>NW_023270871.1:5566508-5898730 GCF_011800145.1 Mirounga leonina
AAAAAAGAAAGAAAGAAAGGGGGGCGCCTGGGTGGCTCAGTTGGTTAAGCGACTGCCTTCGGCTCGGGTCATGATCCTGGAGTCCCTGGATCGAGTCCCGCATCGGGCTCCCTGCTCGGCGGGGAGTCTGCTTCGTCCTCTGACCCTATCCCCTCTCATGTGTTCTCTCTCTCATCCTCTCTCTCTCAAATAAATAAATAAAATCTTAAAAAAAAAAAAAGAAAGAAAGAAAGAAAGAAAGAAAGCAAGCAAACAAAGATTCTTGTCACAGTATTGTCTTTCAAAGCAAAATGTAAAAAAGGAAACTACCTAAATGTCTAGGAAATAAAGATTTTTATTAATGGAAGTCACGTTCACTGTTTTTGTTTCTACAAAAAAAAAAAAAAAAAATACACCTAGATCTATTTTGGGTGAATTTTTCTCCTTCATGAAAAAAATCAGTAAGCCCTAACATTGTTTTAATGCTGGCATAAGGAAATTGCAGGCAGGTTGCCTCCCACATTCTGTTTTTCTTGTCTGGGTTACAATCACCACGATGACCCAGCCACAGCTGCTGGATGATCTGCTCCAGCTGCAGATGTCATCTGCTCCTACCAGCCCCTAAATGAACTAAGTTGCTTCGTTTGTCTCCTCCACTCAGCAAAGGTCTCCCCATGTTAAAGTCCAAGTCTGCCTCCTTGCCTCTGTCCTCTAGTCCAACAGCAAAATATCCTGAGTCTTGGGCTCTAAAGCTCAACTAGAACACATTTTTGTCATTCTAGCCAATAATTTAATATTATTTTCATAATCCTGGCTAAACAGTTCTTACCTTTGATTTGATATATAATACTTGAGTTTCCATGCCTTCTATCTTAATGGATAAAAGCAATATAGGCCGGATTGCTAGACACCTAGAATGAGATGTATCTTTCCTTTAAGTATTACGTCCAAAGACCTCGGAATTACAGTGTTAAAACATAAATAGCTAGAACTAATAGAGTAGTTTCCCCTAACCCAGAATCTTCTCCTCTCTCTATCAGAGTGTTTGTTAAGAAGACATAATAATTCTTAGTCTATAGCTAAGAATGTAACTTTGAAATTGTGTGACGGTAAAGTCAGGACTTCAGCTGGAATCATGGGCAACAAACCCAGAGGAGTTAGCATCAATAAAGGTCAAAACAATGTGCATTGCACATAATGACTGCAATTTCTTAATAGTCCTGAAGTCACCACATTTGCCATTAGTCGATGCCTACAACATGGCCATCTGAATGCAGTATGACTGGCTTGGCTGAGGATCTCAGGAACATGATAAACGTGAAACCCACTCCTAAAAAGGGTATCAAGAGCATAAGGGATATTATGCAGCTCATTGGTCTGGCAAATGGAAGGATCTTCTTTTTTGCACCTTCTTAGCCCACCATTGGTTCACCTAGGATACTCACTGTCCTTAAGTTTCTTCATATATAAAAGGAAGAAAATTCCAAAGGGCCAATAAGTAAAAGTTTGGAGCTGCTCTGGTTGAAGATGTCAGGACAGAACCAGAATTCAATTACTTGATCTCCCCTTTGGTTCTCTCCATTTCTTCCCTGTACCCAAAGATGGCTGTAGATCAACCTTGGCAGAACCCAAAGGCTCTGTGGAATCCAGAGTGACAACGAATAGGCTATGTGGTTTCTAAGGCCCCTTCTTACATTAACATTCTTTACTTCCATACTGGCACCCAGTACATAGTGGGTGCTCCCTGAATGTTGAGTGAATTGAACTTGAAACTCTGTTTGCTCAAAGATCTAGAAAAACTTTTATAAAAGCAGATATTTCTAGGTCATGGCTTACTCGTTTTTTAGCAAATAGAACCAAATTGTAAGCCAATTTTTAAAATTAGGACCCCTCTTAATAAATTGTATGACTTTAGGTTCCTATTGTTAATATTCACTTAGAGCTACTTATGGTGACTGTTTTTAATTACTCACATCAGTCACAGAATAGGTCTTGCTTTCTTCATCATAAGTCAAATAGAACAGGTGGCAGAGTGTAAACTGTCTTTTTTGTAGTCACTCTGGGTTCTAATCCCAGCTCTAACATTTACTTTCAGTGGAACCTGGAGCAAAACTAACCTTTACACCCTCCTCACCTGAAAGACAGGAATAAGGAAGTAGGGACAAGATTGTTTGAACAGCAACTGGCAACTAATAGTAACTACAATACAATTGTAGTTACTATTATAATTTTTTAAATTGATCAAGGTAAGGGACAGAAGACTAGAAGGTATGGAGCATATGAGAAAGCCAGAAAATCCTTAAAATGATTTTTTTTCAAGTTTTTAAGATTTCACTTTAAAGTAATCTCTACACCCAGCATGGGTCAAACTCATAACCCCAAGATCAAGAGTTCCACGTTCTACCAACTGAGCCAGCCAGGAGCCCCTATAAAATAATTAAATAACATAACGTATAGTAAATAACAAAAAGAATAATAAATGAAGTCACACATATGAGACATACTGAATAATTTTAGAACTCTATAAGCTCTCGATAATTAATAACAATCATTGTCACTGCATTTCATACTAGAATTACCTAAATCTTTCTAAGGCCTTGGATGAGACAGTTCCTAAAAAGTTAAAAGGCATAAAATAAAATAAAAATTATAATTTATCTCCTTAACAGAAGAAATATTCCTTGATGCCAGCAATCTGAAGCAATTATTATGAGTTCTCTCTGGAAAGTCATTTATCTAATAATTGCAGCAGAATTTTCCATCCTTCCAATTTTGGCACCTTATCAGAGGAAAGGCAAGGATATGTTATGGTGGATAGAATGAAAAATAGCAATAGCTTTACCTCAAGTATTGCCAGGCAGTTTATTTTTTAATGTTGACATAAGGATGGTAAACAAAGGTACACAAATGGAAACTTGTAAAGTTTCTCTCTTAGCCCAGTCAGTATGAGGATGACTTTTTAAAATTTTTTCAACAGGCAAAATTACCAGAATGGAAGACAGGAAAGTACAGTAAACACAAATGTATCATTATGTCATGAGAGATGCTAAAGAATATAGTAATATTGTGTGACATTTCCTCAGATTCCGTCCCTCCTCCCAAGCAGCCTCCCATTACACACATTAAGCCACATTAAGTCCTGAGTCATTTCAAAACTTGAGGGCAGGAGGTAGATATTAATAAAAAATAGAAACACCCAGGATTTCTACATGAATTTTCCTCCCAAGAACACCAAGTAATCTCTGTAATTTCACAACACTCCTTGGAAGAGGATGCAGATGGGCATCAGTGCTCCCATTCACTGGTTCGAAAAGTTTCACAGGAAAGTGGAATGAACATGTTCCATGGCGCTACACTGCACTGTAACCCCTCTTTCTTGTCATCTCCTAGTAAAAGGAAAGTGGGGGACGATGAGGAAATACCCCTTGTAAAATGGATGATTTAAATTGCTTATTGATAGGTTATAAAATGGTTCGTGGGCACTCTTTTAACAGAGATAATAAGATGCAGTACATCCCAATTTCACTATTGTAAATGTAATTTATGAATATAGGTCTTTATTACAAAAATGGACTCACACTCTATATACCATTTATAGCCTATTCTTTTGGGGGTAACAGCCTATTTGTAAACAACCTTCATAGGTCTACATCATTTGCAATGGCTGCAGTGTATTCCACTTATAAATCTATCCTAATTTACTTACTTTCGGAAATCTTGTCCCCAAAGCCAGGGATGAATATGTTTCTTTGAAAAACACAGGAAATAAATATAGATTGGTTCCTTCAACAAATAAGTGCCACTCCCATAGGAATCTCCATGAAAGACCGCATCATCACACTCGAGCACCAAAAGTCTAGGGAGGGACAGCAAATTGGCTAGCAATGCCATAGTATGGGGTCAGCCACTCCTATAAACTGGGGCATTTCTCTAGAGATTAATTTGGTTAAATATATGAAAGTCCTAAAACTGTAAATACCCTCTGCCCTAACAACTCTCCCCCTCCCCCGCAGAAATGTATCCTTAGTTTGTAATGGGGTGAGTTACAAAGATGTCTATACAAGGCAGAAGGTTAAACAACAGTGAGAAAGAGGGAGTAATCTACATTCCCATGAAAAGAGAACAGTTTGTTTAAAGATTTTATTTATTTGACAGAGAGAGAAAGAGAGCAAGAGCAAGAGAGAGCACAAGCAGGGCGAGGGGCAGGCAAATGGAGAAGAAGGCTCCCCGCTGAGCAGGAAGCCTGATGCAGGACTTGATCCCAGACCTGAGCCGAAGGCAGACACTTAACCGACTGAGCCACCCAGGCATCCCGAAAAGAGAACAGTTTAAATAAACTAGGATACATCCAAAGTAGATACTCTGAAGCCTTAAAAATGATGAGGCAGATTATGGAACAATATTCAAGATTCATGATTATGTTTAAAAAAAAAACATCAGGCTGTGTCAACATGTGCATACGTGTGTAGCTTGGAGAGATAAAACCCAAAATACAAGCAGTGGTTCTCCCTGGGTTATGAGGTTATAGGAGACTCCTTCATGTTCACCAGATTTTCTAATTTATATATAATGGACACAGATACTCAAAGTAGAAATTAACATGAACAGTTTTAATAGAATGTGGTACATGCTATTATAAAGATAAATAAATGGTGCTCCAGGAGCCCCTAATAGTCTGAAACTGAGAGGAAGACTGGGTATGGCCTCCCAGATTAGTGCCACTAACACTAAATCTTTAAGGATTCATGGCAGTCAGCCAAGCTAAAGTTAAGAGCAAGAGCATTCTAAAATGTGGAAAAGGGGCGCCTGGGTGGCTCCATCGGTTACGTCTCTGACTCTTGATCTCAGCTTAGGTCTTGATCTCACAGTCATGAGTTTGAGCCCTGCACTGGGCTCCACACTGGGCATGGAGCCCCCCTAAAAAATAAAAAGAATAAAACAAAGTAAAATAAGATAAAATGCGGGAAAGCCTTGGAGGAATGTGAGAGCATGAGCCAATCGAAGCAGCTAAGTGTTCACCGGGGGCAAAGAAGTAAGAACTGACCTGTGCCTGCTAGGTTTTGAAATAGGGGGATTCGATTTTGACCTAAGCTGGCACAGTTTCCAGGAAAAGGTGAAGGCAGAAGCCACACAGATGGTCACAAGCTAAGGAATGAACAGGAGGGAAGCAAGTGTTGAGGAAGAGGAACACTACCTCAAGAAGTGCAGGCAGGACAGTGAAAAGAGCAGCAGTGGGGTCTGATATCAGGCTACAGAGAAGGTTTATTTTCTATGATGGGGGAGCTGAAGGATGTTCATAGGAGAAAGAGTCAATATAAGGAGAGGATGATTTGGAAAAAAAAGAGAAAAGGGATGAGAGGATGTGGATGACAGTTTGATATTCCTGGGCGGGGGAGGCAAAGGGAATCCAGCACAGAAGTAGAAGGCTGAGAACTCTACAGCCAGTCCAGGTAACATCACACGAAATCATCCCCAAGCCTCAAACCACAAAGTCAATCCCTGGAAGGAATCAAGACTTGACTTTCTTAAAATACAGGAACAGTGAGCAGCTGCAGCAAGGAGAACCCAGAAAATATTTAGTATAATCAGAAAATGTGGCATAAACAAAACAATAATTATCTCACCTCTGTATGACAAGAAATTTGTGTGAAACTTCTATGACCTCGCCTAAGGAAAGACATAACAGTATTAGAAAAAGTGCAGAAGACAGAAACCAAAGTGCTGATGCAAAGGGCAGTAGATTTGAACTTTTCACCAAGAAGAAACAACGCTCATTAAGGGACATATTTTATGTTAGTGGCTTCTAGTCTTTCTGAGTATGAAAACCTTATTTAATATCAAAATGGTTTGAGAACACGTGATAGTATTTAAACACTTAATAATTATTGACTGGGAAAATACATTATGACATAAAGTGTTCACAAATTGAATCATTTTTTAATTAATTTGCACTTTATTCATCTCAGCACTATCTACATATTTTTGGTACGTGTGTATTTATGTGTGACATTATATATTTATCCTACCAGAGACAAATGTGTGGGCACACACAAAATTGCAACTCCCTTGTGATAATTCTGAACTATCAACCACCATCCTGCACATGCCCAGGATGCTCAGATCACATTTGAGAACCACTGTTCTAGTTTATAAAACCCTGAATTGGATCAATATACATCTCATCACCTAATATCCAAAAACCAGAATTAAAGTATGAAACTTGAAAGACATATATTAAGAACATAGTAGTCTTTGGAAGATTTATAAACATTATCTCAAACAATATAAAATGAAATACAGGGGCACCTGGATGGCTCAGTTGGTTAAGCGTCCAACTCTTAGTTTCAGCTCAGGTCATGATCTCAGGGTCCATGCTCAGTGGGGCATCTGCTGGAGATTTTCTCTCTCCCTCTCCCTCTGTCTGCCCCTTCCCCCCGTTCTCTCTCTCTCTCTCTCAAATAAATAAATCTTTAAAAACTATATAAAATGGGGCGCCTGGGTGGCTCAGTTGGTTAAGCGACTGCCTTCGGCTCAGGTCATGATCCTGGAGTCCCTGGATCGAGTCCCGCATCGGGCTCCCTGCTCGGCAGGAAGTCTGCTTCTCCCTCTCCCACTCCCCCTGCTTGTGTTCCCTCTCTCGCTGTGTCTTTCTCTGTCAAATAAATAAATAAAATCTTAAAAAAAAAAAACTATATAAAATGAAAATAGAATTGTTTCCAAAATGTTTATATAAGTCACTAGATGATATTTCTGTATTAAGTTTTCAAGAAAAGTTGTGTGTTTCAGAGGCTTTTGGATGACATCAGAGAGTCTAACAATGATAGAGCTACACCTTGACATTTCTTGGTGCTGCTGAGCCAAACAAACTCTAAGTCTTGTCAATGTTAATTCTCACATTTGTATTCTAATCAGGCATAATACAGAGGCACACATACACTCAAAATACTCTTGGATAAAGAATGAATCAATCAATCAATGAATCAATGAATTTGGAAAGGATGCAAACTGGAAAAAAAGAAACCCAGGACTCAGTAATTTCACCATCCTACATATAATTTAAAGTATAGAAATCACTTAATGCAGGGTTCTAAGAATCAATCCCATCCGGATTTCCAGAAAAGATAGAAACTATACAGATTAGAGAAAATAAAACAGAGAATGGTTTAGTTTCACTTTTCCATTGACTAGAATGTATTTTAGAATTTGCAAATATACAGTGCCACTCAATGTATTTTCTAGGGAAATTCGGTCAGTTGGCTGTTTTGCTGTTCCTTTAAGCAGATCTAAACCTGCCTATTTAATCTCCCTGTGCAGGCTGCGTTTGAATCCAGCAACCTCCCTATTGACCATAATCTCCATAACTTACTCTACAAGCTTCTGGACTAGCGTTTCAAGAAGTAAGACTAAAATGGACAAGATAATTATAATCTTTATGAATACTTTGTGTTCTAGCAAGATCTGCTTTGTCATTAAATAAGAATATGGGGCCATTTCAGTCAATTAATCAATAGATAAATAAAATTCTAAAATCTCAGTAAACTGGGATGGGAAAATAAACTCACATACTCTTCTTTTTTAAAATGAAAAACAAAGCACTACAGCTTTTCATTTTGTTTTGTTTTAAAAAGGACTGTGCAGAGCCCAGTTTCCAGTTGTGGCTCTGTGAATGGCTATGTGGCCTAGGTTAACTAGCCCCTCTGGTCCTCAAGTTCCTCTTTGACAATACGTGGAGGTTAAGTCAGGTGATCTTTAATATCTCTATGAGCTCAAAAACTTCAGTGACTCTCTGATTATTAAGAAATTTCATCTATCTTCTGGGGGTGCCTCGGTGGCTCAGTGGTTTAAGCATCCAACTCTTGGTTTTGGTTCAGGTCATGATCTCAGGGTTGTGAGGTCGAGCCCCATGTTGGGCTCCATGCTCAGCATGGAGTCAGCTTGAGATCCTCTCTCTCCCTCTGTCCCTCCCACTTGTGCTCTCTCTCTCTCTCTCTGAAATAAATAAATAAATCTTTAAAAAACAAAAAAGAAATTTCATCTATCTTCCATATTCTTCATGTTAAGTAAATGGTGAAATTTCTAATTGTGGTTTACCAAAGACATCAGACAAATCATCTCATTCATTAACTAAGCCCCTAAAATGCTCCTGAATTGCTCCTGAAAATAACAGTATCTTTCCACATTCTGAAATATAAAGACAAAATTGGAATCACTATAGGCCAGTCACTTCAGATTCATATTTAGAAAAATGTGAATCCACACATTGATTTAACACACAATTAAGCACTAAGTGGATGTCAGAATTAGAAAACACTGGGAGCACAGAGAAGAAACCTAGGATTTTCCCTCAAACCTATTAGAATTAGAACAGGGACAGGCTATTAACTCAATGTTTATAATTCACTGTGAAAATTGCTAGGATGGAACAAATTATACACAGTAGAGTTATGCATGACATTTTGATTGTTTGATTATGTCTTTTCTTCACCTAGAATCTAAGCTCGATGAGGGCAGAAACCCAGATTTTTCCAGTCACTATCCCCCCTGGGGCCTGGCATATGACTAGTTCTCAAAAAATATTTGTTGGGTGAACAGAAGAATGAATGAAAGGCCAAGTCATAGGGACATAAAGAAGTGAACCGAAGTCTGCTAGAAAACAGATACAATTAGGGGCAAGGTTAGAGGCTACCTTCTGAAAGCCCATATTATTCCTTGTCAGTTGTTTTTTTCATTATATTGGAGACATAAAGAATAAAATTCATATATTTGCATTCCCCCTTATTCATTCCAAAACACATTTTAAACATAGAGCCAGGGCATTTATGAAAATAGAGAATTTTCTACTGTGGAATTCAATGCCTAGAACCTATAAATTTATGTAAATGAAAAAGGAACGGTCCAGATGGTAACCACTGCCACTTCTGGTTTAGGCTCATTTATGTGACATCTATTCCACTTCTATCAAACTCCCCACTACCACCACCAAAAACAGCAACATATTAAAAACCACATTAGATTTATTACTATCGTTTTTATATCTGCTAAGGGCATGAAATCTGGAACCAGATCCATTTTCTCCAGATGTACGACCTTCAGCAAATTACTTCACCCCTTTTGCTTTAGTTTCCTGAGAAATAAAGGCAATAATATCACCTCATAAGTTGTTATAAAAATTAAATAAATTAATATGTGCAAATAGAAGAGTGCCATACGATAAGCTCTAAGTGTCTGCTAACTACATGAGATAAACAAAATCACTCCATTCAGTTAGAGCAGTGAAAGACAATGCATGATGAAGGCAACTTTGGGGGGATTCTATTGGTGAATTTTTCAAAGAAGGAAGCTGGGGACTCAGAATATCCCAAAATAAAATAAATTGGTTGAACAGAGAACTTGAAGAAGGGGGAAAATTCTAGAACATGTTGAAATGAACAAGTCACCTAACTGCTTCCGTTTTATCATGAGAAATATTTTTCTCACGGGAAAGTGAAGGCTCCAAGTTAGAAAAGATATTAATAAGTAATATTATTTTTGAAGTAGTGCATAATGATGATTTTTAAAGGTATTAGGTTTAACAAAATTTAGTGAAAAGGACCAAATACCCATCCAGTAAGTGCATTCATAAAGTTTGAAAATAATACCTAGAGAGCATACATTAAAGTGGCAGGTCCCTAAACCTGACCATGTATCACAATTAGCTGGGAAGCTTTGTAAAAATTGATGCCCTGGAGAAGATACTTCAAGAGGTCTGGGGTAAAGTCTGGTATCTCTATTTTTTAAAAATTCTCCCAGTGATTTCTGAGTACAACCAGTCAGAATGAATGGACTGAACGCTTGCTACACAGAGG
Organism: Mirounga leonina; assembly: GCF_011800145.1. NCBI lineage: Eukaryota > Metazoa > Chordata > Mammalia > Carnivora > Phocidae > Mirounga > Mirounga leonina. The sequence goes on from NW_023270871.1 coordinate 5,576,333, forward strand.
TCTCTAGTGGTGTGTGGCTGGATTATCTCTTCAGCCTTACCTCCTGCAACCTAATTATCCATAACGGTATCAAAAGCCATCAGCTCCAGATAGGACAAAGTCATGAGACAGGACCACATGCTGCCTGACCCAACCAACCATCCAAAAAGGCAGGAAAAAATAAACTGTAAATCTCATGATAAACGAACCTGCATTCAGGTTCAGAAGTCAAGCGCAAAATTGCAATGAGTAGGTACAATAAAAATGGTTTCATGGCTCCTCGGTTGAAAATACTTCCTAGATTTGTTTTACCCCCAGACACACAGCCTACTAGGTGGTGCAGATGTCTGCAAGCTGACACAGTCCCACTCTCAACTCTGTGCCTCAAACCACCTCTACTGCATCATGGTCCAAAATGGAGTTTTAAGAGGGAAGTTGATGAGGCTGACATTCGGCAAGTGTGCACGAGGATGGCCAGACTGACTGCCAAAATACTGACATGCTATAGTAACAATTGGTAAATAGCTGCTGCTTAAGCCTCATGTCATTTCGTCCCTTCTCCCAGGACCCTGACCCTCCCCAAAGGGTTAAGGATTCATGACAGGCACACCCACGGGCTCCACTCTGATCACTTGCTACCTGTGGCCAGATGCACTGTTAATGTTTTCAAAATGGAAATTCCTAGGAAAGCAACTAACCAGGAGTGGGAATTGCCTGGAAATCAAACCAGAGGAAAAACTATTCAAAGTTCAGGCATCCTTAGCCTTGAAACGAGAACACATGAGATGGGGTAGGGACAGGGGGAATGTGAGTGCTGTCTTCAAATACATGAATGGCCTCACGTGGGAAACATTAGGTTTAGTCTACGTAGCTCCAGTGGGAGGAATTACACACAATGACTGGAAGTAACAATGATGCTGACGTCAGTTCCATATAAGGAAGAACGTTCAAATCCTGGTGCCACCCAACAATGGAACTGGCTTTAAGAGAATAGCGACCTTCCCGAAGTAGCACGGGAAGGAAGCAACGGCTCGGAGACGAGCATTACAGCTGCAGGTGTTTCTGCTCTGGATGGGGAAGTAGCGAGCTCACTGGCTCCCAAACCTGAATGTTCATCTGAATCCTCAACAGGACTTTTTTTTAGCAGACTTTATTTACTGCTCGCCACAAAACTGAGAAGAAAGTACAGAAAATATCATATACTCCCTTCCCCTACATACACACAGCCTCCACTACTATCAACAGTCTGAAGCACATTGGTACATTTGTTACAATCTTTGAGGACGATTGCTCCTTCTCACCTAAAACTATTACCTCTCTTCTATCAAAAGTCACCTTCTTCTACAAACTAAATCACCATCAATATCCATTAAGAAAATAGCGCAATAAGAGGACTCAGGTTTAGAAGGAAACACAATGGTGGCTAAAGACCCACTGTAATTGCCAAAGACTGAAGAGCTTGCCAGGTGGATAAACGAACACAGTCTGAGAAAGCGCATGTATTGGAAGTCGGGATGTTCCATACAAAAGCACTGATTAATGGCCAGCAAATATGGAACCCCTTCCTTTGGAATTATATGGTATAAATGAACGATCAGCTAACTTAACACAGAAGGGATCCATTTCCGATTTACGGGGCCATACACAGGATAAGCTGATTTGTGGGGTGGGTTTCATGGGGTAGAAGAAAATAACTCATTTAAACTCCTCTCACAGACCACTTTTTAAAAAGCCTCTTTTTTTAGACCATTAAAAATTTAAGGCAAAATAAAACTATATTGTTTAAGGACTCATAATTAGGTAGTAAAACTACAGTGAAAAGCAAGAAGGCATGAACTCCTTGCTATTCTTGGATAGGATACTTACCTGTGGGAGAAAGATGAGGATTAGATTAGATGAAACCATTCAGGAGGGTTCCAGCAATGTTTGTTGGCTTTCATGATGATTTATCCTGGTGCTTGTTTCTTTATACACTGGTATTTGCTCTTTACACAGGTGTTTGTTTTGTAATTCAGTAAACTAAATTGGTTTTATGCAGAAATATTAAAACATTTATCAAAGAAGTATATATTCTAACAGTAGTTATTTCTAGTGGATGAGAATCTATACAGTGACTGTTATTTTCCTTAAAATACTACAGGATCATTATTGGGATATAAGTGCTGATTAGCTCAAACTTTAATTCTCAGGATATTTGGCAACATTCTTTCAAGAGTGCATAGTTCAGAGATGCTAGCTAGCATTGTATCAGAAAGGGTCACTCTCCGTGGTTACTTTTTTTTTTTTTTTATCATTTTTTTAACTTAAATTCAATTAGCCAACATCATTAGTTTCAGATGTAGAGTTCATTAATTCATCAGTTGCGTATAATACCCAGTGCTCATCATATCATGTGCCCTCCTTAATGCTTATCATCAAATTACCCTATCACTCCCACCTCCCCTGCAGCAATCCTCAGTTTGTTGCCTAGAGTTAAAGTCTCTTATGATTTGTTTCCCTCTCTGATTACTTCCCATTCAGTTTTCCCTTCCTTCCCTTACGATCCTTTGCCCTGTTTCTTATATTCCTCATATGAGTGAAACCATACGATAATTGTCTTTCTCTGGTTGACTTATTTCACTCAGCATAATACCCTCCAGTTCTATCCACATCAATGTAAATGGTAAGTGTTCATCCCTTCGGATAGCTGAGTAATATTCCATAGAATATATATACCAAATCTTCTTTATCCATTCATCTGTCGATGGACATCTCAGCTCTTTCCACAGTTTGGTTTGTGGACATTGCTGCTAAAAACACTGGGGTTCAGATGCCCCTTTGGATCACTCATTTGTATCTTTGGGGTAAATACTTAGTAGTACAATTGCTGGGTGGTATGGTAGCTCTATTTTTAACTTCTTGAGGAACCTCCATACTGGTTTCCAGAGTGGCTGCACCAGCTTGCATTCCCACCAACAGTGTAAGAGGGTTCCCCTTTCTCCACATCCTCGCCAACATTTGTTGTTTCCTGACTTGCTAATTTTAGCCATTCTGACTGGTGTGAGGTGGTATCTCATTGTGGTTTTGATTTGTATTTCCCTGATGCCAAGTGATGTGGAGCATTTTTTCATGTGTCTGTTGGCCATTTGGATGTCTTCTTTGGAGAAATATCTGTTCATGTCTTCTGCCAATTTCCTGACTGGATTATTTGTTCTTTGGTTGTTGAGTTTGAGAAGTTCTTTATAGATCTTAGATACTAGCCCTTTTATCTGATATGTAATTTGCAAATATATTCTTCCATTCCGTAAATTGCCTTTTAGTTTTGTTGACTGTTTCCTTTGCTATGCAGAAGATTTTTATCTTGATGAAGTCTCAATAGTTCATTTTTGCTTTTGTCTCCCTTGCCCTTGGAGACATGTCTAGCAAGAAGTTGCTGTGGCTGAGGTCACAGAGGTTGCTGCCTATGTTCTCCTCTAGGATTTTGATGGATTCCTGTCTCACATTTAGGTCTTTCATCCATTTTGAGTCTATTTTTGTGTATGGTGAAAGGAAATGGTCCAGTTTCATTCTTCTGCATGTGGCTGTCTAATTTTCCCAGCACCATTTGTTGAAGAGACTGTCCTTTTTCCATTGGATATTCTTTCTTGCTTTGTTGAAGATTAGTTGACCATATAGTTGAGGGTCCATTTCTGAGTTTTCTATTCTGTTCCATTGATCTATGTGTCTGTTTTTGTGCCAGTACCATATTGTCTTGATGATTACAACTTTGTAATAGAGCTTGAAGTCCAGGATTGTGATGCCCCCAGCTTTGCTTTTCTTTTTCAACATTCCTTTGGCTATTCAGGGTTTTTTCTGGTTCCATACAAATTTTAGGATTGTTCCAGCTCTGTGAAAAATGTCAATGGTATTATGATAGGGATTACACTGAATGTGTAGATTGCTCTGGGTAGCACAGACATTTTAACAATATATAGTCTTCCAATTCATGACCATGAGATCTTTTTCCATTTGTTTGTGTCTTCCTCAATTTCTTTCATAAATGTTCTGTAGTTTTTAGAGTACAAATCCTTTACCTCTTTGCTTAGATTTAGTCCTAGGTAACTTACGGTTTTTGGGTGCAACTGTAAATGGGATCAATTCCTTAATTTCTCTTTCTTCTGTCTCACTGTTAATGTACAGAAATGTAACTAATTTCTGTGCATTGATTTTATATCCTGCTACTGTTGCTGAATTCCTGTATGAGTTCTAGCAGTTTTGGTGTGGAGTCTTCTGGGTTTTCCACATAAAGTATCATGTCATCTGTGAAGAGTGAGTTTGACTTCTTCTTTGCCAATCTGAATGCCTTTTATTTCTTTTTGTTGTCTGATCGCTGAGGCTAGGACTTCTAGTACTATGTTGAATAACAGTGGTGAGAGTGGGCATCCTTGTCGTATTCCTGACCTTAGGGGAAAAGCTCTGTTTTCCCCCATTGAGAATGATATTTGCTGTGGGTTTTTCATAGATGGCTTTTATGATATTTTATGATATGTACTTTGTCAAATGCTTTTTCTGCATCTATTGAGAGGATCATATGGTTCTTGTCCTATCTTTTATTAATGTAGTCTATCACATTGATCGATTAGTGGATGTTGAATCACCCTTGCAGCCCAGGAATAAATCCCACTTGGTCATAGTGAATAATCCATTTAATGTACTGTTGGATCCTATTGGCTAGTACCTTGGTGAGAATTTTTGCATCCATGTTCATCAGGGATAAGGGTCTGTAATTCTCCTTTTGGGGGAGTCTTTGCCTGGTTTTGGGATCAAGGTAATGCTGGCCTCATAGAAAGAGTCTGGAAGTTTTCCTTCCATTTCTATTTTTTGAAACAGCTTCAGAAGAACAGGTATTAATTCTTCTTGAAATGTTTGGTAGATTTCCCCTGGGAAGCCATCCAGCCCTGGACTGTTTGTTGGGAGATTTTTGATGACTGCTTCAATTTCCTTGATGGTTAGGGTCTATTCGGGTTTTCTATTGTTCCTGTTTCAGTTTTGGTAGGTTACACATTTATAGGAATGCATCCATTTCTTCCAGATTGCCTAATTTGTTGGCATATACTTGCTCATAATATGTCCTTATAATTGTTCATATTTCTTTGGTGTTGGTTGTGATCTCTCCTCTTCCATTCATGATTTTATTTATTTGGGTCCTTTCTCTTTTCTTTTTGATAAGTCTGGCCAGGGGTTTATCAATCTTATTAATTCTTTGAAAGAACCAACTCCTAGGTTTGTTGATCTGTTCTACTGTTCTTTTGGTTTCTATTTCATTGATTTCCACTCTAATCTAATAATAATTTCTCTTCTTCTGCTGGGTTTAGGCTTTCTTTGCTGTTCTTTCTCCAGCTCCTTTAGGTGTAAGGTTATGTTGTATATTTGAGACCTTTCTTGTTTCTTCAGAAAGGCTTGTATTGCTATATACTTCCCTCTTAGGACTGCCTTTGATGCATCCCAAAGGTTTGGAACAGTTGTGTTTTCATTTTCATTTAATTCCATGAATTTTTTAAATTCTTTTTTAATTTTCTGGTTGATCCATTCATTCTTTAGTAGGATGCTCTTTAACCTGCATGTATTTGAGTTCTTTCCAAATTTCCTCTTGTGATTGATTTCAAGTTTCAAAGCATTATGTTCTGAAAATATGCAGGAAATGATCTTCATCTTTTGGTACTGGTTGAGACTTGATTTGTGACCCAGTATGTGATCTATTCCAGAGAATGTTCCATGTGCACTCAAGAAGAATATGTATTCTGTTGCTTTAGGATGGAATGCTCTGAATATATCTGTGAGGTCCATCTGGTCCAGTGTGTCATTCAAAGCCCTTGTTTCCTTGTTGATCTTCTGCTTAGATGATCTGTCCATTGTAGTGGGTGGACTGTTAAAGTCCCCTACAATTATTATATTATTACCAATGTGTTTCTTTAATTTTGTTATTAATTGGTTTATATAATTGGCTGCTCCCATGTTAGGGGCATAGATATTTACAATTATTAGATCTTCTTGTTGGATAGAGCCTTTAATTATGATATAGTGTCCTTCTTCATCTCTTACTACAGTCTTTGATTTAAAATCTAATTAGTCTGATATAAGGATTGCTACCCCAGCTTTCTTTTGAGGTCCATTAGCATGATAAATGGTTCTCCAACCCCTCACTTTCAGTCTGGAGGTATCTTTGGGTCTAAAATGAGTCTCTCATAGACAGCATATCAGTGGGTCTTGTTTTTTTTTTTAATCTAATCTGATACTCTGTGTCTTTTGATTGGAGCATTTAGCCCATATACATTCAGAGTAACTACTGAAAGATATGAATTTAGTGCCATTGTATTACCTGTAAAATCACTGTTTCTCTACATTGTCTCTGTTCCTTTCTGGTCTATGTTACTTTTGGGCTTTCTCTTTGCATACAGGATTTCCTTTAATACTGCTTGCAGGGCTGGTTTAGTGATCACAATTCTTTTAGTTTCCATCTATCCTGGAAGTTCTTATCTCTCCTTCTATTTTGAATGACAGCCTTGCTGGATAAAGTATTCTTGGCTGCATATTTTTCTCATTTATTACCATGAACATATCATGTCAGCCCTTTCTGGCCTGCCAGGTCTCTGTGGATACATCTGCTGCCCATCTAATGTTCCTACCCTTGTAGGTTAAAGACCTCTTGTATCGAGCTGCTTTGAGGATTTTCTTTACTTCTGCAATTTGAAAGCCTCACTATTATATGTTGTGGTGTTGATCTACTTTTATTGATTTTGAGGGGGGTTCTCTGTCCATCCTGGACTTGAATGCCTATTTCCTTCTCCAGATTAGGGAAGTTCTCAGTTATAATTTGCTCAAATATACCTTCTGCTCCTCTCTCTCTTTCCTCCTCTTCTGTTACCCCAATAATTCTAATATTGTTTCACTTTATGGTATCTCTGATCTTGAATCCTCTCCTCATAGTCCGGTAATTGTTTATCTCTCTTTTGCTTAGTTTCTTTATTCTCCCTAATTTTATCTTCTATATCACTTATTCTCTCTTTTGCCTCATTTATCCTAGCAGTAAGAGCCCCCATTGTTGATTACATCTCAACAATACCCTTTTTTATTTTAACCTGATTAGAGCTTAGTTCTTTTATTTCTCCAGAAAGGGATTCTCTAGTGTCTTCTATGCTTTTTTCAAGCCCAGCTAGTATCCTTATAATCAATGTTCTGAATTCTAGCTCCAACATTTTACCAATATCCACATTTATTAAGTCTCTGGCTTAATTGTTCTTTTTTTCTGGGAATTTTTCCTTCTGGCCATTTTGTCCAGAGAAGAATAGATAAACAAGAGAACAAAAAGAAATAAAAAATAAAAATATTAACCATGCCCCCAGTGAAATATACACTAGGCAAATCAGAAGAAATCAGAAACCAAACAAGAAAGAAAGAAATGGGGAAAAAAGAGAGAATATAATCAAACAGGTAGACAGGATAGGGTGATACACTTGGTCCTGGGTGTGTTTTGGTCTGTTTGTTAGAAGACACTTGATCCCAAAATTGTAAGAAAAGAAAACTTATATATATACAAAAATAAAACTAAATTCAGTGAAAGGAAGCCAAAAATGAAGAATGTGTCTATGTAAATGTAAATATAAAAATGAAAATTTAAAAAAGACTTAAAAAGAGAATTGATAAAATAAGAAGCTAGTTGAAAAGGGAAAAAAGAGAAAAAAAGAAAAAAATTTTAAAGTGAAAGACTAAAGAATCATGAGAGAAAACCTCGAAATCTATTCATTAATTTCCCCTAGCGCAAGAGTTTTGCAGTTCTGTGTCATCTGTAAACTTGGTATTGGCCTGATGTTACTGCTGGTCTTCTGGGGGAGGGGCCTGTTGCACTGATTCTCAGGTGTCTTTGCTTGGGCGGAGTTGCACCACCCCATTCCAGGGGCCAGACTCAGTGTAAGCTGCTTCCAGTTACCCTGTGTGCCTTTTGTTCCCTGAAGGTTTTTCGCGCCGCTTGTAAAAAGTGGTCTACTTTCTATTTGTAGAACTGCAGCAATTCTTTTCTTAGATCTCAGGTTGAACTCGCAGGTGTTCAGAATGATTAGATAGATATCTGGCTGAATTCGAAGGACCAGAAGAAATGAGCGTCCCCTACTCTTCCGCTGTCTTCCCTCCCTCTTCCAGGGATGTTTACTCTAAGTCTTTCTACTATCCATATCTTGACTGATAACTGATTCTTTGCTTATTAGCATATTATGTCAAGATGGGTGGAATTGGTGAAACTAAGGACTATTTATTTGCACAATGCATGCTAGAAATGTTCTCCCATTGGTGTAATTAAAGGTATTCAAAGAATGTGGATTATCTATCTTGTCCCCTTCAGGGACTGAACCTAATTCCTAATACATCCTATTTCCAGCCATTGATTTGACTGACTAGAAGACACTGAAGCATGACAACATGTACTCTGATGCCCTAAAGAACAGATTACAGGGACTTCAAGGACCCTAGAGATTAAGCTTGTGAATGCTTCTATGCTTGCTTGTTAATGAATATTTGCTGAATACATATTTGAATATGTAGCAGAACTTAGTCTGAGATATGTAGCAAGGTTGTGGGAAAGAAGCTGACCAAATCCACCTCAAATACCTTTGCAGCTATTATAATGTACCAGAAAGAAAGAACCTAGAAGTTTTGCATTACTAATATAACTTAGGTTGGTACATAACAAAGGCTTTTGTTTTTTACTGACCTTTTTCTGAAGTTATTGACATTTTGTAAATTGAATGAGTATTACTTTGCAAATAGAAAAGGAATAAAAATACTTAGTAGAAAAATAAGCAAACATAAGCAGGTATTTCACTGAATATATAAAATAGTCAATTAACACTATATGGAGCTGTTCAACATCATTAGTAATCAGGAAATGAGCACATGAGATACCATCTTAAACCCACTGAATTGGCAAAAAAAAAAAAAAAAAAAAGTCTGACCAAGCCAAATGCTGGAGAGGATGTGGATCCACCAAATCTTTTATGCACTGCTCGAGAAAGTGTAAATTGGGTCAGTTACTTTGGAAAATAATTTGGCATTTCATGAAGTTGAACATTGACATATTCTTTTTCACTTCTAGGTAGAGACCCAATAGAAACCCATGTGCCAGTACTCCAAGAGACACGCTCAAGAATGTCTAAAGCAGCACAAAAGCCAAAACCTATGAATAACTCAAAATTTCATCAACAGTTGAATGGATGGAAAAAAACTGGTATATCCATACAAGGAAATACTATCCTGAAGTCAACATGAAATAATCACAGCAATACACAAGGATATGGATAAATCTTAGCAATCTATTATTGAGCTACATACAAGTCCCAGAAAATTACATACACAGCATGACACCTTATTTAGGAATAGATACGATGCAATAAAGCTATATTAAAAGAAAAGAGAGCGAAACAAGTGAAAGAAAACCATGGGATTAAGGGTGATGCTTCCTCAGGAAGAAAAAGGCAAGGAGTGGCATGGGAGAGGGGAACCATATCATTTGATGTAAAATTATTATCAAAAATTTAGCTCTTATTTTTAGTGATGGGTTCATGAATGCATACATTATTAATAATGATTGATAGATAAATGAAAGATAGATAGATACAAGGCACACATAGGCCAGTGACGAGACTGTATCAAAGGATATGGATATGTATCAAAGGATATGGATATGTATCAAAGGATATGGACTGTATCAAAGGAACAACACTGAGGTTGTTCCAATTCTGTGCACTTGAAGACAAAACCAAGACAAAACAAGAAAAAGTTAAAAAAGTAAAAATAAATTTGAAATGCCTACATAGTGTGCAACACTACTGTGTTGAAGTCTAGATGAAAACTAATGCTTTATCATACTTGTTACATCAAAAATACCTGGTCAATATTTAGCTGAACTGAATTGTTTTTCAATACAAGCCTGAGTTTGGGGAGGTTCTTGTGGGTTTCCTTTTTTGCATTTTTCTGCTGCAGCTATCATATACCAAGTAGAAGTCTAATAGTTCTCTGCCTTTCTGCAGTTTTTTAAGTGAGGACAATATCAAGAGAATTAGAAGACAAGCCAGAGACTGGGAAAAAAATATTTGCATATGACATATCTGCTAAAGGACTATTACCCAAAATATACGAAGAATCCCTAAAACTCAACAATGAGAAAACAAACAACCCAATTAAAAAATGGACCAAAGACCTTAACAGACACCTTACCAGAGAAGATAGGCAGATAGAAAATAAGCATATAAAAAGATACTCCATATCACGTATCATCAGTGAAATGCAAATTAGAACAACAATGAGATACCACTATACCCTGATTAGAATGGCCACTATCTGGAACACTGACAAAGACACAACCAAAGGCTGACAAGGATGTGAAGCAACAAGAACCTTGATACATTGCTGTTGGGATAGCGAAATGGTAGAGTGACTTTGATAGTTTCTTATAAAACTAAACATACTCTTACTGTGCAATCTGGCAAATGTGTTCCTTGGTATTTGGGCAAAAGAGTGGAAAACTTATGTCCACACAAAAACCTACACACAGATGTTCTTAGCAGCTTTATTCCTAATTATCAGAACTTGGAAATAACCAAGATGTCTTTCAGTAGGTAAAGGGATAGATAAAATGATACATTCAGACAATGGAATATTATTTAGCACTAAAAAGAACTAAACTCTTAAGTCATGAAAAGACATGTAGGAAATTTAAATGCATATCACTAAATAAAATAAATCAATGTGAAAAGGCTACATATCGTATGATCCATACTATATGACATTCTATAAAAGGCAAAATTACAGAGCCAATAAAAAGATCAGTGGTTGCCAGGGGATGGAGATGATAGGTAGCACAGAAGACTTTTAGAGCAGAGAAAATACTCTAGATGATATTATAATGATGGATATATGTCATTATACTTCTATGCAAATTCACAGGATGTATAACAGACCAAGAGTGAACCCTAAGGTGAACTACGGACTTTGTGTTATTACCATGTATTGGTGCAGGTTGATCAGTTGTAACAAATGTACCACTCCGGTGAAGCATGTGGGTAATGTGGAAGGCTGTGCATGTGTGGGAGCAGCAGGTATATGGAAAAATCTCTGTGCCTTCCCCTGAATTTTGTTATAAATCCAAAACTGCTCTAAAAAAACTAACTCTTTAAATATACATGTAGATAAAATCTTGAAGGTAACATTGATGTGTTGTTGTCACCAATTTGCTTCGATGTAACACTCTCAGATGTTAGATAATGCTTTCTGTAAGTTTGCAATCTACCGGAAATACAAAACAACATATTTAATTCAAATTAAGTAGGACTAGTCAAAAACCACACGTTAAATAAATAACAAATATGAATCGACTGACACATCCATCATCCTGAGAGCTATCTGAATACCATATGGTAAGGTAGCTGATTGATCCAGGTTTGTCATCCATGAATCAACACCAACTATGCATGTGGCTCTGTTCTATATAAAGCAGTAAATGGCAAGGTACCTGCCTTTGTGAAGCTTAAATTCTAGTACTATACATACTGTCATGTCATGAGCAATGATATGAAGAATGCAAGACATGGAAACAGGGAAAAGACATAGTAATCTTAGAAGCCTCTCTGAGAAACAGAATGAAATATGAAACTGAGTCATTGCTAGGGCAGAAGCACTGTAAAGAAAAGAGCAAGTACAAAATCCTGGGGTGGAAGATGTCTTCAGGTATTGGAGGAACAGTAAGGCCAATACAGGGTAGAGGGGAGATTGGTAGATATTGGGAGCACCCTGGAGACCCTGATAGGTGTTTCACCTGCATAGAAAAGAAGGGAGTGTAATTGGAGTGGGTTCAAAAGAGGCCAGGTAATGAGGAGTTGATGTGGCAATACAGCCGATTCTTTTGAGGAGTTTACTAAAAAAAAAATAAATAAATAAATGTCAGAGAAAAAGAAAATATGCTGCATGCCAGAAACCTAGATGTGTGTCTCATGACTTTGAAAGAAGGTAAGATTGTTCTACAGATTGTCCTATGCAGATAACACCTTACTAGGGAAGGTGGATTGACAGAGACGCCATCAGGAGCAGGAGTCCCTCAAGGATCTGTCTTTGCCCTCCCAATCCTTTCTTTTACTTCTTTTCCCTTGGAAAACCTCCTAACCCAAATCTTTCTCCTTCCTTCTCTCCTCTACTTTCCTTCTCTCCTGTCTCTCTCTTCTGCTAGGCCCTCTGATTACAGAATTGATTGCAGATCTCCTCAGCACCCACCCCTCTTCCGCACACCACCACCCAGAAGCTGACAAGCTATTCCAGGTTAGGAGCTCCTCGTCTCTTGGGTACACTCAGCCTATAATCAGTACCAGAAATGCCTTCAGGCAAAATTGTTCTTTTTCTCTGAGACGGCTAAACTAGCCTGAGTTTGCGCAAAATTGGTTGACGACTTGTTCTCTTCTTGTTCTAGCCTGTTCTGAGAGTCTCCACAACCATGGGAAGATGGCTGCTGTCTGAAATCTGATTTCTGATAACAGTGGGCAGGAACTCTGGGTCTGGAGGCCAAGCCGGGGTGGGGGCGGGGGGGCGGGTACCTCTTCTCTCAGTTGCCCCTAATGGAAAGTGCAGGAGGTCCTGGTCAATTTATGAAAGCCACACCCACCTCACAAAAATGGACCAAAGACCTTAACAGACACCTTACCAAAGAAGATATGCAGATAGAAAATAAGCATATAAAAAGATATTCCATATCACATATCATCAGTGAAATTCAAGCCCTACATGGGTCCATGCAAGTGAAGCAACATCGGAAAACACTCATGGCAGACCCATGCTAGCACATATTCCCAAGGAACCAGAAAGGCAGACCTTTAGATGTGTTTCACCCCTTCACCTAAATTGTTTTAGACTCCCTGACATCTCTGTTAGCCACAGAATCCTAAGACACTGCTCTTTCTGATGACCACCTAGATATTCTGGTGTTGACCAGCTCAGCGGTCTCCGAGGAAACCTGTCCTTTAGAGATCACACAGGAAATGGGGAATGGGAGGGTGAGTGAAGACAAAAAGGCAAATGTGTAGGCACTGCAAACAACCAGAGACCCTTCTAGCCAAGAGGTGTCTTTTCTAATAGTGCAAAATGAGTCATAGAGCCATCACATCAGATCAGTAAGGCAAATGAGAAATCCAAACTGTGAGTCAATAGGCATTGGTTTACCCCTGTTACACTTTAATGAAGTTTCAAAAGAAAAATGATACCCCAGCAGAGGCACATATTAGCAATGCCAGCTTTCCTGATCAGTCAAAAGTCCCATAAATTCACTGCATAGAATTAATTGCATAGAATTTCTGTTTAAGGTTTATTGAAACAGAAATCTAAAGTTTTGCAAATATCACACGTCAGACCGGGAAATTTGTCTTCTCAACTCATTAAATGCTTACCATTTTAGCTAATTCAATCATAAGGGCACCAAGTGAAGCAGAACCTAGAGTTGTGAATTAGTTCCAAGCTCCATGAATCTTTGATACTGAGAAAGAGGTTAGGACCTGAGTATTTTTCTTCAAAATACTAAGACGTTTTAAATACTTCAGAATCATTTGAAATTATTCTGTGTCTAAGAAAAAAAAATTTTTAATTGAATCAGGTTTTTTTAGTACACCCACTATATGCACAAATTCTCTCTAAATAAGTTCAAGGATCACAGTACTCGTATACTGACGGAAAAAAAAAATTACTCAGGCCCAAAAAGAACTTACAAATGTTACAAAAAGGAGCTCTACCCTTTTCAGAAAGTGCACATGGGAACAGCTCCTGTTATGGACACTGGGCTGGTCAACGAGGAGACAGAGGCCAGAAACTGGAAAGAGGAAATAGCAACACTATCAGCCAGTTCAGGGGCAGGAAAAGGGGATGGAGGGAATCCCTGACTTACCATTTTCAGTGGGAAATCCCTTACCTGTTATTTCCTCTTTTACAGAATTATCCTTTTTCAGCTAAAATGTATTGGCTTCACAATGAAGCTCCTCTTGGGAAATAGGACATGTTGTTTCAACAAGCTCAGGGGCAAAGGCCGGTAGGCTGGGCTTTGCTGGGCTCTATTAGGATAAACACACACTCTAGAATACTAACCCACACCAGAAACATACATTCTGAAAATATCAACACAATCTCAGATCAGTCGATTAACACCCTCCTTTTCTAAGAAGACAAGGAAGACGTATTATAGAAAGACAACGATGAGAATCAGCTAAGATTTATCTTTCAGTAAACCTCAAGCTTATACAAGGGTATGAAAAAAGACAACCTCTGAGAGGAAAATTAAGTATTTCTCTATATTAACCAAGCAGTTCATGAGAAAGCTGCTTCTCATTTCCAATGATGTTGAAACACTTCTTCAAGAAGTCTTCTTTCTGACTAATGGGAAGAGAGTTGTAGTAAATCACTTTTAAGTTCCTCTCTGGAGCAAAATTGTAAGCTTGGTAAAATATATCTTACAGATTTTCTGATCTATGCTCTCTTCTAAGCACTCTGTGTTATGTAGGACTATCATGCACATCTCCATTCGTAGGGCCTTGCTAGGTTAAGAACACATCCCATACTCTGAATATTTTCCTACATTTTTCCCTTCCACGTAAATGTATTTGTCATGTCCCATGACCCTGTCCTTAAAGTCATAGTGAATTAGTCACATAAACAAATTAGCTAGCCCATATGCTACACTGATGTGTTACAGATCAATGTCTGTAATCTTGTTTTTGTCAAAAAACATTCAGTTGGGCCAGGTGACTTCCAAATTCTCTCCCAACTCCAATATTGTAAAATTTTATGAGTAACTCTGATCAAAAAAAAATCTTAAACCTTGGGCCACGCTAGTTGGCAAGATGACCTTTTGGGGACCTTGAAATTAGACCATTTCTGTTGGTGTAAAACATATCCCATCTGATAGTTGCCCTTCAATCAAAAAGCTTAATGGCAATTTTTAGAGGTTATTATTGCATGTCCTGTATATTGGTGAAATGAAGATGACCCAAATTCTTGACTGTTCTTTTCATTAAGAAATTAGTCTCCTTTTCCTCTGACATGAAATCCAGGCTGGCCTTGTAACTCTCTTTAATCAAGAGAAGGTGGGGAAAGTGACACTTTGCAAGTCCTGGCCTAGGCCTATATAAGAGATATGGAAGCTTCTTCTGCTTTCACCCTCTTTGGAGCTCTAAACCACCATGTAAAGAGGTCCAGCTCCTTTGCTGCAGACACTGTGAGAAGAGAGAGAGAGAGGGAAAAGGGGATAGAAGGAGGGAGGGATTGAGGAAGGGAGGAAGGGAGTGAGAGAAATGAATTCCAAGCCAGCCTTCATCTGGTCCAGATAGTTCAGCTGAGGTGCAAGACATATGAGTAAAGCAATTTTGGACTTCTAGCCCTAGATAACCCTCAGATAACAGAAGCCGCATAACCCCAGACAAGACCAGCAGAAGAACCTCCCACTTGAATTCAGTCCATAGACAGATGCTACTATCTTAAGCCATTAAGTTTCAGAGTGATTTGTTACACTGCAGTAGATAACTGAAACACATCCCTAAAAGTTGGCCTAATCCTTTCTTTGAACAAAGAAGAAATAGATAACAAAAGAATTTTTTAAATGAGGTTTCTCAATTATTCTCATAGTTATTCCACCATCCAGCATACACTTATTCCTTCCTGTATACAATGGCACATCCATAAATTCATTCAACACTTTCTCAGCTATATACACGTCCTCAACATCTGCTGCCATGGGTGTGGAGAGAAACTTGTAAGCTCCGGCTGGCCAGAAAACAAGAACTCTAATAGGTCTTTTATAAATACTTTTCAGCAATAATCATTTCAGCAGAGGTCTTTGGCAACGATCAACACTACTTCCTATAAGTCTTGCTACTTTTCCACACTGACGAGTCCAGAAATGGAACCTCAGACAGAAACTCCACTTTAAAAGCCTAATGTCATCCTTTCCACTTTAAAGGGCCCTGCAGCCATAAGTCCCTCTCTCTGCACTGCTCCCAACAACAAAATACATTACACTGTGACCACAGCTTCTTCTACAGGAGTATTTTTTTTATTGGTTGGTTATGAGGTTGGTTATTCCTAAAGGGAAACTTTAGGTTCCTCTCTCTTGCATTCATGTGTGACAAATCCCTGATACCTGTATGGAAGCTCCCAGGCCAGAAGCCTGGGTCCCTGTCCTGTCACTATGCCTAGGAGTCATCCTGAAAGAATCCGTGGATAACAGAGATTACAGTGTGCACACTTCAAATGCTGAGAGTTCGTAAACCTTCACCAGGATGCCACTAGGCCCCTCATCATCTTTCAAATGGCGATAAAAACTGAAATGTCGATGAAATATTTTTTCAAAAAACTTTCAAAGTTAAAATTTCTTTAAGGTAAAGGATATTCAATTTTTATTCTATATACTTCTGAATTGTTAAGGGTTTTTTTTTAATAAATATGCATTATTTCAGTAATTAAAAAAGTAAGTAGATCAATGGGGAAATTAAATTGTGTCCAAAATACTCATAAATATTTTTTTGCATTCTTTCTGGAATAGTCATAGTCTAAGTCTGAAAACCATGAGGTGCTGTAAAGGGAGGTAGAAAAGCCCATTTTACACGTCAACAATGGACTAGTACTGTCATACTTTATCTTAATGTAGCAACAATTGACTTATAAATGCACTATGTCCTTTCCTGTCCACTGCATTAATGCCCTCATCAAACACCAAACTCTTAAACTCTGAATGTAAAATGTCACTGCTGTTTGTTATGTAAACTGTCCTTCATATGAAAGTCCAGAGCAGGTCATACTCCCTAAATCTTTCTCCACCAGCCTGACTCTGTTTGAAATTCCTACTAAAGCCATTCTTTGGGTAAAATTGTTGTAACGCCTATAAGATATCTCTCGAAATACAAATAGAGGTTTTCTTAAAGGAGTAACCAATTAACCTGTTAGAACCAAGAGTTTTAGCTGATGAAACCATTACAATGCAAGGCCCAACTCAAAAAAAAAAAAGAAAGAAAGAAAGAAAGGTCATTGTCGATTAGGCTGAACTTTCTCATCTTTTTCTCATGTTATATGACTAAAAATTATCATGATTATCAATACAATTTATTGAGCACCCATTATTTGGGCCCAGTAGTTAGTACTTGCCACAGTAGTTAGTACTTGCCACACGTTATGTATTACTTTTCCCAGTAGTTAGTACTCGCCACACATTATGTATTACTTTTCCCATTTCGTGGATTAGGAAGCTAGATCAAAGAAGTTAGGTGATTAGTCAGGATCAAAATAACTCCTAAGAAACAAAGTCAAAGTCTCCAAGATGGTGGTGGAGTAGGAGGACGAAATTCAGGAAGGGCTGAATTTCGAGTCTTGCAACCAGTGAGGCTTAAAGCTTAGGGTTTTAAAGGTCAGCAGTTTGGCTGAGATAGAGCCAGGAGGGCACTGCATTGCTCCGGAGAGAGGGCAGACGGCAGAGAAACAACAATCCGAGAATGCCTGGGGCACACAAGGAGGACATTATTCATTCTTTTCTGAGTGCCTCCCTGAGAGGCAGTGTTCATGGAAACCCCTCTCTGGGAACAAAGGAGCTGGCTGGTGCCATTTTCCTCCCCCACCACTCACCATAAACACAGAGCCACCTGTGGGAAGTAGCACAGCACCAACACTGGCTAACTTACACCAAACCCCACCCCCCTGGGCTCCAGTGGAATTGCCCTTCTCGGTCAAGCTTGCCTCAGTCCCAGTACAGCACAAGCCCCTCCTCAGAAGACCAGCACAAACCCTGCCCACAGCACGTCTCCTGACCAGAGAGTTCTATAGGGCCTCAGTAGTGGTGGAGTTGGCGTCAGGTCTCATTTCACAAGCAGACCAGAGCACGCCTAGTTAAAACTCACCACATTCAGGCCAAGGACCAAACTGTCCACAGCAGGCAAGGAGAGCCTCTGCAGATGACTGGCCCAAAGTACAGAGCAGCCAAACACAACAGCAATGTGCACACAGCACACACAGGGACACTCTCTGAAGAACCAGGCCCTGGGCGCTACATGACCTCCTCTTCATAAGGCCATTCCTTTCAGGAGCAGGAGACATAACTGGCATTTCTAACACATGGAAGGCAGAGACTTAGACAAAATGCCAAGACGGCAGAATTTATCCCAAATGAAAGAACAAGATAAGGCCACCCCAGAGATCTAAGCAAAACAGATATTAGTAACGTGCCTGATGAAGAATTTAAATCAACAATCAGAAGGATACTCACTGGGCTTGAGAAAAGAATAGAAGACAGTGAGACCCTTACCACAGAAAGAAGAGTTAAAAAAGAATCAATCAGAGATGAAGAGTACAATAAACGAAATTGGGAAACAAGGCTGATGCAATGAATAGCAGACTGGAAGGAGAAAAGGAATGAATTAGTGACCTAGGAAATAAAATAAAGGAAAATAATGAAGCTGAACAAAGGAGAGAAAGAAAAACTATGCAACATGAAAACAGACTTAGGGAACTCAGTGACTCTATCAAATGTAGTAACATTCATATTACAGCAGTCCCAGAATAAGAAGAAAGAGAAAAGAGAGCAGAAAATTTATTTTAATAAATAATATCAAAAAACTCCCCTAATCTGGGAAAGGAAACAGACATCCAGATCCAGGAGGCACAGAGCACTTCCAACAAAATCAACAAAAGCAGGCCAACACCAAGACATACTGCAATTAAATTTGCAAAATATAGCCATAAAGGAAAAATCTTAAAAGTAGCAAGACAAAAGTCCTTAACTTACAAGGGAAAACCCATAAGGCTAGCTGGAGATTTCTCAACAGAAACTTGGCAGGCCATAAGGGAGTGACATAATCTATTCAAAGTGCTAAATGGGAAAAATCTGCTAGCCAAAGATAGCCAGCAAGGCTGTCACTCAGAATAGGAGAGATAAAGAGTTTCCCAGACAAACAAAAACTAAAGGAGTTTGTGACCACTAAACCAGCCCTGCAAGAAATATTAAAGGGGACTCTTCAAGTGCAAAGGACAGACCAAAAGTCCTTGACCAAAGCAAAGGAAGGAAGAGAGAAAATCTCCAGAAACAATGACAAAACAAGTAATAAAATGGCAATAAACACATATCTATCAATAATTCCTTTGACTGTAAATGGACTAAACACTCCACTCAAAAGACACATGGTGTCAGAATGGATAAAAAAAAACAAGAGCCATCTATACACTGTCTACAGAAGACTAATTTTAGACATAAAGACACCTGCAGATTGAAAGTGAGGGGGTGGAGAAACATTTATCATACAAATGGATGTCAAAAGAAAGTCATAGTAGTAATATTTACATCAGACAAACTAGACTTCTTTGTTCTTGTATTGTTTTTATCCTGCTTTGATATCATGGAATGATTTTAAAGGTGTTCCTTCTATTCCATTATTTGTAAGATTTTGATAAAGACTGCCATTAATTTCTTCTTTAAATGCTTGGTAGAATTCACCAATGAAACCATGTTGTCTTGGGCTTTTCTGTGCTAGGAGATTTTTGATTCCTAATTCAACTTTCATTCTTGTTATTGGTCTAAGAAGATTTCTTATTTCTTGGATTCAAGAGTCATGATTGCATTTTGGTAATTTGTGTGTTTTTAAGAATTACCTGGTTTCTTTTTCTAAGTTATCTGATTTGCGAGTATGTAATTGTTCGTAGTAATCTGTTATCACACTATGTATTTCTGTGGTTATCTGTTGTATTGTTCTCTTCCATTTCTCATTTAGGTTTCTGAGTCGTCTCTTTCTCCTTAATTAATTTGGCTTAAAGCATTGCCAATTTTATTTTTGGGGAAAACTGGTCCAGTTTCAATGTTATGTTATTGTTTATTCTAGTCTCTATTTTATTTAGTTCTGATTTTTCTTTGTTATTTCCTTCCTCTACTAAATTTCAGCCAGGTTTCTTCTTTTCCTAGTTCCTTGTGGTGTAATGTTAAGTAGTTTGTTTGAACTTTTTTTCTTAATGCAAGCATTGATAGCATAAATTTCACTCCACATCTGCTTTTGCTGTATCCCATAGGTTTTAAAACACTGTGTTTTCTTTTTCCTTTGTTTTGAGACATATTTTGATTTGCCATTTGGTTTCTTATTTGGTCCATTGCTTGTAGAGGAGAGTGTTGTTTAATATTTACACATTAAATATTTAATATTTTTTAAAAAAGAAACAAAGTCAAGATTCCAACCAGAACTGACTGATGTCAAAGCCCATGTTCCTTCTACACTGTGCTTATAATACCTGAGGCCAAGAGAATGCTATACCTTTGACAAATTTATAGAGTTAGCTATTTGTGAGGAAAGTTTCCTTTTCTCTGCCATATTCTTGCCATCCAGAGCCAGTGGCAGAAAGAAGACCACTGAAATCACTTGCGATCCAGTCCTTCTATGTGTGCCTCTTCTCAAGTCCTAGTCCTTAGCCAAGCTTCCAGTCCATCATGTCCCCCTCTGGTTTCTTTAGCCTAATTATAGCTCTTAGAACACTCACTAATTCAGACAACAATCACAACATCCTGTTGCATTCAAACAAAATTCTCTAAAAACAAGGATAATTACACTTCAAGGTGTTTTATAAATAATGAAAAGATAATATCTCCTCAAATTCATACAATTGGTGCTCTTCCTTCTCAAAGAACTTTACAACTATTTCCTAATTGGTGCTTTAATATAATACTAAATGCCTTTTACCCCTTAGAAGCAAAAGTGTCTGAGGGTAAAGCAATTCTGACTCTTGCTTGATGGCACAGGGGGTTCTGACCCTCATTTTGGGGACTGCAGCCTCCTGAACATGATGAGGATAGAACAGAAAGTAAAGTGAGAACAAAGGCTGGAAATTAATGGAAATCTTCCCATCTACTAGCCATGCAGCTCACAAGGCACTTGTTTTGATAAGATGTTCCTTCAGCCATATAATTTGGTATTTTAAAGGTGGCTTCCATCAGTTATGATAATGTGGTATATGATGTAAGGGAAGGCTGAAATCCCAGTGAACTATATTATACAACAGCTGACCTCACACTAAATGAAAGACTAAGCCACGAGTAAACGCACATGAGGTTGCTGCCAACCAGTCCTCTACAACATAAGGAAATGGTTCAGATGATGCTGGTTTTTTAAAATATTAATATACAGTCATTTATTATTATTCTATTTTTAAATTTATTTTTATATATTTTTATTCAAATATAATTAACATACGGTGTCATATTAGTTTCAGGTGTCCAATATGTTTCAACAATTCCATACATTACTCAGTGCTCTTAATCCCCTTCACTTATTTCACCCATCCCTCCATCCACATTTCCTCTGGCACCCCCCAGTTCTCTGTATTTAAGAGTCTGGAGTTTTTTGTATATCTCTTTTTTTCTTTGTTTTATTTCTTAAATTCCACATATGAGTGAAATCATATGGTATTTGTCTCTCTCTGACTTATTTATGATTATACCCTCTAGATCCATCCATGTTGCTGCAAATGGCAAGATTTCATTCTTTTTTATGGTTGAGTACTATTCCATAGTGTGTGTGTGTGTGTGTGTGTACCACATCTTTATCCATTCATCTATGGACGGACACGGGTTGTTATATGGAACTGTGGCCAATCTCATCTACTGTTTTATTGTAACTTGTTGTAATCGTTAAATAATGTAATACTTCTCTATTAATTTCTCATATTATTTGAAGACTTTCTTTAAGGATTTCTAATGACAATTATTTACCTGAAAACATGGTCTCTGGGGAGCACAACTTCGAAACTAAATCTAGAGAAATACATGATACCCTTCTTGGGTTCCTAGAGCTGAAAGACACACAACTGTAATTCAAACTATTCTGTACAGAAATGTGACCACAAGCAACATTCAAGAAATCAGCTCTTAGAGTCAGTAAGAAAAAAAGAGACAAAATTCTTGACAGATGGGCTTTAAAAAAATTGCAACAACAACTTAAACCAGCCTCCTTAAGGCTTATTTCAATGTCCTGGACAACAAAAGAATCCAGATTGACCTTCAGTATGAAACTTTGGTTCTCTTTTGGTTTAAGGAAGATGCTTGATATTTTGGTAACTGTTCCTGTGTTCTAATCATTCCCTTAGGCAAGAGGAACTCGTTTCTTATAAGAAAGCCTTAGACACTATTATGGACTAAATGTTTATGTCCCCCCCAAAATGCGTATGCTGAATGCCTAACCCTCAATGTGATGACCGTATTTGGAGAAAGGGCTTTTATGGAAGTAATTAAGATTAAATGAGATCATAAATATAGGGCGTTGATCTAAAAGCAATAGAGTCCTTATAAGCAGAAACCCTAGAGTTCAGCTCATTCTGTCATGCGTAGACATAGTGAGAAGGTGGCTGTCTGCTTTCACAGGAACCAAAACGGCTGGCATCTCAGTTTTGAACTTTCCAGCCTCCAAAACTGAGAAAATAAATTTCCGTTATTTAAGCTCCCAGTCCACAGTGTTTTGTTATGACAACCCTAGCAGACTAACACAGATACCAAATTAAAAAGAAAATATCCTACAGGTTGAATGAGAACCACAGAACAGAAGAATACCTGTAACTAAAAATCTACAATGGAACTTGCTTGTATAATTTTTTCAGTTGGACTCCATGCAAGAGTCCAGTTAAAGATCCTGCAGAACCATGACATGGCAAAAGGATGACCTGACTTCTTTTAATTGTCTTACATGTTTAACTTATTTTAATAAAAGACTTTCCTGCAACAACAAGAATAAAATACCTAGGAATAAAATTAACCGAAGAGGTAAAAGACCTCAATAGCAAAAACAAATAAACAAAAAATTCCAGTTGAAAAATGAAGACATACAAATGGCCAACGGGTGCATGAAAAGATGCTCAGCATCAGTAATCATTAGGAAAATACAAATTAAAACCACAATGAGATATCACCTCACACCAGTCAGAATGGCTATTTATCAAAAAGACAAGAAATAACAAGTGTTGTCAAAGATATGGAGAGAACCCTGTGCACTGTTGGTGGGAATGTAAATAGGTGCAGCCTCTGTGAAAACCAGTATGGAGGTTCCTCAAAAAATTAAAAATAGAACTACCATATGATCTAGCAACTCCACTTCTGGGTACTTCCTCAAAGAAAATGAAAACAGTAACTCAAAAGGATATATGTATCTCCATATTCATTGCAGCATTATTTACAAGAGCCAATATATGGAAGCAACCTAAGTGTCTATTGATGAATGAATGGATGAAGAAAGTGTGGCGCATATCTATATATATATATACATACTATATATACTATTCAGCTATTAAAAGAATAAAATCTTGCCATTTACAACAATAAGGATGGACCTTGAGGACATTATGCTAGTGGAATAAATCAAACAGAGAAAGACAAATACCAGATGAACTCACTTATATGTGGAATTAAAAAAAAAAAATTGAACTCCTAGATACAGAGAACAAATTGGTGGTTATCAGAGGCAGGGGGTGTGGGTACGCAAAATGGGTGAAGGGCATCAAAAGGTACAAACTTCTAGTTATAAAATAAATAAATCACGGGGATATAATGTACAATTTGGTAACTACAGTTAATAATACTATACTGTATATTTGAAAGTTGCTAAAAGGGCAATCTTAAAAGTTCTCATCATAAAGAAATTATAACTATGGTGACAAATATTAATTGGACTTATTGTGGTGTCTATTTCACTGCATATATACATGTATCAAATCGTGTACATCTGAAATTAATATAATATATATATTAAAGAATATAGCAATTCTATTTTGCTAAAAAATAAATTTTTAAGTTAAAAAAAAAAAGAATTTCCCACAGAACAAAAAGTCTGGCTCATCTGTATGTTTACATTATTTGGCATTCACAGGTCAGTACCTAAAGCTACAGTGGAACCCCCAGTGCTCCACAGAAATCCTAATGTGTCAAAGACAGTTAGTGCTCATCAAATATTCCACAAACTCCCCTATATTTCACAGTACATCTGGGGTCATATAACTAATTCTAGCCCAAGGACTCTGAGTGGAAATGCATGTCACTCCCAGGCCAAGGCCACTGACAGCCAATGCACCTCTACCATCTCCGTTTTCCCGCCCATACCCAACACAGAAACCACATGTTCCAAATTCTATAGCAGCAAAATGGAATAGGTAATAAGAAGAAATAAGCACTTCTTTGGTAAGCCCCTGAAATGTCAAGGTTTTATTTGTTGTGGCAGCTAAGAGTAATTACCCTAACATATCCTGGAACTCTGATTCTGCAGATTTTATTACTTCAGTGCTATTTGAAACTTGAACGTAGACTTAAACCTACCTGTCAAGTTGCGACAGACCATCAGTAATTGAACACGGAGGTAACTGGGTAGATCAAGCATCAGTGTCTCCATAGGAACCACTTACTAAACTTCTTTTCTGTTCCTTGGTCTGAGCTACATGATGTGGAGAAACAACAAGGAGAAAAGACACAGTTTAGGCTCTCACAATGCTTCCGGTATTGTTACCAGCAAGGTTTTAGACTCTTGCCTCTCCTAACCAGGATACTAGAGCTCCTTTGTTTAAGGAATTACATAATTATGCCACACTGAGATTTTATACATACCTAGAATGATGATCACATGAACCAAGGAAATAAGAAATGAGGACTTAATTGATGTCATGGGATTCAACTGCAATTATAGCAATAAAAATCATAATTTGGTTTATAGTAGCTTTCCCTACCACATCTCTGCCAAAGTGCTTAGGGCTTATAAGGGTAATTAAATATAATCAAAGAAAATAATGCTAATTAAAACCATAAGCTAGAACTATGGTGATGGTTAGATTAATGGACATCTTAGCTAATGGCACATTCCCTTATCTTATTCCAAAAGACCAAGCAAGGAACCTTCTTTTGTCATTCATCTTCTTTTTACTAATGGAGAAACCGAAGGACATGGAGGCTGTCTGGATGGAAAACATGGAAGACAGACCAGACAGAAACCCATGTCGAACACAGAGTTTATTTATGGGTCCATGCTCCCTCACACCCCCATGCTCTTTGCCTTAGTCCCTCTCCACTGCCATTCTCAGATGTCACTTTCCAGTTCTTAGAAGATAAAAAGTTTATTTTTGTTGTTTTGGTTTTGCCTCTTTTGTGTCCACAGTGTCCACCTGATGCCTTTAAGTGACTAGAAAAACCAGGAGTACTGCCTGGTTCTCCCGTGACCCTCCTCTACTGGTTTCTTCCAGTGTCTCCTTTTGAAAGAAGAGAGAGAGAGAAAGAAAGAGAACGATTTACTTAATGGACCGTCCCCCTCTAAGGCCCAATAGAATCCTAATCATCAAAGCCTGATACTGCAACCTGTCAAGAGTATGAACTGACTGGCTTATAGTAGGTCAACTTTCTCTACTGGAACCTCCCTTTGCTCAAAATAACTTCTCTTATATTGTCAATTGCTTCTTCTAGCTACTTTTAAAAAGCATTACAATTGCTTCCTCTGAATGTCTCAGGACAGAAAAAAAAATCTCATTAGATAATGTTGTATTAAGAAAAAAAAGAAAAACAAAAATATTGAGCACTTCCTACACAATGGGTCAAACACAGTTTTGTTATTATGTGAGTTTACTCAACTAATTAACTCACAAAAAATGATGAAGTATAAATATAGGTGTGACATTTGTTCAAATATAGCACTCAGTAAAAGTCATCAGCATTTGATATTAACACTAAAACATTACAATTTTTATAAAGTCTTCCCCTGAGAAGATTCAGTTCTTCAATCTTCTTTTTTTTTTTTTTTTAAGATTTTATTTATTTATTTGACAGAGAGACACAGTAAGAGAGGGAACACAAGCAGGGGGAGTGGGAGAGAGAGAAGCAGGCTTCCCGCCGAGCAGGGAGCCCGATGCGGGGCTCGATCCCAGGACCCTGGGATCATGACCCGAGCTGAAGGCAGACGCTTAACGACTGAGCCACCCAGGTGCCCTCTTCAATCTTCTTTATGAAGTCCCAAAATACCGTGAATCTTACACTGACTGAGGGTGTTTTTCCATTTGCATTATTCCAAAATATGCCAGAAGGAATCAACATGCCCCATAATATGAAGGAAGCTTATTTTGCAGGGTGTTTTCCCCACATAATCAGAAAATAACTTATATTCATCCACTATTCTACAGTGAATTACATTGAGGCAGATTGAAAAGAACATGGAACTGACAAGTATCTACACGCTGAACCTGGCTTTGTGCTTGAGTCAGCTGTGACACTTGAGAAAGTCACTTTACCTCTGCTCTGACCCACTTCCTCATCTACCAAGTGAGAAGCATATTTCCACATTATCTGTTTTGACTAAAAAAGCTAATTTAAGATACACACTCTTAGGATACATCCATTTAAGATTATTTGCCATTTCTTCCTACACCTCCCTATTTCCATCATTCACTAATCAATGATCAGTCACCTACTGAATGTCAGACCCTATGAGGAACTACATGGCTCTACAGTGTTTTGGGGATACAATATATAACATTATCTTGTCTACAAGACCATAATTGGGTAGGGGGGAAGCAGTCATGTAAACAAGTAACTCTAATGCAGTGTTACTGCTACAAAAGCGGGAGAGGCCAAGTGCTGCAGGAGAACAAACAGGGAGTTAGAGTGGCCAGACAAGGCTTCAGAGAAGATGTGACATATGACTAGTGCCTTGAAAATGAGTATCTCATATTTTTCTATAAACTCTCTCTCTCCACGTAGCACTACTCTAATGGATATCTGGTCTATTTTCATGATACATTAAAAACCAGTGCTTCACCCAATTTGACCATGGCCCTAAGTAAAATTTCTTCTGACTATACCAGCAACCCCGTTGCCAAAACCAAAACCATATTTCATCTCTTTTGGCGTGACAATGGATCCAACCATTACAATGGAATATGGAAGTGGCTTGAAGATATAAACAGAGTCAACTGAAGTCATCCTAAGAGCCCACATTGCCTTTTATCATAAAAAAAAAAAAAAAAACATTTAACTCTATTTTTAGGAGCCTGTAGATGCCCATAGATGCGTTTACAGCTTTCTCTAGTTTGTATACCCAAACTCCTGTGTAAAGAATTCCAGCCAAAGAATTAAGCTTCAATTTCTCTTTGGGGATATTCTCAACCTATAAAGACATATACTAACACATATGTGACATGGTGGCTCAAGCATCTCTATTAGGCAATCCACAGTGCACACTCCAACCAGCCCCTATCGTACACTCAGAGCAACATATTCAAACCAAGCCAAGTAACCTGTTTCTTCCCATCAACAACTGCATCTGGGTAGCATCGGTGAGGAAAGGTTCACACGCAGCTGTGGCAATATGCCAAAGTGAATGGAGTAAAATCATAAAGACATGTGCACCCTGGGACTCTGTAGGGGGAATCTTAAATAGAATAAAAATTATCCTTTTGATATTAAAAATAAGTCCTCAGGGACACCTGGGTGGCTCAGTCGGTTAAGCATATGACTCCTGGCTTCAGCTCAGGTCATGATCTTGGGGTGGTATCGATCCCCACGTCAGGCTCCATGCTGAGTGTGGAGCCTGCTTGGGATTTCCCCCCCACCCTGCCCTCAAAATAAATATATAAATAAATAAGTCCTCAAATCTGACAAGAGTTCATTAAAAGGGGAAATACTGATGCACTATTATCAAGGCTGTGGGAGATTACAATCTTTGGGGAAGGAATTTATTCACATGTATCAAGAACTTGAAAATGCTCATACTCCTGGCCACAGCTACTAGAACATAATGCTATTTATGGAAAATTCTTTATGCATGAAGATGATCATCACAGGATTATTTACAGTAATAAAAAAAGTACAATCCAAAAGTTCAACAAGACAATGATTTACTAAAATTATTATATACCTATATATTAGTATACAATAGAACTTAACAAAAGGTTTATAAACCCTTGAAAATACTTAATTTAAAATATTAAGAAATAAATCGAAATATAAAATTGAGTAAACAGTTGAATTTTGGATCACAATTCTGCTTTAAAAATGCACAGATACAAGAAATTCACCAAAAAACTCCCAGTGATGGGCTTTGAGTGAATAGTTGACAGACATTTTACTTTTTCACATTTTCCATGTTTTCTTTAATAAGGTTCAGGGAATAAATTAAGTGCATTAAATACAATAACTCAAATAGCCCTGTGTAGGTATGGTGTTAGATATTCATATCCACAGACAGCCAGACAGATCAATGACCAACATGAGCCAACACAAAATTCAAAAGAATGTCAGTGAACTGAAAAGCTAAGGGAGGCACAGTAATATAAAACAGGAAAGTCAGGGGTGCCTGGGTGGCTCAGTTGTTAAGCATCTACCTTCGGCTCAGGCCATGATCCCAGGGTCCTGGGATCGAGCCCCACATCGGGCTCCCTGCTCAGCGGGAAGCCTGCTTCTCCCTCTCTCACTCCCCCTGCTTGTGTTCCCTCTCTCACTGTGTCTCTTTCTGTCAAATAAATGAATAAAATCTGTAAATAAATAAATAAATAAATAAAACAGGAAAGTCAGATTCCCAGAACTTATGAGTAATAAGAAGATAAATGCAGAGAAAAATTGCTATTAGAAATGCATCCAATTTTCCAAATAATCTGCAAGACAGATGAATTCAGAATGTCTCTGTTAATGAAGTTTAATTTGACCAAAAGACTAAAGCAATTAATTCAACAAATCTTGACTAGAACCTGTTGTATGCCAGGTACTTGTCCATGTGTCTGGGGCACAAAGAGAAATATGACATTGTCCCTGCCTTCAAGACGCTTAGCAGAGTATGGTTCAGTGCTATAGCTTTTATTATATTTGGATTTCATTAATGCAGGTACCTTCCCCAAAACTGCCTAAGGATAAGACAGTTTTACATTTTCATTTGGACTAGTGGGAAGGAAGGACGATTAAATTCCAAACAACTGACTGATGAAAGAGATTAAAATTTGGAGTTGGGAAAATCAAGTTAAGAGTTCAATAATTCATGTTGAGATTCTACAGCTGCTAACACTAGAAGAGGCTGGAGGAAGACATCAGCTCACCAGAAGGGAGTCGGCTGGCTGAAACCCTTTGTGGAGTGCCCACAGCAGCCTCAAGCAGTATAGAAATATTGTGAAATGGTGCCCCAGAAAACAGACCACTGACCTCTTCCACAAGAAGCTTCCACACTGATTTGGGAAATAAAACACACAAAAGCAAAAGTCAAAGAAAATGTTTACAAATTTTGTTTGTCACTATGTCCAAGTGGAAAAATAGGGCACAGAAGTAAAGAGGGCACCACACAGAACAGGGACTATAATCTAGGGTGTGAATCACAGAACGGTGTATTTGAAGCTGCGTTGAAGGTCATGCGTGACAGTGACAGAGAAAAGAGAAAGGAATGGTGCACTCGAAAGTAAGGAGAACAGAAGAGTGACAAGTGGAATAAGGCCTGGAGGTCAAGTTTGGCTTGGCTCTGGCCCAGTAATTCCCAGCTCTAATTGCACCTGGAAACTTTTTAAACACACCCATACCTGGAGTTCTAACGCCACTGATCCAGGTAGGGCCCAGGCATTAATGTTTTTAAGAAAATGCCCCATGTGGTTCTGGTGTTCAGCCAACGTTGATTATCCCTGAATAAAGGGACCCTGTAACTCAATAAGGAAAGATGACGTACTTGAAATGGGAAACAGATATTTGCAACTTAGTTAAAAGACAGCTTTAAATTCCATAATCAATTTGGCACATTAGACTATGAACTTCTTGGAAGCAGAGATCATGTCTTTATCCATTTTTGCATAAATATAATATTAAGTTAATATTTTCCAATGAACGTTGAATAAAAGAATGAATCATTACTGTAGGCACTTCAGCTAATAAATAAGGTGATAATAATGTTTAAGGGAGATTGCTTCAATATTATAACAGAAGGAAGGAGAGACAGAGAGCAGCTAACCTCCACTGAGTGCTCCCAAGGCACCAGCAGCTTTATATGCAGTGTGTCATTTCATATGCAGAACCAGTTTATTAAATGGACAGGATTATCCCAAATTAGGGAATGGAGGCCCAAGGTGTCTCAGTGTTGATGAGCAGCAAACCTGGAATCCGGCTTTGCAAAAATGACATAGTAGTTCTTGGTGGATGCCTACATGTATATGAGCAGTATATGAATAGTCTACAGTATACAAACCAACACACTCACATTTCTGAACAGAATTTCAGCTTTTGACTTATTCTAACGATGCAGGGATGGCATGTGATTTAATTAAGGTATTTACCTAACTACAAGATTAGACCTCTTAACAGTAATCAGACAGGTGGGTCAACATCTGGTGTTTCTGGAAAATAATTTCTATTGCTCTGTCTCTTCCCACATAAGATTTTATTAGAAACGTAATAGAAAAGAAAACATGCCCCGGTGCACTTTGTTTTGAAACAGGAAATATAATTGCTTTATAATTTAGGGGAAATAGTTCACCATCCATGGCTTCTCTGTTCACATTTAAGGAAAGTTTTTCCTTTCATTCTTTCAGAGCTTGTCTGAAAAGAAATGTCTCCACTCCGCTTGATGCCATGTGTGATTTAGAATAGCAGGACTATATGTCAGTAGAAGTTAAGAAATTAATAAACTGAAGAGGGTTTCTCATACTCATGGTTAAACGTTGTGATTGAGGGGTACCTTGGTGGCTCAGTCTAAGCATCTGCCTTCGGCTCAGGTCATGATCTCAGGGTCCTGGGATCAAGCCCTGCAGAGCAGGGAGCCTGCTTCACCCTCTCCCTCTGCCCCTCCTCTGCACTTGTGCGTGCTCTCTCTCTCTCTCTAATAAATAAGTAAAATCTTTTTTAAAGAAAGTTGTGATTGACATTAAAAGAATGCTTTGGATGACTTTATACTGGGAACTACAAGAGAACTAGACATTCAAAACAGTAAATTTGTTTAAAAAGTAAAATTGAGGACATTTTAGGTAGCATCTCTCTGCTCAAGGATATGTAGAGGTCCTCAGTTACCAAAAGAAAAAGTAAGCCTTCTTGAGAAGATAAATGGGAAACCATCCTATTGGCATTCAGCAATATCAATATAAACTTAAACACATTAATTGCTTTCTGATTTTTTGGGAAACCAGAAACTAGATCTTTTGAGAAGCTCTGTGTTTGGGTATAACCAAAGCTGATCTACCTGAACAACAATTTGCAATATACTGCCAACTGGAAACACAGCTGAATTTTTCTTCTGTCCTTAAAACACTTCAACTTTGTAACCTCAAAAATCATAACCTTTACACATTTCCCATTCGACCTCCTTTTCATATTAATGAACTTATCACTTGAAAACCTTGAATTCCCTGTTAGAATTTTAGGCTCGAGCTCAGCAACTATACTCTCTGAAATACTCATTCATTTATTAATGAAGTTTGCTCATATTTTTAAATATCAAGCTTTTAATGTCCCTCTTTCTGGTCTATTCCTCCTCCCTCAGATCCATGTATGACTCCATCATAAACAGCATCATTTATTTTTAATTGGCATCAAAGCTTCAATGCTCTAATTGGGAGCTTTCATTTGGCTTGGACTGTGCACTGAGGATACTCGACAAAGCTCTTGTGACAGTCTCTGAATTGCTCTGGAAGTAAGAAAATAGCATTATCTAGAAATTACCGTGGGCTATTTTTAGGACTAGCTTACTGCCCGCTTGCAAGGAAGCTACTCTCTGGATCTCCTGAATTACCTGGAAAGATAGTTTGCGAAGGTGGAAGGGTCTTTCTAATTTATCAGATGTAAGACTGGAGCTTCTCCATCGGCCAAGCGGCTCTGAAAAAGCTAGAGGCCTTCCTTGGGCAGGGCTGTCTGGAGGAGACACAGAAATCTTCCTTGTTAGGGACACAGCCTGTCACCTTTTACAGTAGCTACAAATTCCATTTATTCCCATATTTACTCGCTACATTTCTCATCACTGTACATGAGGTATCTTATTCTGCATCTCAAAGTGAAAGAAAAGGGAAGTGAACAATGATAAAACAGTCGAAGATTACATAATCAAAGGCAGAACTCAAACCATAAAACAAGTTGCTGCAGTAAAACCACCAAACCCCAGCTGGATGAAAACACTACCAAGAGAGGTGAACTAAGTTTGGTTCATTGAAAGGAAAGTATTTTTGGAAGGGAGGCCAGGCCAGAAGGCATCTCATGTGAGGGTCCCAGTGGTCACACACCCTTAATCCTCAGAAGAGGCAGAGCAGAGCTCCTGCCACCAGCAGCCCATAATAGGCAAAGCTCTTTGCCTAGCATACGGGCAGATCTTCCTTTCCCAATCAGCTGTGCACACGTGATGTTCTTCCTTCCTTAAATTACTACTTTGCAGAGACTGGGTCTTTAGTCATCTTCCCCTCCCTGCAATACAGTGCTTTGCAGCAAATGCTTGTCGAATTAAAAAATTCTAAATGGAAGCTGTGCTGTTAATACAGGTCTTTTAATTACAAATGTGCCAATGGGAAGATCTGTATCTCAAATACACAGCCTTTCCTTCTTATTCTGATACAAAAAAAAAAAAAGAGGGGCAAAGGGGCATTTAGTAATTACACAACACCAAAAAAATTACTTTAATTTAGATACATACAAATATTAACTAACACCTTTCATATTTCAAAGCTCTCGTTATATTTTCTATTCCAGCACTGAATGACAGCAAAAGGCTTTCCTTTCATTGTTTAACCAAACCAGACTGAGAAAAAACTGAACACATTTCCTATAGCATCTTCAATCAATAGTCTTCATGGCTACAGAATTTTCTCTAAATTCATTTCCCTACTCTCAAAACAGAAAGCAAGGGAGTTAGAAGAATTTTTCAGGTAAAAATATCAGCCCTGATGTTCTCTGTTCATCAAGTTTAAGTACAAGAAGTAAGGGGAAAGTATTTCTACATACAAACTTCTGTTCCCACTTCCCTTTGCGTGCGAAACAATTCTCTAAACACAGTAGCAGTAATAACAACAATCTAGAATCCTGACTTTATTCACAGCTCTATACACACTATCTCCACCCAACTTCCACGGCAGCCTATGAGATCAGTATTGTTGTTGTGCCCACTTTACAGATAGACAAACTAAGGCTTAAAGAAGTAAAGTAACTGGCTTAAAGTTTCTTTGGGTAACTTTTTTCTTTCTTATAGGAAAAGGGAAAGGGGGGACTTGTCCAAGCTCTTACACCATAAGAATAGAAGAGAGAGGACTGAATTCTTTAAAATTTTGAGGGAAATGACGCTGAAAAAATAAATTTACATGGAAGCATGGGTGATGAGATCAGATTCCTTTCTCTTATCCCAGTTGAAAGGTATTGGCTCCTTTTCTCAAAAGGAACAGAAAGAAATTCCCCATGTGATAGTAAAGGAAGTCCAAGTTTTCACTGACTAGCCATGTGGTTTTGGGCAAGATCCTCAACTTTCTTAGGCCTTGGCTTCCTTATCTCTGATGCGGAAATGAGAAAGACTTGTCTCTTGTAGTTCTAAGGGTTAAATGAGATGAACTATGAAAGGCCCCGAGTATATAGTAGTCACTCAAGAAAGAAACTTACACTAAGTTCTTACTGGAAGACAGAGAGACCCAGGGTTCAGGAACTAGAGATCAGAAGTCTGTAGCCTTAGAATAAGTGTCTCCATATTGAGAAGCTACTGGCCTCTGTCAGCATCAGAAGGGGATCATATCTGGAACCCACTTTCCTCCACCCCTACTCTGCCCTCAGGAACACTGGCCTCCACCTGGCTTTTAGGACAGGTCACCCGATCCCAAGGAGGCCTCCCTTTCACTCTATTCACAGCTATAAGAATTTATTATACAAAGCAAGGTGCATCAAAAATTCAGTGTCTGAATAGCTCTGTATTCTAAGGGCTGGAGTCTAGACCTTCCCCCTTACCCCAACCCTTCCTCCTCACCCCAACCCTTGCTAAGCCTCAGCTTATGACCACAAAGCAATATGCAAACATGCTGAAGCCATCTCCCCTTATCTAACTTTATAAGGCAGGTATGAACAGGAAGGCACATGGGGAATGATTCGATTTATGTCACTGCAAATCCCTTTATTGCTGAGGAAAGCCTATTATTATCAGTTATGTAAATTTTCTAAGCCAATAAAAAAATTAAACTGAAAGGTTCCACAAAGCCATTCTCAACAGGGTTCACTCCTACCAACTATTATATAGCTCAGTATCTAATGACTCCTATCTTCGGGCCTTGGTTCCAACATTTCCTCTAAGTAATATAGTTTAGTTCTGCACTAGAGTTCTTTCTCAATGATCAAATTTAGCGTCTTTGGGACACATGATTTAAAATAATTACTATAAATATTTCCAGGTCTTTGATTCACATTGCACAGAGATGTTACAAGAACCCAAACATGAAGAGCTTTTTTGGATATATCAGCATAAATAAGATCAACAACTAGGAACGCCATGAAACCCTCTCATTCAGTTTGTATAGTTTCTAACAACAACTCCACAAGGAAGTGAGTTAGGAATGTCATTTATGATACAACCACACATGGGGAAAAATGTAAAAGACCATTAATAGGGGGAAAAAATCTAACATTTTTAAATGGTTATTTTTTGTGTGGTGAAATATAAGTAATTGCTCCCTCTTTCTGCTCTTGTTATTCTCTATATTATAAATACAATTTTAAATATAGTTTTAAAAAGAGAGAAAAATCCATATTTCATAAAATCTAAGATACCATCAATTTTCTATTTGCTTTTTTTGGTCAGCTTTAGTAATGTACAGTTTACATACAAAAATACCAATATTAAGCATACAATTCAATGAGCTTTGACAAATGGATTTAGCTGTGTGACCACCACCAACATCATGAAAAAGAACATGATGTTAATATTTTCCACATAACATTGACTTCTATGTCAACACTGGTATTATTGAGACAGCCTTTTATTTTGGAAGTATGCACCAGCGTTGCTTCTGAGATTCTTCTTCAAGCCACTAACAATGTTCTGTTAATTTTGATGCTGACACTTGATCTTACCAGACTGAATTCCTTATGAGAAAAAAAATCCCTATTCCTTCCTTAAACGGTTTATAGACTGAAATGGTGAAGGGTTTCAGTTGTCCAGTCATGTCACCAGCAATGACAACCACAATTGCATATGGCCAGGCACTGACAACTGAATTAGGGGCCCAAAAAGTAGTTATTGTAAAATATCATCAATTGTAAGATACACCCCCAGTTTCAGAGATGTAAGAAGGTGTAAATAGGTACATCTAAGAAATATGAAATACAGTATAAAATAAGCATACTTTGTAAAAGTGGTCTTCTTTATCTTAGATCTGTGTATTTCAACACAGAAAATACACAGATAAAAGCTGAACGTCTATCATTCTTAAACTGCATCATGCAATTTAGCAACCAATTAATCATAGTCTTAAAATATGCTCCAAAGGCAGTAATTTCTCTGACATTGGCCATTGCAACATTTTTCTAGGTATGTCTCCTGAGGCAAAGGAAATGAAAGCAAAAATAAACTATTGGGACTACATCAAAATAAAAAGCTTCTGCAACAAAACTAAACGACAGCCTACTGAGTGGGAGAAGATATTTGCAAATGATATCCAATAAAGGGTTAGTATCCAAAATATATAAAGAATTTATATAACTCAACACCAACCCCCCCCAAAAATAATCCAGTTAAAAATGGGCAGAAGTGGGGCACCTGGGTGGCTCAGTCAGTTAAGCGTCCGACTCTTGATTTCAGCTCAGGTCATGATCTCAGGGTTGTGAGATCAAGACCCACGTCGGGCTCTGCGCTAGGTGTGGAGCCTCCTTAAGATTCTCTCTCTCCCTCTCCCTCTGCCTCTCTCTCTAAAAAAATAAGAAAAGAAAAAAGGCAGAAGATATGAATAGACATTCTTCAAAGAAGACATCCAGATGGCCAACAGACATGAAAAGATGCTCAACATCACTCATCTCATCAGGGAAATGCAAATCAAAACTACAATGAAATATCACCTCACACCTACCAGAATAGCTAAAACCAAAACACAAGAAACAAGTGTTGGCAAGGATGTGGAGAAAAAGGAACCCTCATGCATTATTGGTGGGAATGCAAACTAGCTCAGTCACTGTGGGAAACAGTATAGAGGCTCCTCAAAAAATTCATTTTTTATGATCCAGTAATTACACTATTGGGTATTTACCCAGAGAATACAAAACATTAATTTGAAGGAATATACACACCCCTGTTTACTGCAGCATTACTTACAAGAGCCAAACTATGGAAACAGCCCAAGTGTCCATTGATAGATGAATGGATAAAGACATGGTGTGTATATATATATATATGATGGAATACTATTCAGCCATAAAAGAGAATGAAGTCTTGCCATTTCCAACAGCATGAATAGAGCTAGAGAGTATAATGCTAAGTGAAATAGGTCAGTCAGACAAATACCATATGATTTCACACATATGTGGAATTTAAGAAACAAAACAAACAAGCAAAGGAAAAACAAAAAGAGAGAGAGAAACCAAGAAACAGACTCTTATCTACTGAGAACAAACAGAGGGTTACCAGAGAGGAGGCAGGGATAGGGGATGGGTGAAATAGGTGAAGGGGATTAAGAGTACATTTATCATGGTGAGCATTGAGTAACATATAGAATTGCTGAATCACTGCACCTGAAATAAAACAACTTAAAAGTGGTGCCTGGGTGGCTCAGTCAGTTAGGCATCTGACTTGACCTCAGGTCATGATCTCAGGGTCCTAGGATTGGGCCCTGCATTGGGCTCTGCACTCAGTGGGGAGTCTGCTTGTCCCTCTGCCCCTCCCTCTGCTTGTGCTCTCTCTCTCTCTCTCTTTCTCAGGTAAATAAATAAAATCTTTTAAAAATTTTTTTAACTAAAATAAATTAAAATTTTAATAAAGAAAAAATATGCTCCAATGGTTTGTAAGTTAGTATTCTCTCCCCAAGTAGACTACAAGTCTCTCTCTCTTAGGAACTTTACCTTCAATTCCTCTCATATTGTTTATAGCATTGCTTTTTACATTTTGTGTAATGACTCATTAGACAGTCATGATATCATTTTAAAGGGTCATGACCAGCACTTTTTAAACAAAACAGAATAAAATAAAAAACATAAAAGTGCAATACATAGTAAAAGTAAGAACCATTTCATAATACTTTGGGGTTTTTTCAATTATATTTACATATATGTATACTGTGATATCAAATGTATTTCTTATAGTATGCTATAATAAAAAATGTTTGAAAATATTACTATAATAGCATAAGAAACATTCAGTAATATTGATTAATTGATTTTTGCAGACTGAAGCCAATTTTAAACTTTTTTAAGTGGTCCAAAATTACGGTTTAATTCTTTAAAAGCTATTATCAGGTTGGTATACTCTTACCTTCTTTCAGTGAGGACAATATTAGAAAAAAAAAACCTTGCAATCTCTGTTTATCTGGATGATTACAATATCACAACATATTTCTGTTGTGATAAATCTAACATACTTTTTTTTCTAGAGGAAGGGTCTCAATTCCCGACTTCCAAATGAGAAAGTCAGAGTTTGACCATCTGGACTGGACCCAGACTTCTGAATCCTGAAGAGGCAATTATTTAGCACTCTTTCACACTGAGATTCTTTAAAGAAATATTCAACGTTTATTGGAAGGAAAGCATTCTCCTCAGCTCTACGATCAGCAAGTCTGGCCCCAAATCTACAAACTCAAACCAATGACACAAACCCTGATTCATCCTCCCTTGAAAGCAGTTTCAGTCAGAACTATTTATTTGAGTTTCCCAAACCCACCACTTGAGGGGACCTCAACCTCTCATGCCCATGACTTAGTACAATATTTCTTCCAACAAAGTCAGTAGTCTTTCAGGGAAGAGTTCTGGTACTTACCTTTTCTTGCCTGTTACCTTCTGTTATGTTCTCAGTAATGTACAGCTCCCAGGTAAACTGACTTTCTCCAGAGCTGCCAGGCTAACCTACCTCTCACTCCTCTTAATCTAGCTCTAGCTATAACAGGAAAATCTCTGCCTGGTCGTGTCACGACAACAAACAGCCTTCAGCATTTTTTTAAACCCACTGAGCTTCATTTTCTTCATCTGTGGACAAAATGAGCTCTCTGCCTTTATGTGATCTAATGCTCTATTCTCCATGGTTTCCTATCTTTGATGAGTTTTCATATCTGCTCCAGAGAATGGGGGTTATAAAAGATGGGAGTATGGACCTCACAGCCATGCCCCCTTTTTAGCTGCAAAAAGTCTACTATAATCAGTTTTCTTTGCTAAATCTAAGTAAGGTTTTATTTGAACAAATGACCCCCTGGACAAAATAAATACAAATATTATAGGAAATTTACTCATTTCAAGTATTTGTTAAGTAGCCCCAATGTACCAGACATTGTTCTAGGTGCTAGAGTTTTCCTTGTGAACAAGACAGAGAAGGCCCCTGCCCTGGTGAATATTTGAATGACTATTTATGTTAATTTGTAAACTGGAAAGTGCTACATAAGATAATATGTTTGCTTACATAAGTGAATACAATTTTGTGGAAAAAAAATTCCTTATTTAATTGTTCAAATATTTCTGTCAGACCTCATATTGTTCTGGCCCATAAGAATATAGTTGAAAAAAAAAAAATCCCTAAAGTCAACTAGAAAAGAAAAACATTTCATAAAGAGAACGAATTTCTGTAAAATGTATCTCACTAAATGATGTTAACAAAGATACTACAGCATTTCCTTTCAAATAAGGAAGTACAGATAATCTATAAGATTAACATCATGAGAACAGAGACTAAAATAAGAACATAACCAGTATTGTTTTGACTCAGTAATAGCCATCTCTTTCTCAACACTGTAAACTCCTTGAGGGTAGAAGATGTGTATCTATTTCTCTCACAGCACCTACAATGGGGCTTTATTACATATTAGCTTGAGGAATGAAATGTGCCAAGCACTCAACTCTGGGAAATTACACTCCACTGCCACCACCATTGTTAGTAGAGTGAATACACGACCTGGTTTACCCAGGACAGTTAAGCCTGTTGTGGAGTAAGAGTGCCATGTTTGGCAAGATAAATCATATGCCAGCCCAAATAATAAGCCTCAAACACATGCATCCTGTTTTTCAGTGGCTTTTAAGGTAAGGAACTCTAGAACATTCTGGCTCAGATTCTGATTTTATTTTATTTTATCCTATAAGCAAGTAGAATAAGCGTAGGGGCTCCTGGGCGGCTCAGTTGGTTGAGCATCCAACTCTTGATTTCAACTCAGGTCATGATCTCAGGGTTGTGAGATCGAGCCCTGTGTTGGGCTCCATGCTGAGCATGGAGCCTGCTTAAGAGTCTCTCCCTCTCCCTCTCCCTCTCCCTCTTCCTCTGTCCCTCTCCATTTGCATGCTCTCTCTCTAAAAAAAAAAAAAAGAGTAAGAAGTGTAGACCTTGAGAACTGCATTCCTATTCCACTTTCATTATAGTATGGAGAAGTACAGTCCCTTAGGGGGAGAGTTTGTCTTTGGGAGACTGAGCTAAACCACAAGCACACCTTGCTCTACGAAGACAAGGCCTGGCTGAAAGGCAAAAAAGTCTCATGTTTCCAGCACAAATAAAGATATGACTCGAAAAGAACCTTTCACCTCCATCCTGGTGATCCAACATTTCTACTGGGCGGATAGGCCTTGCTGCCTGCTACATCAAAGGATTTAGGAGGATAATTGGATCACATCTGTTAATCTCTTTGAGTTCCATAAAAACGGATGCCAGATACATTCCTGGCATTGTTAGAACGACACTACAAAGGCCAGACTGTAGGAGAATTTTTCACTAGTCATAACTTCAGGGAAATTATCCCAACCTAGACTTCAGCTTTCATCAAACACGCATAATAATGATAATAGTAATCACAACATGGTCGCATCTATTTGCCTCTTGCCCACCAGCTCTCACACAACAACCTTGCAAGAGTGGACGGGGAGGCAACAACTTGGAGAAGACAGCAGCCCACCTTTATGTCAGGGAAATGCCTACGTGAATGGCCAAGCTTTGAACATAGAGAAGAGCCTGGAAGAGAAATAAAGTAAAAGCAGTCTGCATCAGTGGTATTGATATAAATAAATTTCAGACCAGGGCACCAAGCCACGGCCTCCTGATCTCTAATGGCCCTCTGCTGGGCCTGGCAGTGATGTGGGCAGCTCGGTGGGTGCCCCAACAACACACCAGACACCCTACGGAGAAGGTCCTAGAAAAGGAAGCAGCATCTCCCTTCTTCCTGAGGTGAAGCTAACTCCTGCCCAGTCCTAGAGGTTCAAATTAGATAAAAGAGTTCTGGAGGCATTGGTCTGACCCGAGGGGAAGTGTGAAGCTAGGTGCCCACCCAGGTATTCTTGAGGACAAGAAATGTATAAATCTATGTCAAAGTGACAGGCTTATGTCACCCTGGACATATATAAGACAGGACATATAACCCAAATTTAATTCTGGTAACAGATTAACTTACCTCCCCTTTTTCCTCTTTCCTTATTACTTCTTGGCTACACCACTTTCTTACCCAAAAGTGAAAAATCATTTAACCTCTCTGGATTTTAGTTTCCTCATTGGCAAGATTGCTGGGGCAGTGGGGAGGGGGAAAGGAACAACCCCAGAGTGTTGGAGAAACCCCATATTCTTTCATGAGGCAAAGGTACGGCTATCATCTCCCTTCCCCAATCATGCTGGCAAAGTCAGGGGACCGAAGGGAAAGGAACCTGAGGCACAGACATCAAAGGCAAGCCAATTCTGTTGCTACAACAAAGGATGGTTATAGTGTAATCAGAGCCATACAAGGTCCCATAAAGCACTTTATTCACGACAATACTCACTTCAGTGCCTTCCTACTTTCTTTCTCTCTGTCTTCAGCTTGGGGCTTGGAGTCAAAGTGACTGGCACCCTCATTGCCCCCATCTGCCCTGCCTATAGGAAGGGGCACAGAACTGGAGGTTGGGAGCCCGGGATCTGGCACATTCCAAAGAAATACCAGTGGTGTGGCCCTGGCATAGGAATTTAACCTCCTAGACTGATTCTCTTCACCCGTGCAATCAAGCTTTAGGCTCCAGGAAACTGAAGATCCCTTCCTACTCAAAAACCTGCAGTTTCCTAACACTCCTTACTCTTTCCTTTGTGTCCCTTCTGACTTCTTACAGTTGTGCTTGTACTCCCAGGCGCCTATGTGTTTAACCATCTGGTGGAGGCAGAATAACCCAGAGATTAAAAAGTATAGCTTTGGTACCAGAGAAACCAGAATTCAAGGTCCAATCCTACTACACACCAGCTCTGTAACTTTGGGTAAGTTATCGTGCCTTCTCTGTAAAATGTTATTAATAACAGTATCTACCTCATATGGCTATTGTGAGGATTAAATGAGATACTTCAAAGCAAAATGCTTGACACTTAGACTTAGGTGATCATTTCACAGTCTATAAATATCAAATCATTATGTTGTGTACCTGAAACTAACATGTTATATGTCAATTACATATATATGTAATTATATATGCTTGACACATACTCATTCAATTATTCAAGCACCCACTATGTGACAGTCACAGTGCCAGACCCTGGGAGAACAACAGTAAGCAAAACAG
Organism: Mirounga leonina; assembly: GCF_011800145.1. Classification (NCBI taxonomy): domain Eukaryota; kingdom Metazoa; phylum Chordata; class Mammalia; order Carnivora; family Phocidae; genus Mirounga; species Mirounga leonina. The sequence continues at coordinate 5,617,974 of NW_023270871.1, forward strand.
AGAAGGTCCCTGCCTATATGGAGGTTATCATCTGGTGGGGAAGCGAGCTCTTGAACAAATCATTGCAAAAGTACAAGAGTGGTATGTGTTATGAAAGAGCCATCTAGAGATAGGACACTGAGGATTGTAACAGGGAAGTTAATTTTGGTGGTGGCATGGCAAAAAAGTCTTCCTTAAGGAAACTCGGAGTCTGAGTAAAATGGGGTCAAGGAAAGAGTAGGAACAAGATCCCAAGTAAGGCTGAGGAAGGGCTTGTGAAAACCTGAGAGCTAGAAGGGGTGGCCATGACTGAGACCCTGAGTGTAGGAGGGGCTCAAGAAGTAAACAGGGGTTCCATCAGGCAGGTAGACGAGGCACAACATGGTAGCTGCTGGCATGATTAGTCTCCCCACAGATGTAATGTCTCCAAAATGGAAACTGTCTTTCTGCCAAAAGCAGCTCTTCCCCATTTCTTGTCATGGCGTTATTTTGCTGACCCTCATAGTTTGGAGTCCTCCTTGGCACTTTTCTCCCTTTCCATTCATTTATCCCACAAATTTTAAGTACCTACTGTGCTCGAGATACATAATCTAGCACTTCAACTTTTTTTTTTTTTAAGATTTTATTTATTTATTTGAGAGAGAGAGAATGAGTGACAGAGAGCAGGAGAGGGAGGAGAGTCAGAGGGAGAAGCAGACTCCCTGCTGAGCAGGGAGCCCGATGCGGGACTCGATCCTGGGACTCCAGGATCATGACCTGAGCCGAAGGCAGTCGCTTAACTGACTGAGCCACCCAGGCGCCCTAGCACTTCAACTTTTGAGATCTTCCACTCTGGGCCCCTGCTGTATGTATTCTATATATTCTGGATGAAAGCCTGAGGGTCACTCCTCTTCTGACCTCCAACAACATACTCAAATTCAGTGACGCATATTTTTCTCACTACTTAGAGGCCTCTTCATTTCATAGATCATTAACCCCCACGTAGCCAGGAGCCTGAAATAAAGTGAATGTGTAGGAGAGATGCTCTTGTTTAGTAACTCTGTATTACTTATGCAAGTGATTCTGCTCTTTTGGTGGGAAAATTGCAACAGGCAATGAATGACCTACAAGTGAGTGTTAGACCTAATATCCCCATCCTCATCCCAATCATAAGGCAAAAAAACCCAAGTAGCTTTTGTATTGCATTAAATATATGTTTGAAATGGGAGAGTCATGGACTTAGACCATTTCCTAAAAATTTACCTGGGCCTCAAAATGCACGGCTAGGTCCTTGAATGTATTCCATGACCCCCACATAATAAAGGCTCACAACTCCCCAGTTATAATCTTATACACAAGCATCTGAGGCCTTTCCAAAATACCCCTCTTGTCCAAAACAAGACATACTTTAGATTTGGGCCAAAGTAAGCTCTAACCTAACATGTTATCAACAGCTACAACGATAAGATTTGCCCTATTGATAATTCCCTGGTTACTGAATTTAATGTATAATGTATTGAAGCTCCTGTTCTTTCTCAAAGAAAAGTAAAAATTAAAGCTATTTCTGCACCTACTTTGTTGTTATGGCATCTTTATACCTGCAGATAAATTCTCGTTTGTGCATTTTGTTGGTGGTTTCTCGCTCCTTCTCTCTCTCTTTCTGCCCCTCCCTCCCTCTTAATTGTTGGAAACTTAAAATGAAAATGAATCAGCAATAGTGAATGCTGCACTTAAGGAAATGTATGATCTGGTTTATAATTTATGCACTGACTCCCGAAGGAACTTAAGTATTTAATTCCTAATTTATGAAGAAAGTATGAGTAACAGCATCTCTCAATTTGATTCAACTTGTTCATTTTACCCAATTTCACATCTAGATTTAGTTCTCACTCAACATTCATATCACCAGCAGCTGAATCCCTAGATGTGGAGCTGAAGTAAAATATTTGTGTTTACCCAAAATGCCTTATTTCTGGTTTCAAGACAAACCAGAGCAGAGTGTCTTTGATATTCTCAGAACACAGTAGTGTTCTACCTGATGGTAAACAGTATTAGACAAAGGACTGATTTCTCAGGGAGCTACAGGAGAAAGAAGAAAAGGGAGAGGAAGGTAATCACACAAGAGAAGTATTTTTTAATTTGATGAATTAGTAATCAACTAAATATTTCCAAAATGTTTTAGGGATCATTTTATTCATGTCTTTCCCAGGAGCACCCCTAATCTAAACTTCTCTCTCTGGCTTTGCAGAGTTGGCACTATCCATCCTTTCTAATCGTACCTTTCACTTCCCCCTACCCAATGCAAAGTGCCTGCCCCTCACACCTTGTAGCTGTGTGACTTGACCATCTAGGAGGTGTGCACATATGGGGAAGAACACTAGACTAGGAGGTGGTAAGCCTGGATTTTATTCCTCTCTCACTAATAACCTGGGTGACCTTAGCTATGTCACTTAACCTCCCTGAGCCTCAATTTCTTCATTTATAAGATGAGAGGGTTAGCTGGATACCATCTGATTATATCACTTCTTAAGAGCTTTCCCTAAGCCTACCTTACTAACCTAAATATTCTTTTAATTCCACAGTACTTATCATTTGATATAATATATATTTTACCCAATTTTTCTAAAATCCCTCCATTAGAATGCAAGCTGTGTGTGTGCAAGGATTTCTTCCCATTTTGTTCACTGCTGTATTTCCAGCATTTAAAGAAGTTCAAAGCATCATAGCCACTAAATAAGTATTTGTTGAATGAATTAATGTATTAAGGCATCATACATATTATTCTTCCTTAAAGATGCTCTGCAGGTTCATTTCCCCCATCAGACTGCTGACAACTCCAAACCCAAATCTCTCCTTTCCATGAACTTCTAATGCAATTACAGTTAGTTTACATACAGTTTAGCATTTAAGAATTATCTGAATATTTCAGATATATCAGCACCAACTTGTTTTGTTAAGAGTATACATTTCTCGGGGCACCTGGGTGGCTCAGTCGGTTAAGCGTCTACTTTTGGCTCAGGTCATGATCCCAGGGTCCTGGGATGGAGCCCCTCTTTGGGCTCCTTGCTGAGGGAGCCTGCTTCTCCCTCTGCACCCCCCCCCCCCCACGGGTCATGCTCTCTCTTGCTCACTCTGCTCTCTAATAAATAAATAAATCTTAAAAAAATAAAAAGAGTATACATTTCTCAAGGCCAAGGGCTATCACTTAGACCTAGTCTGCCACATATTTGCTGGGTATTTGATTAATTGGATTTAGGAAACATTTTTGCTTTGTGTTCAGCAACTAATTCAGGTTTCAGTCATCTGCACCTCTTATCTGCTAATCTCTGCATCTGTTCTCTGGCAAGGACTTATAAGGGTGATGAAACCACCCAAGAAACCACCCACACCTTGCCAAGTCTATGCAAGCAGCAAAGGAAAAAATCAGTCAAATATTTCCTTTGCCAGTTACTGTCAGTGAAAGCATATAGTATCTACTGGTAACACAGAGAGTATTGGGGGGGGGTGTAAAGGGAGTTTTTTGGGAGAATCAGAATAAAAATGACTGTAAGGATCTTTTAAATAGGAGAAAGAAGTAGAGAACTTGACTCCACACAGAATTTTAAAAATAAAAAAGCATCCTAGACATTGTCTCTTCTCTTACCCTGTGTTTGTCTGAGAAAACTGAGGATCACAAAGTGAAGCAACTTGACTAAATGCACACAGATTATTAGTGAAAGTGCAATGAAATACTGCTCCTCAAATTCTTGTCTGGTAAACTGAATTTTCTCATTAAAGTTGTACAAGACACCCATTTGATTTGTAGTGGTGATCAAAAAGCTTTCTAAAATATAGCTGCAAGGATATAAAATATAATGAGACATATTACTTCTAAGTATAGCCGAGTTAAAGTAATTAATCTGCCTTTGATATTTTAGGGACATATTACTGAGCATCAATTATAACAGTAGCATACTGTAGATGTGAAAATTATAGGAGATAAAACTGAATTGTGCTAGGCCCTGACAATTGATTTGGGGGTATTTGGTTTGTGGGTTTGTTTTTTTTAAGTTCTTGTTTATTGGGGCACCTAGGTGGCTCAGTTGGTTAAGCGTCTGCCTTCGGCTCAGGTCATGATCCCAGGATCCTGGGATCAAGACCCAGGTCGGGTTCCCTGATCTGTAGGGAGTCTGCTTCTCCCTCTGCCCTTCCTCCCACTCATTATCTCAATTTCTCTCCCTCACTCTCTAACAAAATCTTTTTAAAAAATAAAAAATAAAAATAAAGGATCTTATTTATTTGAGAGAGAAAGAGAGCACACAAATGGGGGGAGGGGCGGAGGGAGAGGGAGAGGCAGACTTCCCGCTGAGCAGGGAGCCCAAAGAGGGGCTTGATCCCAGGACCCTGGGATCATGACCTGAGCCCAAGGCACACGCTTAACCAACTGAGCCACCCAGGTACCCTTGGGGACATTTGATTTTTATAATAAACTGGTTTTTTTAGATTTGCTTCTTTCTCCTATAAGTCAAATGCTTAAAAAATAATAATAATTAATTAATTAATTTAATTTGAAGTCCGAATAAGTTCATTTCCAGTCCTCGTTTTATAATCGCAAGAGTTGTTGTGTTTTTTTTTTTTCAAATACAGGAAGTAACTATATTATGGCAGAAACTCTGACTTTGCTTTTACGAAAAAGTATAGTGAGCTAGTGAAATAGATCTTTATTGACTGTACTTCTACTTGCATCATCATAGACCACTGAATTTGGATGGGAATTTAAAGAACACCTTGTCCTATCCCCTCACGCACGAGGGAACTGAGGTCCAAAGAAGTTTCGGGACAAGCCCGAAGCCACTCAACCAGGTAGTGACAGGACCTCTAATAACATCTGGATGGTCAACTTCAGGACTGTAACCAAAGGCATCCTAGTTGCCAGGGAAGGCAACCTCCTGTAGGCAACCCGTATCTCTCAGTTCCTATGAACCAAGACCCACACCCACAGCTTCCCTGGGATTCCACTGGGATTCTACTTGCAAGCACTCAATTTCCAATTGCTGGGCATTGACCCGTGGGCCCTACAGAGGCTGCTAAGTGAGTGCTCTTGGTGTCCTGTGTCCTGTGTCCTTAACCCTTCCTGCTAAGTACCTCACCACACTGAAGCCACACCTGTGGAGTTCTGAGAAAAGCTCATTCTGTGCTCTAAACAATTTCTGAAGTGATTCCTGTGCAGGGGACGATGATCAATCCTGTCTGGACTTCACTTCAATCAGCTCGTTTCTTGAGCATTCCCTCACTGCACAGCACTCGCTGGAGAAGATCCGAGGGAGCCCCTGCTTCTGAAGGCTTGTGCTGCTATTGCTCAGCCAGTAAATGGTCTCAAGTTTGGCCTGAGAAGCAGGTCTTAATTTCACAGGTTAAAACTTACTTCGCCAGTGAAGTGGTTTTGCTTTGTTTAATTGAGTAACATCACAAGTGTAGGAGACCCATAAAAGCAGCTGGGTTGGGAGTCAGGGGTCTACACCTATCTCGATGAACTGATACAGACATCTTAAAAAGCAAACACCTGGAGCACTGACAGTGCACCAAACCCTTCTAAGAGCTTTTCGCTGACCAACTCATTAAATCTTGAGGAAAAACCCTTAGAGGAAGCTATTAATATCATCCCATTTTATAAGGGAAATTCAGGCACAGATACAGTAACTGGCCCGTTGTCACACAGCTAGGAAATGGAAGGCCAGGATTATGAACTCAGCAATTCACATTTTTACCACTCATGTGGTAGGCATACCTACCACAGATAATTTGGAAAAAGAAATTGAAACAACCTTTTAGGGACGCCTGGGTGGTTCAGTCGGTTAAGCATCTGCCTTCGGCTCAGGTCATGATCTCAGGGCCCTGGAATTGAGTCCCGCATCGGGCTCTTTGCTTAGTGGGGAGCCTGCTTCTCCCTCTGCCCGTGCTCTCTCTTGTACCCTCTCTCTCTCTCTCTCTGACAAATAAATAATCTTTAAAACCTTTTAACCTCCATTTTCTAGGCATTTCAGATTAAAGTATTTAGGGTCTGAGATAATTATTTGAGCAACTGACCCAATAGCTAAAGACTCAGTCGTGCAGGGGCGCCTGGGTGGCTCAGTCGTTAAGCATCTGCCTTCAGCTCAGGTCATGGTCCCAGAGTCCTGGGATCAAGCCCCATGTCGGGCTCCCTGCTCAGCGGAGAGCCTGCTTCTCCCTCTCCCACTCCGCCTGCTTGTGTTCCCTCTCTCGCTGTGTCTCTCTCTGACAAATAAATAAAATCTTTAAAAAAAAAAAAAAAGACTCAGTCATGCAATCATCTGACATTTGTTCTCATAGCTTACATTTTCACAGTTTTACAAAATAATCAAATGTATGAGAAATTTTCTATACTACTTGACCTTGATAAATTGAATATTTCACTAGCTACCTACTATGTGCCAGGCTCTGGAGCAATAACCCTTCCCAAGATGCTCACTCTCTTATTGGTGGGGACAGTATTTGAACATAGCAAAAAAAAATGCAACATAAGCAACCCGTGGTATATGCTGAATAGAGAGGCTAGCAGTAAGTGTAAAAAAAATTATTCCAGAAATAATTTGAGACTTGACCATTCTAAACACTAAGAAGTATAAAAACCTCTTGGGGGGCGCCTGGGTGGCTCAGGCGTTAAGCGTCTGCCTTCGGCTCAGGTCATGATCCCAGGGTCCTGGGATCAAGCCCCACATCCGGCTCCATGCTCTGCGGGAAGCCTGCTTCTCCCTCTCCCACTCCCCCTGCTTATGTTCCCTCTCTCGCTGTGTCTCTGTCAAATAAATAAATAAAACCTTTAAAAAAAAATAAAAATAAAAACCTCTTGGAATAACTCAAAATTAGAAAATTGTGAAGTGTTATATTTTCTATTATAATTGTGGTGCTCTTACTTTTCAAATCTTGGTATAATCAAACATTTTACTAAATATATACTCTGATTAAAATACTTTGATTATGCTTTTAAAAGGATTTTAAATTGGATACCCGGTAGATATTTCCTTTGTTACTGAATAACATTCTATAAAAGCTTCAGGGCGTTTAATGTTTATACTATTTTGTCATGTCTGCTTTTCTTTAAAATATAATAAAGTAACATAAATCCCTTGGCTCTAATAGTAGCACGATTTTGAAATAAACCACACAAACACCAGAAATGCCCACATTCTTAACAAGTTAATTTCCTTCCTCTGTAAATGTACATTTTCTTGATTATTCTTCATGCATTAAATGTGTAGCATAACTCTGCTTAAGTCTGTTTGATATTCTGTTTTAATTTTATTTTGCACAATGGGTTAGTGATTATCTCTTATTCATCAGTAAACTATGGTTACTTTGAGTCTGCATATTTATAGTCATTTTCATTCCCAACTCATTCTCACTGAAATCTGTAAGAAAAAAAAACTCTAAAAAAATGTATCCATTGTTACAGACTGAATTGTGTCGTCCCCCCCCATTCACATGTTAAAGCCTAAACCTCAGAGTGTGACTGTATTTGGAAGTTAAACCTGCAAAGAGATTATTAAGCTAAAACGAGGCCGTTGAGGTATGCCCTAATCCAGTCTGATTGGTGTCTTTTTAAGAGGAAATTAAGACACACCAGGATGTGTGCACACAGAGGAAAGACCGTGTGTGGACAGTGAGAAGGAGGCCATCTGCAAGCCAGGAAGAGGGCCCTCAACAAGGAACTGAATCTGCCAGCACCTTTTTCTTAGACTTCCAGCCTCCAGAACTGGGAGAAAATCATTTCTGCTGTTTAAGCCCCCAAGACTGTGGTCTTCTGTATTGCAGCCTAGCAAACTAACACCCACGGAAGGGCTTACTTTCCTCTCCCATCAGATCAGTTCCTTAGAGTCAGTGCTTTAAGAATTCTGGTTTGTCCATATTACCTTGTGTTCTGCCTTCCCCTCCATGTCAAATTCCCTCTCCTGTTCTTTATTCAGTCGTGCCTAATTTTAAAATATAAGCTATAGCTCTGGTGAGAGGATCATTTCTGAAGCACATGCAGAAATGCTGACAACTTTTTTTTTTTTTTAGCAAGGACGGCATACTAGCTAGAGTGTCTCTCCAAAATTAAAAGCATTTGAGAGCTACTAGTTTTTGTCCTGATCGTTTTTATTACAAATGAAATTTACATCAATTATGTTTTTGTTTTTTAAAGATTTTATTTATTTATTTGCCAGAGAGAGAGAGAGAGAAAAAGAATACACAAGCGGCAGGGGGGGCGGGGGGGGGGTCGGCCGGCAGAGGGAGAAGCAGACTCCCCACTGAGCAGGGAGCTCAACATGGGACTCGATCTCAGCACCCTGGGATCACGACCTGAGCTGAAGGCAGATGCTTCACCAACTGAGCCCCAAGTGTCCCAACACCAATTACATTTTTAAAAATCAAACAATATGTGTATAAAAAGTTAAAAATGGAAGCTACCCCTATTTGCTTACTATCCACCAAATCTTTCTCCAAAGAAATATTCGCTGTTGACAGTTTGGTGTGTAAAACTCCCTGCTTTAAGTGAAGCAACCTATTTTTTTTTTAAGATTTATTTATGTATTTGAGAGAGCAGGGGAGGGGGTGCACGAGGGGCAGACGGAGGGAGAGAGAATCCCAAGCAGCACCCACACTGAGCAGGGAGCCTGACTCAGGGCTCAATCCCACAACCCTGAGATCAGGACCCGAGCTGAAACCAAGAGTCGGATACCTAACTCACTGCACCACCCAGGTGCCCCAAGGGAGCAACCTTTTTAAAAACGTATTTGCAATACTCTACAGTGCTCTGTAGACTGCTCTGCGAAAGGCCTCACTCCCTGCCAAAAAGATACCTCCTTCATTTCCTTTTTTTTTTAAGATTTTTTTTTTAAGGGCACCTGGGTGGCTCAGTTGGTTAAGCGACTGCCTTCGGCTCAGGTCATGATCCTGGAGTCCCTGGATCGAGTCCCGCATCGGGCTCCCTGCTCGGCAGGGAGTCTGCTTCTCCCTCTGACCCCCCCCCCATGTGCTCTCTCTCATTCTCTCTCTCTCAGATAAATAAATAAAATCTTTAAAAAAAATAAAAATAAATTTAAAAAGATTTTTTTTTAAGATTTTTTTTTTTATTGATTGATTTGACAGAGAGAGACAGCGAGAGAGGGAACACAAGCAGGGGGAGTGGGAGAGGGAGAAGCAGGCCTCCCGCAGAGCAGGGAGCCCGATGCGGGGCTCGATCCCAGGACGCTGGGATCATGACCTGAGCCGAAGGCAGACGCTAAACCACTGAGCCACCCAGGTGCCCCACCTCCTTCATTTCTAGAGACACAGACCCAGTCATGGCTTCATAACATGGGTATGTGCCACCCAGGGAAGAATATCAACCTTTACAGAAAGCCTTCCACAAAGTCCTAAGAAAAGAATCCTAGGATTGCTTAAACATGAGACTAGTAACTGTTACAACTTATTTTTTCCTAACACAATCTATCAACCCTTGTCGTTGAAAATTAAACAATAATATACTTCTCCCTCTGCTCCACAAAGCAATAACCTGTTTCCCTGGTGGATGATCAGAGGCCAAAGGGTGGGTAATTTATCACAGAAGAGAAATTGGGGGATTGCCAAGAGTAACAAAGGGGCAGTGATATCCTTGCTCCTCCTGCACAGCACCAGCTTAATTAAGGAAGAGCTATAAACTTTACCCCTGATTCGCAACCACACAAGACCAAGTTCAGTCCTAAAGCCAAGATGGCCAACCAGATCCCACAACATATGTAGGATATAACAGATATACCATGTCAATCACCCTTTTTCATGTTCAAGAGCTATATAATCTGGGAATCAAAAGACTGCTATGTTATAATCTAATTGGTTTCTTCAACAACCTCGGACAATATTTTATACAGTTATGTAAATTAACATAGTACCAGGAACTAAAAGAAACCAAGACAGGTCTCAGGAAAAAGAAAAGTTCTGTATTTTTTAAAAAGAAATATATTTTTAAAAAGATTTATTTACTTGAGAGAGAGAGGGAGGGAGAGTTCACGCACATGCATGCGAGCGGGGGAGGGGCAGAGGGATAGGGAGAAGGAGGAGGTGGACTCCCCACTGAGCGCGGAGCCCAACGTGGGGCTTGATCCCACAACCCTGAGATCATGACCTGAGCTGAAATCGAGAGTTGGAGATTTAACCGACTGAGCCGCCCAGGCGCCCCTAAAAAGAAATAATTTACAGATTATTTTTCATGAGAATTATGTGTGTGTGCATGTGTCTGTTTGAAGCCTCTGTGTTCATTCTCATAATCAAGTGATAGCTCAGCCTATTTAACACTTGCTGGAAATGACACAGGAAATAGAAAGTAATATTAATAAACAGATGAGGAGTTAATGCAAATTTCATAGCTGCTAAACTGTTTGCAGGTTCAAGCTTATATATATGGAGAGGGTGACGGTGGCTTTACATATAAAGTGAAACATGAGAATTCAAAGGCAGTGCTTAGATGATATAAACGTATGTGTATTGGTATAAATAGAGAAGAGATTAATCGCATGGCTCATGTGGGGCACACATGCACATGTCTGTTAATTCAGATGGAAATAATCACTTTGGGTCGTGGAATCCTCAAATTGAAAACATCTTAAAGGTATTCTATTTCAGCCCCCCACCAAAAACTTGAACAGAATTCCCCCAGCTCCCTCTAGCTATCTCTTCAGAGAGAAGTTCACCGAGGAAACCTCTATATGAGCAGTTCTGACGACTAGAAATTTCTTTCTAGTTGAGCAGCACTCCTTTCCCCTATAACTTTCACTTATGCATTCAGTGTTTGGTCTACAAGCTAGCCCTAGAAAAACTCATTCCCCCATTCATTAGACAGCTACTGAACGTTTGTAGAAGACCCTCACGTTACCCCAAGGCTTCTCGTTACTATATGTTGAAAGTGATTTTCCCCTAAAAACAAACCAGATCACATCACTCCCTATTGGAAACGACTCTTCACCTATGAGATAATTTCCAAACTCCTTTGCATGGCAAGCATATGCCATGGCTCAAACCCAAGGAGTCTGTTTCTTACTTTTCTTACTAATACTAAACCCAAAATGAGGGTTCGTTATCTGCAGGCACCTATGCTCCAAAAGGTGAATCAAGAACCCAGGTGTTGTCCATCTTGTGGCTGTGTTATCTCCTACAAGGGGCTTATAAGGTTGCCAGGAATATCTACAGTGAGATGGAGACGAGCTTGTAGGAGACTTTGAAGGGCCAGACCTAGAATGGTGCAAATCACTTCCACACACATTGTAACTGTGAGAGAACTCTATCACATGGCCTCACCTAACAGCAAGAAGGAAATTTGCGTACTCAGGAAAAAGAGGAAACAGCCTGGTGAGCAGCTAGCTACTCTCTGGTGAGTCCTTAACTTCTCCTTTCTGCCTCATATCCTACACTCTCTCTTAAGCAACTATATTCAAATCCAACCCAACCTCTTATCATTCCAAATCATATCAGATCCTCACTTAGCTTTATGCATGCTCTTTGCTACATGTAAGTTCCCTTACTTGTTTTGTAACCTCCTATTCATACTTGAAGTCCCAGTTCAAATATCACTGTTTCCCTGTTCTCCATCTCATTGCTCGGACTACTAGTGTTATCTTCTGCCTCCTGTGTTCCCACAAAACTTTACACATATAATGCACTATAAATTTTATATATTTATACATTAATACATAAAAACCTCATTGTATCAATCTCCTTTGTGTTACCTTCATTATCTTTACAACTCAAATTTTCCTTTTTTCATCTCCATAGGCCTTCCATTTTCTCTTATAGGACCATCAGCAAAAGCCTCCAAACTGATCTCCCTTTCTGACCATCTTACCACCCTCTGTACAGCTCCCAGAGCAATTTATCTAAATTGCAAATCATGCTGAGAACCTACTGAGAACCTTCTAACACCCTTAGCGCAGCTAACCTTAAAACTCAGAGGGTCTAGAGTATGACTCCAGTAAGTCTAGAGTAGGGTTCAGGAAGCTGCAGTTTTAATAAGTGCCCAAATGATTTGGATGTGAGAGGCTGGTAGGCGATGTTTTGAGAAATACTGAGTTACAGAATAAAATCTAAAAGTCTTAGCATGGGAAGCCTGGGTGGCTCGGTTGGTTAAGCACCTGCCTTCGGCTCAGGTCATGATCCCAGTGTCCTGGGATCGAGTCCTGCATCAGGCTCCCTGCTCAGAGGAGAGCCTGCTTCTTCCTCTGCCTGCTATTCCCCCAGTTTGTGTGCTTATGCTTTCTCTCTCTCTAAAAAAAAAAAAAGAAGAAGAAAGAGTCTAAGAGGTCACACTAATATAAACAAACACATAAATAAATGTCAGAGGGCGCCTGGGTGGCTCAGATGGTTAAGCGTCTGCCTTTGGCTCAGGTCATGATCCCGGGGTCCTGGATCGAGTCCCGCATCGGGCTCCCTGCTAGGTGGGGAGCCTGCTTCTCCCTCTGCCTCTGCCTCTCTCTCTCTCTCTCTGACTCTCATGAATAAATAAATAAAACATTTAAAAATAATAATAATAAATAAATAAATAAATAAATAAATGTCAGAGAAAGGAAAGCTCTTTAAAAAAAAATAAAAGTCTTGGCATGCCATACATTCTATCAATAACAAATTACACATACGTCCCTGTATATATGTTACAATTTCAGTCCAGTGGCACTTCTCTACATGTTCTTCCCTATATTCCGATTGATCCTCTCCGTGTGGTCTTCCTAACAGATTTCTACTCATTCTTGAAAATGCTGCTTAAATATCATCTGTACTGGAGCCGTCCCAGTCCCTCCCTGCTCAGAGCAGAATTAATCTCTTCCTCCATATAATTTCTGTCTTGTAAATACTTTTATTTTTACATATATCACATTGACATAGACACCACCAGCTTGGACTGAAAGTTACAGTGTTTCACCTAGCTACCACAATAATACAGATCATACCCATAAGATTGCCAAGATAAATAAGCTAAGGGTGATCCTTTGAAAAGCTAGATCCATTCTACCAGGTCAGTTCCAGAGATTTTGCAATCAAGGGGTGTGTTTTGAGCTAGATGTTTCCTGTTCCGGTTACACAAACTGCACCACCCCTATGTTAAACACCATGTGTCTAGGTCCACAGTAAGAAAACCTAGAAAGGACTGAAGGATGAAAAAATATTTTACTACATGTTTTTGTTTTTTAAAAAAAGATTCCATTTACCTATTTGAGAGAGAGAGAGAGAGAGAGCACAAGTGGAAGGAGGGGAGAGGGAAAAGCAGACTCCACACTAAGCAGGGAGCCAGACAAGGGGCTCGATCCCAGGACCCCGAGACCATGACCAGAGCCAAAATCAGACACTTAACCAATTGAGCCACCCAGGCGCCCCTATTTGATTACATGTTTTTAGAAACTGAGGTCATGCAATGTAGAAGGGTTGTCTTAGGTAACTGCTTCAATTACCAACATTTGCAGAATGTCTTTCTCCAAAAAAGACATTTATCCTCTAGAGCAATATTACTGAAGTGTACTCCAGGGACTACTGCATGCATCAGCATCACCCACATGCTCATGAAAATGCAAATGCTGACATGGAACACTACATCAAAAACTAATGATGTAGGGGTGCCTGGGTGGCTCAGTCGTTAAGCGCCTGCCTTCGGCTCAGGTCATGATCCCAGGGTCCTGGGATCGAGCCCCGCATGGGACTCCCTGCTCCGCGGGAAGCCTGCTTCTTCCTCTTTCACTCCCCCTGCTCGTGTTCCTCTCTCGCTGTGTCTCTCTCCGTCAAATAAATAAAATCTTTAAAAAAAAAAAAAAAAACTAATGATGTAATGTATGGTGGCTAACATAACAATAAAAAATTTTTAAAAAAAAGAAAATGCAAATGCTGATTCAGTGAACCTTAGCTGGGCCCCTCGAATCTGTGTCTAATCCATATTTACATACACTATCACTTAGGTGCCTGCATTATAGGTTATACTATTATGGCTTGCATAACTGAGTAATTACAAAGTTATGTGGTTTGACAGCCAAATGACATCAAGCCATTTCAAAAGAGAGATGTTCGGTCAGAATTATAAATCCACTATTTTACTTTATGAGGACAGTAACACGTTAAACACGTATAAACCTTTCAAAATCTTCCCTGCTTCATAATTCAAAAACTTAGTGCTGGGTCTCATAACTAAATTGGTCAAAGCAAGGTCAATTTTCTTCTTCAAAGGTTTTAGCACACAAAAAGGTCTTTAAACTTAAACTGGAAGTGAGCACAAGGACAGTGGGTACCGATATGTTTCTTGACCTAGGTGTTAGTTGTGTTCTCTTTGTGAAAATTCATCAAGCTAAACAACTATGATATGTGAACATTTCTATAAACAGAGTACCCTTCAAAAAAATTTATTTGATCTTTTAAAATATACAACCTTTTGGGGCGCCTGGGTGGCTCAGTTGGTTAAGCGGCTGCCTTCAGCTCAGGTCATGATCCCAGGGCCCTGGGATCGAGCCCCACATCGAGCTCCCTGCTTGGCGGGGAGCCTGCTTCTCCCTCTACCTCTGTCTGCCGCTCTGCCTACTTGTGCTCTCTCTCTCCCTCTCTGTTAAATAAATAAAAATCTAAAAAAAAAAATATATATATATACAACCTTTTTAGGAGTTTTATAAAAACATGATATTTCTTACCTTTCAAGTTATTAACCTTCAGTGTTGATGGCTATTGAACTTTAATGGTCATTCTTATATACATTGCTTTTGAGGAATATAAATAGATGCAAGCCTTTTGGAAAGCAATTTGACAATCAATACTTGGCCAAAGGTTTTAAAACAATCAGGGGCACCTGGGTGACTCAGTCGGTTAGGCGTCTGCCTTTGGCTCAGGTCGTGGTCCCAGGGTCCTAGGATCAAGCCCCACATCGGGCTCCCTGCTCTGCGGGAAGCCTGCTTCTCCCTCTCCCATTCCCCCTTCTTGTGTTTCCTCTCTCGCTGTGTCTCTCTCTGTCAAATAAATGGATAAAATCTTTGGAAAAAAATAAAATAAAAAATAAAACAATCATACACCCATTGGCCTAGTAATTCCACCTTTCAGAATCTAGCCCAAGAAAATAATCTTTAATATGGGAAAGCTTAACTCCCAATATCCAAAATATAAACCCATATAAATAATCACAATAGGGGAACTATTAAGTAAATTGCAATACATTCATATGACAATATTTATACACTGGTGGTAAAAGTAAAAAGGAAAGCAATAAAATGATGGATAAAAATTCTTGATGCAAGTGGTGAAAGGCAAAAAGAGCTCCTAAGTGTCTCCTAATATTCTATGTAAGCTTGGTATATACACAGATGCTCCCATTATTATCATCATTTAAACTATACATATATTTTATATTTTAATATATTTATATATGCTATATTTTATAATTTATATTTTTTGATATAATCTAGAACAAATAATGTATACCAAAAGTTTACTAACATGAAAAATGCTCATGTCATAATGGTAAGTTCAAAAAAGGACATAAAATTGATTATAAATTATAGTAGATAGATTATGCAAAAGAAAGTTGGAATCGTCAGTACAAAGACAAAGAAGTCATCTCAACTACTATTTGACATTGTGCTGAAGATCCCAGTAAAGAATTCCTCTAGAAAAACGAAGAAGGGGGCACCTGGGTGACTCAGTTGGTTGAGCGACTGCCTTCGGCTCAGGTCATGATCCTGGAGTCCCTGGATCGAGTCCCGCATCGGGCTCCCTGCTCGGCAGGGAGCCTGCTTCTCCCTTTGACCCTCCCCCCTCTCATGTGCTCTTTCTCTCTCTCTCATTCTCTCTGTCTCAAATAAATAAATAAAATCTTTAAAAAATAAAAAAAGAAAAGAAAAAAAAGAAAAACGAAGAAGGAAAACATCTAAACTGATATTCTTTTCATGTGATATAATTACGTATCTAGAACTTTCAAGACAATCAACTAACATGGTAACAATTCAGTAATCTGACCAAAAATTGTCCTAGGGGTGCCTGGATGGCTCAGTCGGTTCAGCGTCTGATTCTTGACTCCATCTCAGGTTGTGATCTCAGAGTCCTGAGATCGGCCCCGCATCGTGGATGGAGCCTGCTTAGGATTCTCTCTCTCCCTCTCCCTGTGCCCCTCCCCTTCCCCCCACTCCTGTTCTCTCTCTTAAAAAAAAAAATTGTCCTTGGGATGCCTGGGTGGCTCAGTCGGTTAAGCGTCTGCCTTCGGCTCAGGTTATGATCCCAGAGTCCTGGGATGGAGTCCCACATCGGGCTCCTTGCTGAGCAAGGAGCCTGCTTCTCCCTCTGCCTGCCTCTGTCTCTCTGTCTCTGATAAATAAATAAAATCTTAAAAAAAAAAAAAAGTGTCCTAGAGACCAGCTGTAATAATAACAGCTAACAGTTTCTTGAGAGCTATTTACCAGTTACTGTACTAAGTACTTTTTAATGTTTACTATTTAATTCTGAGGGAGATTAGTATTATTATCCTGATTTAATTTATTTTTTTGTCCTGATTTTAAAGATTGAAAACACTCAAAGAAAGAGACAGGTTAAGAAACTTATGTAAAGTCACACAGCTAGTAAATGACAGAGCCTGACAGAGTCTGTGTACACAACCATGATATTATCTTGCCCTAACAATAAGCCATTAGAAATGTAATAGATCACAGGATCCTATTCATAAATCAAGAATCATTAAAAACACAAACAAAAAAATAAAAAAAAAACCCAAAGAGCTCTAGGGATAAATGTGACAAAAGAAAGTCATATTTTTGAAATTTTAAAACAAGACCAGATTGTTAGACTAAATATTACATTATATGTATGTTGATTCTCCAAAATAACAACAAAAAACGGCAGGGGAGGAGGGGTGCTGTCTTAAAACCAAAGAAAGTAAGCCTTGCCCTCCAGATAGTCTCCTCCACAGGCCAGTCAGAGACGTCCCTGAAGCTAGAACTGCAAGGTGCTCCATTCACACAAAGAGCTCAAATCCAGGAACCTGGCTCAGCTACTTTGAGGAAAGGGTGTAAGGAGATCCCAAACAATGGCACGCCAAAGAATGAAGTGTTCTGCTTCACTGCCACCCGGGAACCAAAGCAAGAGCGTGACAGCCCAGCCAACATTCACCAAGGTGCGGTCGGTGCAACATTTGGCCACCGTTTTCCTGGTACAGAGACCTCCGGGATTACAATTCTCCAGCTACACAAAAATAAACGAGCTTTCCCTGAGTCCCAGAGGGCCTGAGCAGAGTTAGCAGGATCAGACTGCCACTATCACTTCCATTCACATCAATGTTGTTTTTTTGATTTGTTTGGTTTTTTTTAAGATTTTATCTATTTATTTGCCAGAGAGAGAGACAGACAGACAGAGAGAGCACAAGCAGGGGGAGCAGCAGGCAGAGGAAGAAGCAGGCTCCCCACTGAGCAGGGAGCCCAACGCAGGACTTGATCCCAGGACCCCGGGATCATGACCTGAGCCGAAGGCAGACGCCTAACAACTGAGCCACCCAGGCATCCCCACATCAATGTTGTTGAGCTGAAGTCAACCACAGGTGTTCTCCAATCCAGCTCTCCCTGCTTACAGATAAGCAAACTGAGGTCCAGAACAGGCTTCTCTTCCTAGGTCACAAAATTATTTTAAGCCAGAACCAGAGAGCTACTATCTCTCTACCCCATGTTTCCTGATGATGAGTCTGAGTATATATATATTCAAATTACTGCAACCTATTTATCTTTCTCAATCTTCAGATACTCACCTACCACCCTCATGATTTTGCCATATCTATATGTTATTTCTACTATTATTCACTGTATATTTTCTTTAAATCTACTTATTTTTCACATACACAAACCTAGCTTCAGTCTAAGCAACAGTATCCATAAAACCATGAATGAGATATGCATTTTCCTAACACATAAAAATAAATACATATCTACTGTAACTACAATGTTTGTCTCTGAACCACTCCCCCAAATAATAAATTATCCTTTGCATATTAGGAAAGATCCCCTGAGTGAATTCCAAGGAATTCTAATCTGTATTATGTTAATAGGTATTACTGATGAAAGAATGCATGATCATATAAACCTGGGGGAAGTTAACTAAAACAAAGTTAAACAGTTTTGAATTTTTTAAATTGTCAGACATCTCGGGGCCTTTTATAACAATATGCAATGAGACTTTCTAACAGGGGAATAGAGTACAGCATCTCCAAAATGTATTTGACCAGGAAAGCCTTTCTCCTAGTCAGGATCGGTATTGAAAACAGGTTCTATGCTGTATTAATTTTCAAAAAGTTAGCTTTTCTTTTTGAGTCCATAAATTATACAAATAGATATTGTAAATAATAATTTATACTGTATCCCTATTAGCATATTCAAAATACTTTTATAGTAGTAAAAAAGACTAGGTAGGAAAACATAATATTTCCTCTTGTCATTCTCGAAGGGTTGGTCTCTCCAAAAGGTAACTCAGCTTGTCCAGAATGAAACACCTGCAATGATATTGGGCATTCTAAAAGATTATAAATAACTTCTAACAAGTCATCCAAATCTTCTACATTATTAATAGTAGTTAATAACACACACGCTTTCCATTCAGGTTTGTATTTGTTGCCTTCAGGGCTTGTAGATGGAACTTCAAGAGCGACATGCCCGTAACATCAGATTTGATCTATGGGTGTGACTCTGAGAAAATGTGCACCTGATTTACCACCCAGTCATTTTCTTTTTTTTTCTTTCTCTCTCTCTCCTTGGTCCTTCCCCTCCTTTCCTTTTTCCCACACTCCCCCATTCAAATGCTTTGATATAAAACACTGAATTTTGGGGCACCTGAGTGGCTCAGTCATTAAGTGTCTGCCTCTGGCTCAGGTCATGATCCCAGGGTCCTGGGATGGAGCCCCGCATCGGGCTCCCTGCTGGGCGGGAAGCCTGCTTCTCCCTCTCCCACTCCCCCTGCTTGGGTTCCCTCTCTCGCTGTGTCTATCAAATAAATAAAATCTTTAAAAAAAAAAAAACCACTGAATTTTTGTCTTCTTTAGGCATTCTTATCTTTACGTGTTTGTGTTATCATGGAGAAAATACCCATAGTTACTAAGCTAATGCTTTTTTAAATATTTATTATCTGAGTGTAGTTGACAATGTTACGTTAGTTTCAGGTGTACAACACAGAGATTCAGCTTCTCTACACGTTATACTCTGCTCACCACAAATGTAGCTACCATCTGTCACCATAACATGCTGCCACAATGTCACTGACCATATTCCCTCTGCTGTGGCTTTTATTCCTGTGACTTATTTATTCCATGACAGGAAGCCTGTATCTCCCACAGCCCTTCACCCGTTTTGCCCGTCCCCTACCACCCTTCCCTCTGGCTACCACCAGTTTGTTCTCTGTACTTATAGGTCTGATTCTGCTTTTTGTTTGTTTTAAACTAATGTTTTAAAGCCAAAGTATATGAACATTTCTTTCTACTGTATTTTCAAATAAAACTAAGAACTAAGACTCAAAGCAAAGAAAATGCTAATACCCTTTCTTCAGTATTCATTTTAATGAAATTGAGTATTAAATGCTGATGTGTTGAGAAGAAAATGTTTCTTCATCCAATCATACACCAATTCAAACCATTCTGAATATATTACTCTTAAATACTATTTCCCAACAACCAAAGTTTCAATATATTCTTCCTCCACACCTTACAGAGGTTATCAACTTATCAAGTGAATTTTTTTAAGATTTATTTATTTATTTGAAAAAGAGAGATAGAGGGAACAGGGGGAGGGGCAGAGGGAGAGGGAGACAAACAGACTCCCCGCTGAGTAGGATGAGCCCTAAGTGGGGCTCGATCCCATGACCCTGAAATCATGACCTGAGCCAAAATCAGGAGTTGGACACTTAACTGACTGAGCCACCCAGGTGGCCCTCAAGTGAATTTTTATTCTGTAGAATGTGTTCTGTTCTCTTGTTCAGAAATATTTATTTAACTACAAAGCTCTATTCTTCTGAGGTTCCTCACCAAACACTGGAGGTCAGGAAAACATTTAGGAAAATGATTCACTCTTTCAAGTATACACATCTAACACTGATGCACTGCAGCATAACCAGCCTGAATAAGCTCAATCCTCTGGAATTTAAGGTAGGTACAAACTGAGACTAAAAATGGAGTTTTCTCCTCTCTCCAGTTCTACAATTATAAACAGCACTGCATTCATAATGAATAAATAAATAGCATTTTACCCTTTTGATAAAGGAGATAAACAAGAGTTCAATTTGTAGAAATGTAATTAAAAATATATATCCTACTTTATACAAGTGAGAACTGTTAAAATACACAAAAGCAAAAGATAAAATAGATATAATTAATAAATGTTTGATCCTTTAGGGAAATAGTCCCAAAGGGCTCTATTATTTTAGCAAACTTCCATGCTATAGGTCTTAAATAATTCAATTTTCCAAATATTCATTTTTGTGTACATTTAGACATCATAGTATCTACTGAATAAAGTTAAGTTAGGTTTTAATGATTGTAATTCATCTTTTTTTCAATCATTTACTCCCTACTTGGCTCCCAAAATTCTATTTGAGGTCCTGGAAGATTTAGCCAGTTAGAGCTAAAAACATTCAGACTTAAATGCCACAGTTTGACCCAAGCACATCTGTCTCTGCCTCTTCAGTTTGTGTCCTGCCACTCCCTGACTTGCAAATGTGGGTATTCTGCATAAAGTCATTTATTACACTAGTAAGATACATTCCAGACATTCTTGAAGTATCTAATAGGTGAATATGCTTTGCAAGACCCTCTATCTTGTGTGAGATTTTTTTTCTAGTTACATATTTAATGATCATGATCTCTCTCCTGCTATACCCATTCACACTCTCTTTATACAAAGTGTGACCTTCAAAGCAAAAAATCCCGATAAAAGGTCTTCATAGCCCTTCCATAATCTAGGCAAAAAGGACCACATGCACATGTCGTCACCATCTATTAGGTCTCTTAAAGCCAACTCCGTACACATCACATGCTAGATCGAGCATGGCAAATGAGTTTCATTTCTTGTGCCATTGCTAGTAAATTGGTGGTGGACCCTTAAAGGAAAGAGTGATGCTATTGATTAGCAATGTCTGTAATGAGTCTAGAAAGACAAAAAGGGACAGATGATCTATTTCTCCCCCCATCCCCATCCCTGAGTTATGCTAATCTTTCTTGATTATGCCCATTCCCACACCACCTCCCATAAAAGAGAGGTACCAAATGAATGGCAGATTTTCTTACTGACTTTACATCCTGATAGAGCTGCAGAGGCAATAATGCCAACTTCCTTGGAAGTTTACCATTAGTTTATTTAAGATAAATATAAAGGGCTTAGTATAACATATGGCTTATACTTTATACTTGATCAATGCTTTTTCATCTTTGGACACCACTGTCTGCTATTAGCTCAATCTAAGCAGGAAAGTTGATTTGGGCCCTGTCTGTTAACAGAGTAAGCCAGAGCTTCATAAAGAAGTATTTGATCAGGGCGCCTGGGTGGCTAGGTTGTTAAGTGTCTGCCTTTGGCTCAGGTCATGATCCCAGGGTCCTGAGATTGAGTCCCGCATCGGGCTCCCTGCTCTGCAGGAAGCCTGCTTCTCCCTCTCCCACTCCCCCTGCTTGTGTTCCCTCTCTCGCTGTCTCTCTCTCTGTCAAATAAATAAATAATGTTAAAAAAAAAAAAAGGAAGTATTCGATCATTTAAATGTCAGAAATTGTTATCGATCCCCTTGCAAGTTGCAGAAGTGATAACCTACTCCACATAAAGTAGAAAATTAAAATAAGTGCCTATAAACTCAAATCAGAAACTGTGAATTTTCTACTTCCTGCTTTTTGCACTTGCTTCTTGGGGGCACAGGGATGGCAGGTGTTTAGACTGAATATACCACTATTATTCAGAGAAGTTTTACCTGTATCCTTTATTAAAATGTGGTAGCCTTTTTGTTTGTTTTTTAAGGGATGGGCTGAGGTGTTTAGGAGTGGGCCCCTGCCCAGTGCTGGGGAAGGAGACTCTGTAATTCAATGGTCAATAACTTGCACTCTCCATCACAGCACTTATGAGCTCTGTGACCTTGAAAAATTGGGGTGCCTGACTGGCTCAGTCAGTGGAGCATGCAACTTGATCTTGGGGTTGTGAGTATGAGCCGCACATTGAGTGTACAGATTACTTAAAAATAAAATCTTTTTAAAAAAAATTACTTAACTTCTCTGTTTCAGTACCCTAATTTGTAACATAGGTAAAAAAATTCACCAAAAACACTGTGCACGTTGCCTGGTACATGGTAAGTGCTTAATAAATGTTAGCTATTGATATTGTTGATAGGGAAATGGAAAGGGTGGGGAGAAAAAGAAAAAGGAAAGATCTGCTTGGCTTCTTTCAGAAGGTGTCTAGAATCTTGGTTGTCTAGATCCCAGGGTTTGTGGATTTAAGGCTCAACAGGGGACGGCTATTCTCGGGAGGCGTGGTGGGGACCCATTGTTGCAGAGCAGGAGGGGGAATGTGTAAAGGAAATCTCTCAACAGTGAGCCTTCATTTGAATTATAGGAAAGCTTTTATCATTATTATGGATGGAAGGGGGAAATGAGATGTTAGCATTTGCCCAAAGCTTAAAATGCCACTACAATTAACACATTAGCTCAGGGATTATAGACTTGATACTGGCTCTGCAAGGGAAATGATTCCCTCAAATTTCTAAAAATTAACAAGAGCTCCACAAACCTCCACACAGCAGTGTAGGGGTTACTTGGGCAGAACTGATAAATTCCTGAAAGAGGAATTTCTGGTAACTACAGCTCTTCTAAAGCTACAGATCTCAGGCCTCTTTCTCTAAGAGTGGTGTTTGTGCAAATCAGTAAAACAGCAGATGCAACCCTCTAACCCTCTTGTACAGATCTCATCTTAGAAAAACACCGGGAGGGGAGCCTGGCTGGCTCAGTTGGAGGAAAATCTGACTCTTGATCTTGGGGTCGTGAGTTCGAGCCCCACACTGGGTGTAGAGATTACTTAAATAAATAAAACTTTAAAAAAAATAAAGAAAAAAACGCAAGGGAAAAGAAGTCAATGCAAAAACACATTTTGTTGAGGTCCTAAGAAAGTAAACTAGCCCTTAAAAACTGCAAGGGAGGGACTCCTACGTGGCTCAGTCGTTAAGGTGTCTGCCTTCTGCTCAGGTCATGATCTCAGGGTCCTGGGGTGGAGCCCTCATCGGGCTCTCTGCTCTGCAGGAAGCCTGCTTCTCCCTCTCCCACTCGCCTTGCTTGTGTTTGCTCTCTAGCTGTGTCTCTGTCAAATAAATAAAATCTTAAAAAAAAAAAAAAAAAAAACAAGGGAAAATCCTTGAAAAATACAAATAACTGAGATTTTAAAAATATATCTTTAAACCTTTCCTCTGTTAAGACTCAATGTTGGCAAAGCTAAAAGATTTGCTTTGGGGTTAAAAACTGAACGGTCTGCCACCTCAGCCAAAAAGAGAGATCCCCGGAGTTTCTCTGACAACCTAGGATTTATGGACACTTCATAAAATGGGCATTTCTAGCACCACACCTTCAAGTTCAGGTGACCGCACAGAGTTGTAAGAAACTAAAGGAGTCTGTAAACAGGATCTCCAAAATTATGGGCGTCCAGGTAAAAACCTTATCTAGCGTATATCCTCCTCCTCAAGAGGAAAATCTATTTTATTTCTTTTCTTTTGGGGGGATTTTTTTAAAGTGTTCAATTTGGGAAACAAAAGATGAGATGCAAGCCAGGAAAAGGAAGACAAAACTAAGTAATTCTTTTTATAGTTTGTTTGGCAGCAAAAAAAGCATTTTAATCCATAGGTAGAATACTCAGGTAAGAACTGCTATCAAAGTTTAAATTAGGGGCACCTGGCTGGCTCGGTCTGTAGAGCATGCAACTCTTGATCTCGGGGTTTTGAGTTCAAGCCCCACATAGGGTATAGACATTACTTAAAAATAAAATAATTTTTAAAAAACCAATAAAGTCTAAATTAAACATATGTAGTTTGGAGTGAATTGCACTTTAGACAATGCACTGCCACTGTTCTTTTAAAAAACACGCAATACTGGTGTAATATGATCGAGATGAAGACAAATCATTAACACAGCAAGACAATTTTGAGAAGTATATCCTGTTCTTTCAGCTAATAAAATTTCACAAAATTTTTTACTTCTTAACAATTGATACCTTATACTAATTCATGATTGAGAGAAAAAAATCCATAGTTGATGCTCTGCCCTCACATGAGATAACCTCAAAATGTACTTGCTTTTCTTCTATTAGATTCAATGAATGAATCTTTCTGCAAAAATGCTTTAGGTAAATTTTATAGCTCTTTTTAATATATAATCTATTATCTTATAGGAAAACAGACACTCAAAATAACTTGGCCTCAGAAAATCATATTTAAAATTGCTTTTTTTATGTGAATAATCTAATCTCATTTCTTGTTAGATCAAACACTGTAGCTCTTAAAAAAAAAAAAAAAAAGATTAAGTTTTCCTGTAAAATTAGCTGTCCATCTAATTCATTTACTTTGAAGAAGGTGACCTGCCTCAGACTTTCATATCTCCAGACCTTCTTAAACTACAGTAGAGTTTCGATTCGGAACTTCAGCGTGCTTTGTGATTAACACCCATTAAGCTGGAGGTCAAGGAGCAGGCCAGGCCAGAGACTAAATTTTGGCTTGAATTTCAACAAATGGAAATCCTACTTCATTTTGCCCTCTGCTCCCCAATTAAGAGCTCTGAACTTCTGTTGCAGGGGTTCACTAAGCATCATACACACTCAAGCAATGGATTCTCTCAAGTCACAGGTTCCTCCTTTCAATTGGCCTAGACTGATGCCTCAGAGAGATAGGTGGGTGTGAGAAGAAACTGAAATATAAATCAGAATGTCCATCTTCCTATAGAAAAGACTCCTGAACTAGTAAGGCTTTCCCTCTCCACATAAATCCTCAAGAATGGGCAACACTAAGTAATCAATCCGCTTTCTTTGCCCATTGGCCTACCCACAATGGCAGTGCAGTAGAAATACTTGAGAAAAAAGAGGGGAAAAATAAAAAAGGTAGAAAGCCATCACTTTGAGAAGTAAAACCGCTGGAGAAGGAAGCAACCTGAAGGAGTCAGATGATGGCAACCAGCCTTGACAGCAGTTAATTTATCACCACAAGAAGATGTTGGCGAGTTAAGCACAGGACTGACGTGTACAAACTCCAGGCACTAGACTCAGCCTAAAATTCGTCAGAAAATGGTAATAATTGGGGACCACACATTTGAAATATACCACTAAAAAGGGAGGGCAGTCATTGGAGGGCCACAATCACAATGGTGACCTCTCCTCATGCCCAAGGTCAGGTTAATGCCACACTTGTCATCCACTGAACCAACTGGGTGAACACATGGCAGGCAAATGTGTCCAAGGGCACTGTGTTATTTGCACCAGACAGATGCCTTTTTCACTGTTTTTAGTATTCACATCGCCTGTCAGGAAAGAGGGACAGCAAACACAATTTGCTCAGATTTGCTACGTGAATGTTACTGCTTTACGAATGCTCCAAGGTCTGGCCAGGTTAGGCTTAGGAAGCAATCCAGGCCAGATCTGATGTATCCTGCTGCCTTCCTCCCAGTTTTTACCTCTTCCTTACCCATTCCTTTGATCCAAGGAGGATTCAACTTAGTCAAAGGGAATGTGGTTGGTTGCCTCCAAGCAGCCTTTGCTTTTTTTTTTTTTTTTTTTTTTTTGAGAGAGAGAGTGAGAGAGAGCGCAAGAGGGGTAGGGTTAGAGGGAGAAGCAGACTCCCCGCCGAGCAGGGAGCCTGATGTGGGATTTGATCCCGGGACTCCAGGATCACGACCTGAGCCGAAGGCAGTCGCCTAACCAACTGAGCCACCCAGGCGCCCCAGCCTTTGCTTTTAAACAGGTTCCCACCCTCGGGTATTTACTCAAAAGGGTAGTCAAATAATTAGCTAAAACAGAGCAATCACACTGATCACTCAGGCAATTCTTAGACTAGTTCAAATCTCCAAAGAGGATTTAACAACAGTTCTAAAGAATTGAACCCAGGGGACGCCTGGGTGGCTCAGTCGGTTAAGCGTCTCTGCCTTTGGCTCAGGTCATGATCCCAGTGTCCTGGGATCGAGTCCCGCATCGGGCTCCCTGCTCTTTGGGGAGCCTGCTTCTCCCTCTGCCTGCTGCTTCCCCTGTTCATGCTCTTTCGCTCTTTCTCTGACAAATAAATAAATAAATCTTAAAAAAAAAAAAAGAATTGAACCCAGGTCTTCCAATGCAGAGAAGTAGGAATTGAGGTGAAAACTGCAAGGGAGGATAGAAAACAATTTTTAGAATAAAAATCTCTTCATTAAAATATACAAACAATGACAAGAACTGTCTACATGTTCATGAAAATCCTTCATTTCCTTTTGCAATGTAGATTCCTGGCAGAGTGTAAGGGCAATTGAACTACAATGTCCCAGTTTTCCAAATTAAGAAAATAAAATAATTGTTTCCCTAACCTTCAAATTCTACTTCTGAAGGCTAAACTTAAGCTTTAAGAATCACACACCAAAAGAGGGTACAGGTAAATCTCATTAAATTTTTTTCATCTGCTGTCCTGGTTTCTCAGCTATATCAATCTTCCTAGAACTACTGTGGAAAGAAAATTTAAAGGACCAGTAAAAAAAGATAGTTCCATTGATAAGAAGCCCAGCTTATCAATGACATGCTAAAACCTGTAACCTCACTAATCATTTCAGCAGTGTGCCTCAATTGTTATATTTAATATACTCTTCATCCTTAAAAATTTAACAAGTACCAGGATGCCTGGATGGCTCAGTCAGTTAAACATCTGCTTTCGGCTCAGCTCATGATCCCACGGTCCCGGTCCCGGGATGGAGCCCTGCATTGGGCTCCTTGCTCAGCGGGGAGCCTGCTTCTCCCTCTGCCTGTCACTCCCCCTGCTTGTGTACTCTCTTTCTCTCTCTCCCTCTGACAAATAAATAAAGTCTTAAAAAAAAAAAATTTAACAAGTACCAATCCTGTTTTCCATTTGAGAAACTTCAAATGGAAAGAAAACTGGAAAAAATATTTTTATTAACATAAAATGAGTGTAAGTGGAACTCCCCACCCTCCCCTTCATATATTTACTGATAACCACCTGACAGGGTAATGGTGATATAATGTGGTTAGGGAAGAAGGGGGGTAGGGTCTGCAGTTTCCTTTTTCTAGTGTTGACTTGTTTTCAGTGCTGACACAACCAACCCTAGAGGTTACTACTCAAAGAAAGCATAGACAACAGAAGTGGTTATTAGGGTGATTGAGAGAAGACTGAGAAACTGACCAATTGCCAGCAATTATTTTTAGAGATTCCTTCCAAATCGCTGATATTCATGAGGAAATAGCATAAACAATAGAATAATGCTATATTAATATATCCATATGGTATCTTTAAGAGTGATTCCAAGTATTTCATGTCCTGTAATTAGCTGAAGTCTGGAATGCCCTCTCTGGTTCTCCTACTGCTCATTTGTTACTGTGCCATTTGACAGTAACAGGAGAACCAGATCAATTCTTAGGAGGTTTGTTTATTCATGAAATAACATTTAAGGAATGAATACCCGCTTATCACATAAAAGAATCGAGTTATTTGCTTAATCTATAAGGAGATGCAATATGTTAAAATGCATGTATCCGGCCCTCGGAAACAGATTTTTCTAGGAATTTAAAAGGCCCACAAAATCTCTTAATGGTTTAAAAAAACAAAACAAAACAAAAAAACGGCGAAGCAGTTATAATTACACCATGGAGTTTTGCAATCGTTTCTTTTTTGTTTTCAGTCCTGATTTTAGAAACCAGAGTACAAAGAAGTGAATAATGAGTTTACAAAAACACTGTTCCCACCACCAAATAAATCAAACTGTTACTTAAATTAAAAAAAGGTAGAGCAATGAGGCGGTTCCAAGTTAATCGTGGAGATAATGACTGCTGAATTCCTTCACTGGAAAAACTTTCAACTCCCCGTCGCACCCTCCATCTGCCAGCCGTTCAAAGGATTCGTGGTGAAAGTATCCAACGTGAAGACAACAGGGCCAAGGCTCTTACTGGGAGGAGTAGTTCCCAGGAGGAGGAGAAAGATCTCCGCGGTTACACAGCCCTCCCACCCTACTCTCCCACGTGGTACCTGCGGGTCATGTCTCCACCAACGCAGGGCTCCGCCACCAGCGTCGGGTGAGGCTGTGGTCCCGTCTCTCTCTTTTTTCTTTCCTTTTTTTTTTTTTTTTTTTTTTTTTTGCCCGGGGATGCCCAACAGAGCGAAGCCCACAGCCCGGGCACTGCCAACCAACTAATTTCCTGGCTGGACTGTGATAACTTTCGAAGGATAAATTCTTCGTTGTTTCCCCTGCCCAAACCTGGCCCGCGCCCGCCCATCCACCCGCCCCGTCCGCTGCGCTCTCCCGACTTCGAACCCGGGGCCGCGCGCGCGCACCGCACCTCTCCACCCTACCTCCCCCGGGGCCGCGCGCGCGCGCGCACACACACCTGGGCCGCTCCGAGGTGGAGTTCTAAAGCAGTCGACCTCCTTTCCCAGCGC
The DNA here is from genome assembly GCF_011800145.1 of Mirounga leonina. Classification (NCBI taxonomy): domain Eukaryota; kingdom Metazoa; phylum Chordata; class Mammalia; order Carnivora; family Phocidae; genus Mirounga; species Mirounga leonina. The sequence continues at coordinate 5,646,552 of NW_023270871.1, forward strand.
CCAGGTGTTGAGATCCACGTGCAGAAGGTGCGAGAAATAGCTCACTCGGAGCGGGAGGCAATGGGGGAGAAGAGATGCTGGTTTCAGAGTTAGCTCCCTCTGGAAGCCGAGTTCGGAGTGGCTAAGAGCACCAGGGCCTCCCAGGGTCCCCGCCGACGGCGGCACTCGGCGCACCAGGCTGAGGCGCGCGCCCAGGTCTTCGCGACCCCAGCCCCGAGGAGGCGGGGCAAGCCGCGGGGAGCCGGCCCTCGCACGCAGCTCGGAGCCCCGCCTCCCGGCCCGGCGCGCGGCCTCGCGGCGCCGAGGACGAAAGACACGCCCCGCCCCCTTCCCGGCCGGCCAATGGGTCTCCGGGCCGCGCACCGTGTGTCCCCGCCTCCACCAGGGAAACTTGGAGCAGGAGAAAAGTTTGTACAGAGGCTGGAAGGGCGAGAGCGGAGCTCGAACCCGGCAGCCAAGAGGAAGAAGATGAAAGATCCCAGGTCAGAGCCTCAGGCCGAGCGGACCTTACACCGCCCCCGGGGCGTCGGAAGCAGCCTCAGTGGCAGCCGCCAGCCCCGATAGCCGCCCGTGCTGCCCAGGGCTGAGGAGCAGGGCGGCCCGAATCCGGGACTGAGGCTCCGTGCCACCTGCGCGCGCGGCCCCACACCTGCGCGCTGTCCGCCCGGGGACCGGACCTGCGAGCTCCTCAAAGTTTGGTCCCGTCTTTGAAGGTACGGAAGAAAAAAAGAAGAAGAAGAAAGAAAAAGAAAAGAAAGAAAGAAATCCAAGATCAGGTTGCATTGACCCATCCCGCTACCCTTCTGGTTCTGCCAGGTGTTCGAAAGCTTGCCATTCTGACCCCAGTTCCGGAAAATTGGCAGCCGCAGAGACCCGGCTCTGAGAAGACAAAGGCTTGGCAAGCTCCACACCGAGCGGGCGAGACCGAGGGCAGGTTGGAGGCGTGTGGTGGACATCGGAGTCTTGACCCTGGGGTCCTCCGCGGCCGCCACCGCCGCGGCTCCCACAGGTAAGATGAGGGTTTGGGGGCACTGGGCCGAGAGCGGTGGGCGGGCGCTCCTCGAGCCGAGCCCGGGAGGAGCGAGTGCGCTTTCCAAACCGCCTTCCGAAACTTGTTTTGAGTGAGGATTTTATTGACTCAGAATCTGTCGGGAATAAGAGCGAACCACTCACTTATCCCTAGAGATAGGTCTTGTTCATTTTGGCAGTGGAGACAGTTGGGCTGGGGGAGGAGGAAAGAATGGCAGTATCAACTGACAAATACCAATGGCAGGAGAGTGGTGCTTCTGGCAGGACGTATCCGGAGCCTGGCGATTTCGGTAGCTACAATCCACGATGCAGGATCCAGTTATTCCTCTTGTCTCATCAGCATATTGTTTCTTGGGCGCGGGTCTGACACCTTGCAAGTGGTCGTTTCCGCTCACCGGGCCTTTGTCTTTCCTACCATCCCCAGACCCAGCCTCGAACTCCAAGGCTGCGTACCGAGGGCCACCACCATGTCCACTCCTGGGGTCAATGCGTCCGCCTCCTCTACCCCTGACCGTCCGAACAGCCCGGTGACCATCCCGGCGGTGATGTTCATCTTCGGGGTAGTGGGCAACCTGGTGGCCATCGTGGTGCTGTGCAAGTCGCGCAAGGAGCAGAAGGAGACGACCTTCTATACGTTGGTGTGCGGGCTGGCCGTCACCGACCTGCTGGGCACGTTGCTGGTGAGCCCGGTGACCATCGCCACGTACATGAAGGGCCAGTGGCCCGGAGGCGAAGCACTCTGCGAGTACAGCACCTTCATCCTGCTCTTCTTCAGCCTGTCCGGCCTCAGCATCATCTGTGCCATGAGTATCGAGCGCTACCTGGCCATCAACCACGCCTACTTCTACAGCCACTACGTGGACAAGCGGCTGGCCGGCCTCACGCTCGTCGCGGTCTATGCGTCCAACGTGCTCTTCTGCGCGCTGCCCAACATGGGCCTGGGCAGCTCGCGGCTGCAGTACCCGGACACCTGGTGCTTCATTGACTGGACCACCAACGTGACGGCGCACGCCGCCTTCTCCTACATGTACGCGGGCTTCAGCTCCTTCCTCATTCTCGCCACCGTGCTCTGCAACGTGCTGGTGTGCGGTGCGCTGCTCCGCATGCACCGCCAGTTCATGCGCCGCACCTCGCTGGGCACCGAGCAGCACCACGCGGCGGGCCCCGTCGCGGTGCCCTGGGCCCACTGCCGGAGCAACCCGACCGCCGCCTCCCCCGCCCTGCCGCGCCTCAGCGACTTTCGCCGCCGCCGGAGTTTCCGCGGAATAGCGGGCGCCGAGATCCAGATGGTCATCTTACTCATCGCCACCTCCCTGGTGGTGCTCATCTGCTCCATCCCGCTCGTGGTGAGTGGCTTCCCGGGAAGGGGGCCCTTCTGGGCCCTCTCCCCACATCCACCTCCCTTCTCCGTCTACCGCTTCCTCTGTTCCCTCTTGTGCCTTGACGGTGAACTTGTCCTCCAGGTCCAGGCTGGGCTTTCGACCCTCGGCTTCTCACAGAGCAGGCCAACCTCCCCAGTGAGATGTAGCAGGTGCTTTTCTCCTAGGCCCCCGAGTTTCTTTCTCCGAAAGCCTGGTTTCCTCCTTTCTCTCCCGGGACAGCCCCTACCCCTTGCTGCCTGACATTGGCCTTGAGCCTTCCGAGAACACCTGCCACTCTGTCAGATGTGGAGGGGAAACCGCTGTAGTGTGACTTAAGTCCTCCACAGTGAACCGCAGAAGCCCGAAACCTCCGGGTGGTAATCTCTTTGTTATACACCATTCCTTAGGGCAGTGGGTTTTTGGTGCTTTGATTTAGGCATGGGTTTTTTTTTTTTTTTTTTTCCTTTTGGTTTGTTTGTTTGTTTTGATAGATTATGTAGCAGTTTAGAGCTAGAGAGATTGGATGCGTTTCGGTCTAGTCTGACGCCCTCACATGACACAGGGCGTGACTTGCTTAAAATAATCTAGCAGAACTACACTGTCAGGCTAGGTTCCCTGCTCTTTACCATGCTGTGTGCACTGCAGGTGGGGGTCACAGTTCCTACTAGGGCACGGCCCAGAGTCAGGTTCCTTCATTCTTTCTTGGGACCAGGAAAGCCAGGATTCTCAAGGGGCCTATGAAGGGCCGGCTGATGTACACGGGTTATTGAACTTGCATTCTCAACAACTGTGAGAGGTACTGTGCCACTCTAAAGAAAGGAAGCTTTAGAGATGGTGATCTAGTTACTGCCAAGCCAAAACCCTGCAGCTTGTGATGAACCTCAGACCCACCTGACTCCAAACCCTGTTCACATAATATTACATCATGTCTCACTCCTAGAACATTTCTAATTTTGGCCTTCGTACAGTGTGTGCATTTGAGTTTTGGCACACTTCACTTTTAGGACACCGCCTTCTTTAAAATTGCCTTTGGATTAGCTTTTAAAATGTTATAAGCAGAAAGGCTGAAAACTCACCTAGTTCTCTACTTTGCCTGTCATTAAACCAGAATGCACCAGAAACTGATGGGCTTATGCACACAACACCTTCTCCAGAGTTTCTCTTGAAAGCAACAGGTTCTGAGTTTTTCCATCTTTCAAAACACTGTATTTCTAGAAATTCTAAACTACCAACTCAAAAAGAGAGGACTTTTCTTTCTTCTGCTGATTGGGAACAAGAGAAAATAAATGTAATGAGCTATTCTTCCTTTCTTTCTCTTACTAATATGGTCCAGGGATCTTTCATATAAAAATATTGTATCTCTGATAAAAGTGAGTGTAAATGAAAGGAACTTAGATGAGAGCCAGCATACAGTAGCTTCTTGACAATTTGTATAAACAGAAATAAATATAATTGGCCAGAACGGCCTTTAAACCGTTCCAGGACCCAATATAATTTACCGAGTTAAGTCACACTTGAGCCACATAAATATATTTTACTGTCTGTAATGGCAACTCAGAATACAGTGAGATTTTGGAAGAAACAACCCTGCTCCTCCTAGGGCTCCTTTCTCTGGCTGCACCTTATGTTTTACAGAACAGTAAATGACAAAGTGAAAGGCTGTTATGTACAGAAGAACATCCACTTTAAGGAACTAGCATTACAGCTAGTTCAGCAACATGCACATACTTCTAAAATATGAAGGTAAGCATATGAAGCTGTTGATGATTGATTGCACAGTGACAGGTGAATTGTTTTCTTGGAGCATCTAGAGAGGCATAAAAAACTTCATTCATTTTATGGGCTGAAGTGGACCTGCCCCTGTGGTATGGGGCCATTTATCACAAAGCCTTTGAAGTTATTTGAGAAGCTAGAGGCAAGAAACTATAGGAGCTATACTTGTAGTCTGCAAATTAGCCACATTTTAACTAACAAATACTATCCACTATTATATAAAGTCAGTAACGTACAGTAGATACTAAGTAATTTTACTCTGAAAATTGAAACTGGCTCAGCTAAGAAGTAATCATAGTAAAGTACTCATGTGCCTTTGTAAGTAATAAGGAATCATACAAGTAATAGTAGCTTCAGTGTTTAGCCTTTAGTTCTGGCTACCAGACTCTAATTACAGAATCAATTTAGTTGTAAATTAATGATAATCAAGGAGGTCATTATACTACCCATCCACCCACAGTTCGGCTGTTACTGAAAGAGTTAAAAGGGGAATTTACCCATAACTATAGTCTTCCTTGGCTTACTTTTACGAGTTTCTTGTATTTTAATGTTTCTCATATTCAGATTGTAACTTTAAGTTGAAAGTTTCTGAACCCTGACATTTAAAGCAGTCGGACCTATCTGCAGTTCCAAGGAAACTAATGAAGCGCGTTTTTTACCTTTATCAAATCAAGTTGGTTGCTAATCCTATTTGAGGAAAATCAAATCCTTCAAAACACTTAAAATGCTTCCGAAAGGCTAATAGAGCAAACAGAGTTTCCTTGGAGTTTCAGAAAGCTTGACACATTGTATAAGGTTAACAAGCAGCCAAATTTTGTCTTTTGGACACCAGGGAAGAAAAACTACAGTGGCTCTTACAGGGCACTTGATACTGAGGTTCATAGAAAAAAGTAAATTTTAATTTGTTATCCAAAACACATGTCTCATAAATAGAGCTTGGAATGGAAATTTGAGAAAGCTTGGGAAATTAATCATGGATATAAGAAACTGTGCTAAACTTGAGAAATTTTCTAAAATGAACAGAGAAGGTTCATAAGTACATTTGACAAGGAACATTACATGACAAGATTTGGTGGGAAGGTGGTTCTTGTCATTTTGCCTATTCTTCCATTTAAAACCAGTCTCTGGTTTTTTAAACACAGAAAAAGCTGAAGAAATGAAAGCGTCTACACGTAAGATAAATATAAAAGGGATTGAATTCTTCAGAAATATGCAAACAAGACAGCCTCCTAAGGTCCCAGTGTTAAATACTATAGCTAGATCAACTTCTGGTGCCCAATTTTACAGTTACTAATGTCGAGATAACAATTAAAATCAAATATTTTGCCTCAGGACTGAACAGTGAACGCTGTAGGATTTGAAAAGGCATTTTCTCCCTTGCATAGGCAAGCCGAGGTCATATTTACCGCTTACTTCCTTCTCTTACTTTCTTTCTTCTTACTCTGAAATAACAAGGATTCATCTCTGGTAGGGGTAGAATGGCCAGTTTGATTCATCTTCTGCCTTGGACAAGTAAAACATTGATCTTTAGAAAAATAGCTTCCTGTGAGTGTTTATTTGGTTGTTTACTATAAACCAGTTGTCTCTATAAAGCCTTCACCAGCATTCAATCAAGAGAGATTTATTAGAGCAGAGGAAAACTGGAAAAAGATAGACTTCTGTTTACCGGAGGCAAACTGGAAGTGGAGTCATCTGATGGGATTTCAGATGAGTACAAATCAGTTAAAGGCATAAGAGTGATGCCATAAATTCGAGTACTCTTACAGCAGAACCTGAAGGGTTGGATTAGTTTTCAAATAAATTTGGCTAAGTTAAAAACGCAGCAGTTCCTGAAAGTGGTGTTTTAGTCATAAGCACGGAATTGCTGACCGAGTTAGTGCTAGAACCTTGAACCCTGCAGAGTAGCATATGAAAGGGATTCCCACCTCCAGCATCTTGTCTGACTCGTGAAGAAAGCAGGGCTAGCCAATATTTTCACTCTGCTCCTCAGTCTTCTCAAAGGCACATGAAGAATTTCTATCCTTCTGCAACTTGCTGGGGGGCTGGGGGGGATCCCAGTCTCATGGACTTTTACACCATGCTTTGCTGACCTTCCAAGGCTCGGTTTTATGGAACATCTACTAACAAGATCTTTCCCCCCAGAGACGAAGTGATTCTTGTAATCTCCCATTAGAATATTGAAAGTTCAAGTAAAGAAAAAAAAAAACAAAACACAACTTCAGAAATATATTTTCAGTGTGGAGACAGACGTGTAGAGATTAAGTAATTTGCCTGCAGTAAATAGCTAGTTAGTGACCCAGAGGGAAGGAGAACGGAGCACTCTTACACCATCACATGGGCAAGACCTCTTTCCACTATCCTTTACTTAAAGATTTTTTTTTTTTTTGGTCATTAAAAAAAAAGTGGGAAGAATTTCTAGTAACAGCTGTGTCGATTTTGGATTCTTCACAGGACAGTTAGATAACTGAGCACACACAGATAATTCCATTTATGTTCTTGGAACAGAACACACAGCACACACAAATCCCGCTCTAGGATCTTGTCATTTATTGGAAAGCATTTGTACTTTGACAGTCAGTGACTAAATCAGTCTCATCAAAGTTTCAACATGCTTTTTCAATTAGACATTCCCTGCTAACAGGTTTTACTTACATAGGAAGTACATGTTTTTGATACCAAATCCTTTACACCCCAAAGCTACTTCTAAGCTGTGGTTTTGAAATTATTCCTATATTCCACAGTAGCCAAGCTTCCATGTATGGGTTACCAAGAAAGCAAGGACAGCAGACATGTATGTTGTGTGCCAGGCATCATACAAAGCACTTTCATCATCCGCACGTTAATTAGAAGGAGCAGAGCCAGGATTTGAAAACAGGTTTGTTTGATTCAGAGCGTGTGCGAGTACCTCTACAACATACAGCCCCCCTGATAGCTCTCCTGTCCTCACACCTTGTTTTGAATTTATCATATTTTCTCCAAGTTATGTTCCAGTGCTCCTGAGTCCTAATCTCTAGTCATCTTCAAGCACTTTAGAATACGGTAATGTCTGCCAGTGTTAAAGATAAACCACACGCACAAATCTGCGGCTCCTAAAAAATAGATTCGCTTTTAAAATTGCAAGAGAGTATATATGTTGTTTGTATCCAGTGAAGTGTTTTAAGGTGTCTTTTTCCCCCAATGCAGAAGTTCTGTTTTATCACACTCTTCCAGCACTGAAAACTGCCTGAACGTACATACAAGGCCTGTTGGACAGGAATTCCAGAAAAGTGCTTTCTCCTCCCCACATGACATTGAACTACTGCTGTGGATATTCCTATCCCTGCTTTGGGGAGAGCAAACCAAGTAGCCTTTTAAAGTGAGGCAGACATTGCTAGACTTTTTAAAACATTATGGAGTGCATGGAGCTTTTGTTCATTTTTGTCTTTTTCTCCACCTCAAGTCAATCTCCAATGAGGACACGCTGCAAAGGAAAACTGGTTTGTGTTGATTTGTTTTTTTCAAACAATTTGACCAACTTTTGCAAATGTTTTTACCTGAACTTGAAATGTTGCTTTTCATATTCGTCTTTATTGCTACCTTATGGGCTCCCCTTTGCTAAAATGACATTAAGTGACCAGGCTCAGTGGCTTATATTAATTGTAAGCTTGTACACACACACACACACACACACACACACACACCCATGGAACTCTAAAATAGGGCTTCCTTCATTCCCTTGGACACAAGTCAAAATCAACTAGGGCCGTGGATGAAGTAAGACACAGATTGATGTGATGCTTTCCTTGCCTCTCATCACCTTGGCTTACGAAAGCCCAATTATTAATTTTTTACAACTCTCTGGCTTTTCTAAAACGTCATAGAAATTTTAAAATAAAATGCTAACACCTAGTACATTCCTGTAAATAGCTACAGATTTCATTCCTTTTATATCCATTTCAACCATTCAAAAATTTTCCTCGTTTCAGAAGTAATCCTGTTTCTTTTGAGGTACGGGTGGGAGAGGCAACCAGCAACAAAAGATTTCAATGTTAAAAATCTAAGAAATGCAAAGTTCAGACTTAACCAAGGTTCTGTTCCAAAAGAGGGTCTCGGAGATGGCTGCAGACTGCTGCTTAGGGAGAACCTGTGGAGCAAAAACTCCCAGGTGGAGCAACACCGCCACCTAGAGGCTACAAGTTTCAAATTCTCACAGACCCTGCCTAGGTTTTTTTCCTAAAGGCTACACGCAGGGAAGGCCTGATACTAACAGATTTAAGTCCATTATTTCTTTTACCCTTAGGAACACAGTAGGTGATATGAGTAATATAGTAACCTCATGCTTTGTACCAGTGATTCCATTGTCAGGAAATAGTTCTTTTTTTTTTTTTTTTTTTTAAAGATTTTATTTATTTATTCATGAGAGACAGAGAGAGAGAGGCAGAGGGAGAAGCAGGCTCCCAAGGAGCAGAGAGCCCGATGCGGGACTCGATCCCAGGACCCTGGGATCATGACCTGAGCCGAAGACAGACACTTAACATCTGAGCCACCCAGGCGCCCTGTCAGGAAATAGTTCTTAAACAGAAAGCCAGCCAGCCTGTAGAACAGAAAAAAAACAACATGGGATTCATCGGGAGACCTGGGGCCCAGACCGGAATCAGCCACCGACAGGGTGGCTTGATAAGTTCCTCAAAACCTTCAGGTCTTGGTAACACTTCATCTGAGAAAAGGCCTGTAGACCAAACACAGCTCAGTGCCTCAATAAAGATTAGGGTAAGAAGAAACCAAAATGCTTTGCTTCACTAGTTTTTTTATAAAGATAGGCAATCAATCCTGCTTTGTCTTGTTAGTATCACTTATCCAAGCAGTTTCTGAAAGTCTTTTAAGACATCATATACTTCTGTTATTCTAGTTCACTTTTGATTTAGCTATCTTCCAGAGATCCATATTAATTTCATGCTAGTGAGAGCCATTTGACCATCTTACTTTATTCTGTGAGATTTACAGGATCATAATCCCTTATCCAAAACATTTAGGGCCAGAGGTGTTTTAGAATTCAGAATTTCTTGGCTTTTAGAAAACCACTTTAGTAATATACTGTATAATATATAATTGGGACAATATCTCTGAAGCAAAACACAGGAATACTTATACTCAGTAGAATAAATAAACTGCAAATAGCCTCACTACCTAGTTCAGTTCAGGTTTTACTGCCGAAATAAGTTTAGGTCAGGTTTTGCAACCAAAAACAAAACAAAACAAACAAAAAACCAAATGAATAACAACAAAATAACCACAAATGAGAAACAATAACTTCTTAGAAAAGGACTATGGACCTGAGCTGATCAAGGTCTGAATTCCCACTAAGGAAGAAATAGAAGTACGGTTACACCTCACTGATCTAGCTTCATCTAGAAACAAGTTTCTCATGAGTTGAGTTTTGCAGATTTATTTCCTTCATTTTAGGCTTATCTAAACTGTTATAAATCTTTCTAAAATATCCCTTCTGTTTCATGGTGATTGATACACCATAAGTATTAATTATTATACTATATGGTAAAGTAGCAATGTCCTCAAGTCTTGTTAAAGTTAGAGATATTTGCCCCTAGTTAAATGGCTCCAGCTCTGCTTCTCTGAGTTCCTTTTCCTTTTTATGGTTTTTATGCATCCTCCTTGGCTGAGACTCCGCTCTTACTTCTCTCTAACTTAAAATAATTACTACAGGCAAGTGATAATTATTAAATAATTGCTAAAGACAGAGGTCAATTATCTTAAAACCACTTTTTATGTGAGGTGAGATCTTTCTATAAAAATCCTAGTGGAATTAGAAGTAAGATTTAGACAATAATACTCTAAGAGTAAATTTAAGAGGCACCTGGGTAGCTCAGTCGGTTGAGTGACTGCCTTCAGCTCAGGTCATGATCCCTGGGTCCCAGGATCGAGCCCCACATAGGGCTCCCTACTCTGTGGAGAGTCTGCTTCTCCCTCTCCCTCTGCTGTTCTCCCTACTTGTACTCTCTCTCTCTCTCTCTCTCTCTCTCTCGTTCTGTCAAATAAATAAATAAAATCTAAAAAAAATTAATATAAGTAAATTTAAGAGTGTACATTTAGCAAGTGCTTTTTCCTCTAAGGAGTAAAATATAGTCATCCTTAAGTTTACATAAATTCATGCTCTCTTCATTAAATCATTTGAAGTTCCCAGAAGTTGGCATATCATTTCATTCTTCCATGACTTTACACATGGAATTACCTCTATTTGAAATGCTATGTCCTTCCTTCTAAATTTAGCAAACTCCCCCTCATCCATCAAAAACTCCAGACAAGCTCCCTCCTCCTGCAGGAGGAATCCTCTGATGTTCTCCCCTCCTGCTCTGGATTAGTCGTGCCCCCTTAGATTCTTCTCCCGTTTCATTTAATCACCTTGCAGCCACAGCTGGTTCTCCTTCCTGTCTTCTGCACTGTAGGTTACCCTGCCTTCAAGAAGTCTGTGGTATTTAATGCAACTTTTTGTGGCCAGACTTACCGCAACGCCTAACACACAATAAGTGCCTACTCTTACATGATTAAATGCGTGAAAGAATATGAGTCACTAAGTGATTATAATAAGAGCAAAATTTGTGAACTGCCAAAAATAAGACTCCAAACTAGCAAACAGGTTGTTAGGGTCTCCTTGTGTTCCCTTCATTTATGCCTACCCGTCCTGTGGTGGGCTGGCAGACGTGCCTTTTGCCGTGAACAGCTCAAACCGCGGTAGAACCAGCTGTCTTCCCTACTGGTCTGTGCAGAGGTGCTCTCAGCACTTGGCTATTTACTGGCTCAAATGCTATAGGACACAAAGGAGGGACGGGTGGGTTTTTTTTAAGATTTTATTTTTTTTATTTATTTGAGAAAGAGAGAGCATAAGCAGGGAGGCAGAGGGAGAGGGAGTGACAGTTGTTGAGCAAAACTAGAGTTTGCAAGCAGCAGGGAGAAGGAAGGTTTAGCAATTGAGCAGCACAGTCAGATCTGCTTTCTAGACAGAATCCTCTGGTGGCGGTTTGGAGGATGGATTGGAGAGGAGAGGAATTGGCGGTGGGAAAGCTACTTGGGTGGCGGATGCAATAATCCAGGTGAGAAACGCAGTGCGAGGGAAAAGACTGGAAGAGGTGTTTGAAGGAAGACTTAGTAACACTAGGGGATTACTGTAACTGGGAAACAGACTCTAGAGAAAATGGAAACTATTCTCTAGTCATACTGGATGATAGGAGATTCAGATAGTGGTTTAAAAGTTTCCAGTGTATTCTTACTGGACTTTATAATAATAAAGGAATCTCTGGACTTTCCTGGGATGATTGGATGGTTAGTTGACTTACAAAATGCGTTTCATTTACATATATAAAAAGGCAAGTGGAGGGACTCCTGGGGTCGAGCCCTGCATCGGGCACCCTGCTCAGCAGGGACTCTGCTTCTCCCTCTGCCCACCGCTCTGCCTCCTTGTGCTCTCTCTCTCTCAGGCAAATAAATAAAATCTTTAAGAAAAATTAATAAAATTAGAAAAATTAAAAGGCAACTGGCATAAGGGAAATTGATGGCTGTGGAGGAGGGGAAGATACTTCATTTGAATTGCAAAAACTTAAAAGCACTCACAAAAATGAAGTTAATAAAATGTTTCTCAAGGACACTTTATGCATGTGTTGCCTATATATACATTGCATTTTTGTATACCATCTTTGATTGAAGGAAGATACTCATAAGATAGTTACAGAAATATTAAAGTTACACTAACTCAAAACAAATGTGATTACACAATTACCGGTTTTTCTGAGGCTTATTGTGTAAGCTGCTCTTACTCGGCACTTATTAATAGAAAAGAGGGCAGCTAGCTAACGTTACTGGGTTAGACACTGATGCAACTATTTCCCCGGTTGATTCATGACAAAATCTAAACATGGGCATCTCATTTATGCAGGTACGGGTGTTCATCAACCAGTTATATCAGCCACGTTTGGTGCAAGAAATCAGCAAAAACCCAGACTTGCAGGCCATCCGAATTGCTGCTGTGAACCCCATCCTGGACCCCTGGATCTATATCCTTCTGCGGAAGACCGTGCTCAGCAAAGCAATAGAGAAGATCAAGTGCCTCTTCTGCCGCATCGGCGGGTCCCGCAGGGACCGTTCGGGACAGCACTGCTCAGACGGCAGAAGGACATCTTCCGCCATGTCTGGCCACTCCCGCTCCTTCCTCTCCCGAGAGCTGAGGGAGATCAGCAGCACATCTCAGACCCTCCTCTACATGCCGGACCTCAGTGAAAATGGCCTTGGCGGCCGGAACCTGCTTCCGGGTGTACCTGCCACGAGCCCGGTCCAGGCAGACACCACCTCCCTGAGGACTTTGCGAATATCAGAAACCTCGGACTCCTCCCAGGGGCAGGACTCAGAGAGTGTGTTACTGGTGGACGAGGTTAATGGGAGTAGCAGGTCTGGGCCTGCCCCCAAGGGGAACTCTCTGCAAGTGACATTTCCCAGTGAAACACTGAACTTATCAGAAAAATGTATATAGTAGCTAAGGAAAGAAGTACAGCACTATTTCTGCTATTTCTGGAAGCATATAAAATCCTGTGCAATAGACACATAAATGAAGTGTTTTCGCTGTGCGCAGAAGGGCTGTTTTGTCCTTCAACTCACATTAAAGAACATCTGGGCTCTTCAGCACTTTGCAAACAATCCAGTTCATTCATAGGGGACCCAGGGTCTGAAGCACATTGGTTTTCACTTCACTATGACACAGGATTTCTGTCACCACTTGTTGGCTGGGAAGATCTACCCTCAGTTTTTCTACTTGATAGGAGGATGGCATAAGTTTTGCTATTTTCGTAACATCCAGAGCTTTATATCTGGCATACAGCAGAAGGCCAGGTACGGAAGGGCTCTATTCCAATAAACTACGAGGACTATCTTGTGATTTAAGTGTCTCACTAAAGCATGAAATGTGAATTTTATCGTTGTAAATATGACTTAAGGTATTTAAAGTATTTTCTTCTCTGTGAGAAGGTTTGTTGTTAATACAAGGTATAATAAAATTATAGTAACCCCCTTCTTCCCAGTATAACCAGCTGAAGTTGCAGATGTTAGATTTTTTTCATAAACAAGTTCAGGCCAAGGTGTGGAAAATACAGTGAGACTCATAGCTATAAAAAAAAATATATAAATTTTTAAAAGAAATAGTTTAATATTATAAAAGGAATAAAGCAAAATACTATTTTAAGACATGAACATTATAGTCCAAAATATTAAAGTTCTTTCAAAGCTATGTGTAATACATAGTGAAAAATTTTTAGTGATGCTACATGTATTTATCCAGAAAACTGTGATTTCGGGAGAAGCTAACCTGCTGGTTAAAATATTTTTTCTACTTTTGTCCCCACTGATACTTTTAAAAATATAACAAATTTGTAAAAGTCCGAATAAATAACCCATAATTGAAGTGTATAATATAAAAGGAGTCTAAGCAACTTGTTTGTTGTTTTCCCTCTTCAAGTGTTCATAGTTTTACTTTCCTAAGGAATGATCTAGAGTATCCTTTAAAATTTAAGAGGAAGGCAGGTTGCACCATGAAGGCCTTCGAGATGTGGAAGTATCACAGATGCCGTAAGAGTTTAACAACATAAGGAGTGCAGAACTTGGACACGTGAGGGTAACCTTCTTGCGCTTTTGTGTAACACCCAGTGATGCTGTACACATTTGAAGGACCTTTCTCAAGGAAATACTAAGCATGTTTTGTTGCTTAAAATGTTTTTGTGAATTGCTTGGTTGTAATTAAATTCTGAGCCTGGTAGTGATACAGTTTTAAGAAGCAGTTGTACCAACTGAAATTATTTTGGAGATTATAATAAATAAATACACTCAGTCTGAGTTCCCGTATCATCAGTTTTGGAAAACTTGTGTGATTTTTGGGTTTCAGGTCATCGTCTACATCCTTTTAAATTGGACTCTTTAAATTGTTTTATTTTGAAGTGATGTCAAATTTAGAAAAAAAGTTACAACAGGACAAAGCCTTGGATCCACTTAATGGCGAATGATATTGAGAAACCAAGATCTGGGTGTAAGGTGGACTCAAAGTCACATTTGTATGGGGGGAGGAGAGTACGGGGGAGACAATATCATGCCTAACTTGCTGCATGTGGAGAACCCAAATATTTATTACAAAAAAATTAGCATAAGCTTGTGGCCCCTCCTACTTGTAAATTCTCTGCATCAGTGCTTCTCAAACTTGATCATGCACCAGCGTCATCCGGAGAGCTTGTGAGAACACAGTTTCTGCTTCTGTAGGTCTGGGGTGTATACACTTCTGAAAAGCTCCTAGGTGACTCTGATGGTAGCTGTCTGAATACACATTCGGAGTAGTCCCCAGGGGTGAGGTGATTTGCCATTTGCAAGTTTTCAAAGGTATTCTTGGATGCCGTCAGAAAAACAGGACTGGCATCTTCACAAGCCTGAAGGCACAGTGATTCTCAGCTGAGGTCGAGGTAGCTTAGAAAAGGAGCTTCTGGCCCAAGCCTGAGATGTTCCATTTCCCCATGTTAACCAAAGCCTAAGAAACAATGTTTTCAGAGAATATTTTACCTGTGAAAGAGGCTTTCATTCTTCTCCCATGTATGTGGACAATGAGACAATCCCTAGATTTGTATATAAATGAAATCTATATATTATCATATACTACACATACTATATATCACTGTGTTTATGGAGGAAAAACTAAGCCTCATTCACAAGTTAGCATTACTAATACTCAAAGCATAATCTCACTCATACTTCAGAGGTTCACCATCCAGAATATGGACTCTGGCTTATTCTTTTTTTAATTAAAATAAAATTCACGTATTATAAAATCTGCCCCATATTTTAGTACGTTCACAGAATGCAACCATCACTGCTGATTCCTGAACATACTTATCATCCCAAAAAGAAGCCACATGCCCATCAGCAGTCACTCCCCATTCTCTCTCCCTAGCACACGACAACCACTCTATCTCTATGGATTCTCCTGTTCTGGACATAAATGGCATCATACAAGATGTGGCCTTCAGGGGCGCCTGGGTGGCTCAGTTGGTTAAGCGACTGCCTTCGGCTCAGGTCATGATCCCGGAGTCCCGGGATCGAGTCCCGCATCGGGCTCCCTGCTAGGCAGGGAGTCTGCTTCTCCCTCTGACCCTCCCCCACTCATGTACTCTCTCTCTCTCTCTCTCTCTCATTCTCGCTCTCTCAAAATAAATAAATAAATCTTTAAAAAAAAAAAAGATGTGGCCTTCAATATCAGGCTTTTTTTCACTTAGCATAATATTTTCAAGTTTCATCCATGTTGTAGCATGAATCAGTTCTACATTTCCCTCTTATGGCTGAATAATACTGCTGTATTTCCTTTTTTAAAAAAAATATTTCTGTATTTCTGATAGTAGCATTTGTATACAAGTTTTTATGTGAACATATGTTTTCAATTCTCTATATACCTGGGAATAAAACTGCTGGGTCATATGTTAACTATACGTTTAATTTTTTGAGGAACTGCCAAACTGTTTTCCCAAGTGCTTGCACCATTTTACATTCCCACCAGCAATGTACAAGGGTTTTGATTTCTCCATATCTTCATCAATTTTCTTTTTCCTCATCAATATTTCTTACTGTCTTTTTTGGTTCTAGCCGTCCTAATGGATATGAAGTGGTACCTCACTGTGATTTTTATTTGCATTTCCCTGGTGACTAATGATGTTGAGAACCTTTGCAGATGCTTACTGGCCATTTGTGTATCTTCTCTAGGGAAATGTCTTTTCAAATCCTTTGTGCATTTTTAAACTGAGTTCTATGTCCATATTAGTTTCCTAAGGCTACCGTAACAAAATACCACGGACTGTGAGGCATCAAGTAGAAATTTATTTTCTTACAGTTCTAGAAGCTGGAGGTCCAAGGTCAAGGCGCTGGCAGGCCTGGCTTATCCTAGAGCCTCTCTCCTTGCCTTGAGATGGCCATTTCCCTGCTGTGCTGTCACATGGCCTTCTCTTTGTACACCTGCTTCCCTGATGTCTCTTTTGCTATAAGGACACTACTCATACTGGATTAGGGCCCACCCTTATGACCTTGTTTGACCCGAATTACCTCCTTGAAGGCCCTACCTCCAAATACAGTTACATGGGGTCAGGGAGAGGGCTTCACCATCTGAATTTTAAGGAGATACAATTCAGTCCATGACAATGTCTTTTGATTGTTGAGTCTGCCTTATTAAAAGAACAGCCAAGGAAGAAAAACTTCAGCATTGTTCGTCATCCATTCCACATCTATTTATAAAATTTACCAGCTATGTGATGTGAAGATAGTTTCTTGTGGGAAACTTGTTCCTGAACATTTACAGCTTCAAACTTTCTATGCAAGAAAATTCTGATTGTCTAACTGGCTGGTATTAAACTCTACCTGGTCCCAGTAGGATATAGCAGAGAGAAAGATAATCCTAACTCCATCTTATGATCTTTAAGACAATCTAACCAACATGTCAAGTGTGTTAGGAAAGATGATTTAGATTGGCACAGCTATTAAAGTGGTACTTTGATGAGAAGACCATGGAACACAAAAGTCCTTTCCCAAAGTGCAGCCACCCTCTCCATGGTTTCTTATTGGGGTCACAAACACAAAGGCCCATGGGAAAACCAAGGCATAGTGGTATTTACTGTTAGCTATGCCTTTGGCCTTAAATCTTAATGCAGAAATAGCCGCATGACACGGGACGGTCATTTTTCCTAAATGCAATCCCTACCTTCCCAAGGTTTGCATTACACCACTTCACTCTTGCAAAAGACCTACATTAGTATGTTTTCACTAACCCAAAGAAATCCAAAGAAGATTTTTGCTTTTGCCAAAAATGAAAAGCAAAAATAGCATTCAGTGTTGGTTTTGCATCGAGCCATTCCAGAGGCAGCACAACCCTGAGCAGCGACAGTGGCCCCCCAACTTCCTGCCCCAGAACCCACACTCAGCCTCTCAGGACCAAGCCGCCAGGGCTTGAACTGTGTCTGTGAGCATCTGTGCTTTATCTGAAGTTCTTTTGTGTGTTCGTTGGCAAAATGTGTCCTACAATATCAAAAAAGTCTAAGGGAGGTTATTTTGGGGGTTTGAGAAAACTCAAAAAATTTTTTCCGTATACGTTAATGGTCATTGCTTCTTCACTTTATACTGTTTCAACTTATGAAAGGTTCAGTAGCCATGCCCTCCTTCCAGATAGCAGTGAACCTGTCCTTGTGATTGCTTCAGAACAAAACACACCGTGAAGTGTGCTCTCTTCCACTGCTCTCCCCACCACGTGCCTTTCCCAGCACCTCCAAACCTGAATCTGAGATATTGCAGGTATGATCACAAGGTGGCTTTCCAGATACACAAGGAATGGAACCAGAGAGAAAGAGAATCGGCAAAAGAGCACATTTGACCCTGTTGTTTAGCATGGGTCCTGGGGCATACCTGGGGCTTTAGCTGCAGGCTGGAAACACTTTGGAAAAAAAGAAAGATAGTTGCGCCTCTTATCCTCATATCAATATCAATGTCTCTACCATTCATTCATTACCCTATCTTTACCTTTCTAGGTCATCTACCCCATTCCACAGCATGGGAGAGAAAGAAGAATATGCCAAACATTCCTATGTCCAGAAAACATTTAACCATGGCAAGTCCACACACTAAAATCTGAACAATTTGGTCAGTATTTCTTTTTGAGAAGGGGTGAAACAAGATTCAATGCAAGGAAGAAGCAAAGAGAATTCCCAGAACCATGATGAAAAAGCTCAAGGCAACAGCTCTGTAGCAGGCCAGGGGACATGCATCTAGAGGAGTGAAAGGCAGAGAGCCTTTCACTGCAAAGCTTATGCTGTGCCTGGCAAGAGAATACAACATAGGCTCTCTGCAAGCATTATAAATCCCCAGAAAGGGGAGAAAGGTTTGCATGTCTAGTTCTTTATACAACACATAAAAACTAACTTCAAATGGATCACAGACCTAATTATAAAAGCTAAAACTATAAAACTTCTAAAGAAAACACAGAAAATCTTTCTGATCTTGGAGTAAGCACAGATTTCTCAGCACACAAAAAACACAACCATAAATATATATACACACATATGCAATATTTAAATATATTTACATTATATATGTAATATACGTGTTTTATATATATATATGTAAATTGGACTTCGTCAAAATTTTGAAATTCTGCTCTTCCAAAGTTATCATCAAGAAAACAAAAAGGCAGGGCGCCTGAGTGGCTCAGTTGGTTAAGCGACTGCCTTCGGCTCAGGTCATGATCCTGGAGTCCCTGGATCGAGTCCCGCATCGGGCTCCCTGCTCGGCGGGGAGCCTGCTTCTCCCTCTGACCCTCCCCCCTCTCATGTGCTCTCTCTCTCTCATTCTCTCTGTCTCAAATAAATAAATAAAATCTTTAAAAAAAAAAAAAAAAAGAAAACAAAAAGGCAAACCATAGATGGGGACAAAATATTCACAGTGCAAATATCTTGTAGAGTTTTTATCCAAAATATAGAAAAATTCTTACAGCTCAGTAATTAGATAACCCAAATAAAAAACCGGCAAAATATTTGAACAGGCACTTCCCAAAAGATATACAAATGTCATGTAAGCATATGAAAAAATGTTTAACATCATCAGGGAAAGGCATACTAAAACCACAACGAGATCTAGTACACATCCACCGAAGTGGTTAAAATGAAAAATAATGACAATATCAAGCATTGACAAGGATATGGAGCAACTGAAACCATACACTGCTTGTCAGAACGCAAAATAGCACAAATACTTAGGAAAAGTTTATTTCGTCAAAAGTTACACATACACTTACCAGAAGACTGAACAATCCTACCTCCAGGTATTTCACCAAGAGAAATGAAAACACATCGCCACACACAGACCTGCAACATATATACATAGCAGCTTTATTGATAAGAGACTAAAACTTAGATGTTCATCAACAACCTAGATGCCCATCAACATACATGAATAGCTATAAATTGTGGTTTAACCACACAACAGAATAATACTCAGCAATAAAAATAAAACCTATTGCTGATATACACAATAGCACAGATGAAACTCGACATGGATGGATTTCAAAAGTACTATGCTGAGCAAAGTGTCAGACACAGAGTAAATACTGTATGATTTATTTGAAATTCTAGAAGAGTCGAATCTAATTTATAGTCACAGAAAGGAATCAGTGGTTGAACAATGCTGGTTCTTGGGGTGGAGGGGAACTCAACGACAAATGGGCATTAGAGAACTTTTTGGGTGATGGAAATATTCTACATCTTGATGGTAATGGTGATTGTGGGGTTGTTCACATTTGTTAAAACTCCTCAAACTGTAAACTTACAATATAGGGTGCATTTTATTATATGTAAATTACACTCTTAAGAAAGTTGACAGGGTGGACAGAGAATATGATTTATTTTACATTCTTTCCTTCTAATTAAATGTAGAGTCAATACTGTGGGTCCTTCACAATTCCCAGTGAGATCTTTGGATATGCTGAACAAATGTTTACATATTGTCTTGTAATTGACATTATCCATTTCCAATAGAATTTCCATGACTTAAAAAATACATGAAATTAGAAAAAAAATCCCAATTTGGTGTTTATCTCATGCTTATTTTGAAATATAATTTTCACTAATTTTTGTTGGAGTTTGAGGGAATCATGAAATAATATGCCCTGTGCCCTCCTGACTTCTGAGCCACTTGAGAGACCAAGCCAGGTAAATGGAGATATCAACTTTATTGCTGAAGGACGTAGGTTAAAGGGTGTAATTTAGGCTTGTACCAATAATGGCCACCTAATATCTAACCCAGAATTAGACCTGCTCACCAAGGAATGGGCAGTCCTATACAACCACAGGGCTCCCCTCGCAGAGGCAGAGAGCCTTTCACTGCAAAGCTTATGCTGTGCCTGGCAAGAGAATACAACATAGGCTCTCTGCAAGCATTATAAATCCCCAGAAAGGGGAGAAAGGTTTGCATGTCCAGTTCTTTATCCTGAACTCCCTTTCGCAGGGCACTGGGGGTGATTAGAGAAGGGAGTGATCAGGATTCCTTGCTTAATGGATGAAAGGAAGCTATTCCTACCCTCTGCCTTCCCAACAAAATGTAGATCAACATTTCTCAACCTGTCTTCCACCGTGGCACACAGAGCAAGTTCACATACAACATGCATTAAGGCACAATTCATGGTACACCAACCACAGGGCTACCCCTTCCCTTCCATTCAGGAAGGCATATTTCATTGCAAGGGACTAAAGTGACATACTTCATTTTAATTTACTTTGGTAATGAAATTTCTGTATTTTGTTATTGATTTAAAAAAAAACCAAACCCTTACTTTCTCAATCCTAAAATGTCATCAATTACAAAGTACACACCATTGGCTTAATAAAAATCTCTCAGAAAAAAACACATTTAATATACCAATTGACTTAAAGATAATCCTGGAACTATGGTTCCTGTGTCAACTCAAAACTCATGTAGATACATGTATGTCATGAAATCAAAGCTCCAGAATGGCTGGTCCAGAGTCAATTTAGAAAGGCTACTGTCTCACAGAGTCTGAAATAAAAACAAACAAAGTTTTCTTACTGCTGGGAAAGGCAGTAAGACAAGCCTTTGACATCGTTACATAAAGCATAATTTTCAAACTGAAGACGCTATAGTGGTCAGTTATAATCATGGCAACTCTAGCTTTCTCAGACAAAACTTTTTTATTTAGTCTTCCCTATAATTTTGTCATATAACATCAATTTAAAAGCTCTTTACACTAAGACTACTACCATAAAATTTTGTACCTAGGGGCGCCTGGGTGGCTCAGTTGGTTAAGTGACTGCCTTCGGCTCAGGTCATGATCCTGGAGTCCCAGGATCGAGTCCCGCATCGGGCTCCCTGCTCGGCGGGGAGTCTGCTTCTCCCTCGGACCCTCCCCCCTCTCATGTGCTCTCTTTCTCATTCTCTCAAATAAATAAATAAAATATTAAAAAAAAAAAAAATTTTGTACCTAGGCCCCAACTGCAGTAAATCTGGGTTCTGTGATCTATAACTTGCATGACTTTTCAATGTTTGCGTAGTATTTGTTAGCACATTTAACATAAATACTCTATAATCTACAAACCTGTTGTCTAGAGAATAATACATGGATTCTCAAATTATCAGGCATGATCTGGATGTGTGGTGTTCTGACTAATAAGTGTCTATGCCACACAATTTTCAAATAAGAATAATACAAATTATATTCAATATACTGTTTAATGTTATTTCAGAAGGTATATTAAACATCTTTAATTATATCACTATTATGAGCATCAACTATTTTTCTTTCAGATTCAGAAGTATTTGTTATTGCAGTTAACAAGCTTAGCAAATGTCTCTGTATCAGTATTCACATCTTATAAAATGATATATGCATTTTTCTCTTCACACATAGAAGAGTGTTAGCTGAGCATCTTCTGGGGCATGAATAAATGAGCTGCCTTCCTTCTTCATAATTCATTATTCCTTTTCTCTCCATTTTATGTCTTCCAACTTATGTCTTATATCTGAGTAAGGAAAAGACTAATCTGGCCTACCGATATCAATACAGGAAAAACACTAGGTTCTTTAACAGAATCTTGTGGCTACATGCCCTCCATCCTGGGTCTTGCCTCTTTTAGGGTTGAGATAGAATTTATGACAAGAATAACCCCAACTGATAACCATCTGTCCTACAATATCAAAAGTAGTGACTCCTCACTTTCAGATAAAGATTACGAAGTTCTCCTACCATCTTAAAATCAGAAGAAACTGAGGTTAAATATCTCCAAACTAATTCAAGTTCTTCATAGAAATAGCTAACATTTACTGAGTGCATCCTATGCAAGATACCATCCAAGGTGCTTTACATATTTTATTCCCACATAACAAAGAAATTAAATAAATAAATCTAATTTTTCAAAAGTTAACAATACAAAGAGGCAAATCTTTAAAATGCAGGGAAAAAAAACTATTTATTCACAAATTACACGATAAACAAAAACCCAATACTCCAAACAACATACCAAAGGGTGAATGCTCACTTCTGTAGATGCCCAAGTATCTACCCTGAGAGAATATCCTTTATTAAATGAAATAAAATGTAATTAGTATTTGTTTTTTGGATTACTCTAAAACTAACCTCTCTAACCAGAGCTAACGTTCTGATGTAACTTTGGGGAAAATACAATACTCTGGAAAAAAAGAGGTAAGCATTCCACTAAAGGAAAAAAATTTTAAATCATCTCAGAGGGTGGGGGATGGGCTAGATGGGTGATGAGCATTAAGGAGGGCACTTGTAATGATGAGTACTGGGTGTTGTATGTAAGTGATGAATCACTGAATTCTACTCCTGAAACCAGTATTACACTGTATGTCAATTAACTAGAATTTAAATAAAAATTTAAAAAGGAAAAAAAAATCATCTCAGAAAAATGTCGACCATTACTCACATGCTCCAACAGGTTAAGGTAAGATTCCTTAAAATAAAATAGCTTACTTTCATTTCTAACAAGGGTAAAATTAATTTTACAGCAATAATAGCTTCCTGAGTGTCAGAAGTAACAGTACCCAGTAGTCTATATAATTGTACTACAATATATGTAGTATAAAAATAATAATTCACATTAGCAATAACAGTTTTGATTTGTGAATACAACTGTGGCCTTTCAATGAAATATTTCTTTAAATATATCCTTCTCTACTCACATACTGTACCATAGTCACGTTTCAGTTTCTATGTATGTTGTGCCTAAATTATTCATTCACTGGCACTCATTAACATCCTTACTTTTTTATTTTTAGAAAGATATAATCTAGCTATTAAAATTGAAACTAATTTAATTGAGTAGTTGCAAAAAAGTTATCTAGAAAAGGACTTCCAAACCATTAGCTGGAAAGTTATAAGCAAAAGATAAGTTATTTTTAGAGTTTTTAAGCTTTTAAAAATAAGGAGAAGAAAATACTGCTTTTGACTGGGACAACACAGTAGTACAATTTGTTATGACACATCTATAAAAGCCATTCATTTTTTAAAAATGCACATCTGAAACATGACCTACCTGTGGAAAGGAACACTATCCACTTTAACTAAAAAAATAAAACCATCATTCTGACATTTATCAGTATTTTACATACCTAATACTGAAAGAGGCAACTACTATTTTCATAATAATCTTAAAGTCAAAATATAAGCACAAATCAGAATTCAGAGAAACTTCGAAAATGTTTAGAATGTACACACTTGCATGCATTTTCAGTCAAACTTTCAAAGATCCCACATATAACCAAATGACAACTTTGAATCAAAATGAATGTCAAAGATATTCAAGCTTTGTGACAGACTCTAATGCAACCGGAAAAACAGAAGAGTAAAGAGCAAGAGCAGTATATTTCTAAGGAGGGAAAGAAATCACCGACTTCCTTTATCATGAAACAAAAGTCAACAAGTCAGCATTTTAATAACACTGGCCATCGAGTGATTCACTAGTAGAGAATTCACTTTTCAAGTTGTGTCTTTAAAATGCATTCACTTATATTTTTGGATTACATTAAGTTTATTAATCAAAAGCCACCGTACTCAGATTTCTAATCTTAAGAAGTTTAAATCATAACTTATCAAAGCATCCAAACACTGTACAGTAATTCTACCATTTAGTTTTTATATGTCTCATCTGCGAAACTCACTTTACAAACAGGAGCTTTGCTCTGTTTCTCCATAGTTAACGTCCCTATGCCTAAAATTTTAAGTGGCAATCAAAAAGACAGATTAAAGGATTCCCACTACTTCATCGGGCTTTGATGAAAACAGAGCCATCTGGTGGTGCAGCACCATCTTCCTTCTCAGTGACCGTCTCTACAGTCCCAGAAGCCGACACAATAACCATCGTTTTACTTGCTGGAACCGTCTTCTGTTTCTCAGCAATCGCCGCACAAACAGCAACAATCTCATCACTTTCAAAGTCATAGTCAGGAATGGACTTTGGTGAGAAATGGGTTACTTCCACTGATGCTTCACGCTTTTTAATCTTCTGGGCTACCTTCTGCTGCTCCTGGAGTGTTCTTGCCCAAGAAAGGTCTTCTTTCCATATTTCAGGGTTCATTGGATAGATGTGAAGGGCGACCTGAAAACTTCGAATTGCCTAGGGGAGTTAAAAAAAAAAAAAATCAAAGTTTTTTTTTTATTGTTTGCTTTGTTTTAAAAAAATGAGTGGATTTAATGTAATCCATAATATCTATCTCTATCTCTTTAAAATATATATATATATATATTTTTTTTTTTTTAAAACATATTAGAATGTAAGGATAGAAATTAGGGCTGTACCCTAAACGCTGGATGATGATTATGATGGGAAAAAAAAAAGTTAAAGAAGTGTGAAAGAAAGTGCCAGACAAATTGCTGCTGAGGACTCCAAGTCCATTAAAGTACAGGTAATGCTATTATAGTTCAAGACAAGGCAAATGCATTGTTCTGCTTCTGCAGGCCAGGAGATATAAGAATCTAGGGATTTCTTGGCTAAAGCATGATCAGGAAGGTACCCGGAATGCCTACCTTTAACGCCAAGAGCTTAGATTCAAATAATGCTAACATATATTGACTGTCGCAAGAGACAAAGAAGGACATTATAGAATGATAAAAGGGTCAATTCACAAGGGAGATACAATCATTATAAAATATATTCATTCCAACATCAGAACACCTATATGTATAAAGCAAACATGGACAGAACTGAAGTGAGAAACTGACAGAAATAAATAGCAGGAGACTGCAATACCTAACTTTCAGCAATGGATCCAACACCCAGACAGAAGATCACTAAGGGAACAGAGGACCTGAACAACACTATAGATCAAAGGGGCCTAAAAGACATAGACAAAACATTCCTCTCAACAGCATCAGAGTACATACTATTCTCAAATACAAACAGAACATTTTCCAGGAGAGATCACATGTCAGGTCACAGAGCAAGTCTTAACAAATTTAAGGTGACTGAAATCATACCAAGTATCTTTTCTAATGACAACGGAATAAAACCAGAAATCAATAACAGAAGAAAAACCAGGAAATTCACAAATAAGCAGAAACTAAACAACACAATCTTAAACAACCAGTGAATCAAAGAAGTCAAAAGGGAAATGAGAAAACATCTGGAGACAAACATGAATGAACATATAACATACTAAAACTTATGGATGCAGCAAAAGCAGAACTAAGAGGGAAGTTTATACAAGAAAGATCTCAATTAAAAAGCTAATTTTACACCTCAAACAATTAGAAAATGAAGAACAAACTAAGCTAATCATTGTTTTCCAACACCCAACTCTCTTTTTTTAAGTTTCAGGTTTTTATTTACATTCCAGTTAGTTAACATATAGTGTAATATTAAGTTTCAGGTGTAGAATTTAATGATTCATCACTTACAACACCCAAGTCTATGTAAAAACCTAAATAATTACTCCTGGGTCTATCCCCACCTACTGACTTTTTTTTTTTTTTAAAGATTTTATTTATTTATTTGAGAGAGAGCACATGAGAGGGGGGAGGGTCAGAGGGAGAAGCAGACGCCCTGCCGAGCAGGGAGCCCGATGTGGGACTCGATCCAGGGACTCCAGGATCATGACCCGAGTCGAAGGCAGTCGCTTAACCAACTGAGCCACCGAGGCGCCCCCCACCTACTGACTTTTAGTGTACTACCTGTTCTATTTATCCATGTATTTTTTTGTGTTTTTGTCCAAATATATGCAAATATCAGAAGAATGGTTAGATGTTAACATTTTTTAGCTTGCTTTCAATATATTTTTCATAGTGACCCTTCCTTATGACATTTTGAGTAAAGTTATTTTTTTCTTAACACTTCAGTCTTTCAAAAGAATAGCTTAAGTTTACATAAAAATTACAACTTTAGATTTTTCCAAGTACAGCCCTAAAAATTACATTAAGTGAGGAAAAAAATACCACTTTTAACCCCTCCAAGAATTTCATAATTTTAATGGACATAACTGTATCAACAGGAAAAAAAATAACAGTTGAACAACTGGTTCCCTTATTCAAAAAAACTTAAAATCTTAAACAAATTTACTTTTACTGATTGACTGAAAATATCTCTACAATGTCACCCGCAGTATTTTCTTTCTTTATAGGACAATCTTTGCTAAACATTAAATCCTACAGATTTATTCCCATTACCATAGATACTTAACAAGCAAAAGAGATAATGCTTTGTAAGCTTTTAAATAAAGCAGAAATGGGGGGAAAGTATTATGTGATAGGCTTTGTTTGTTTTCCTGTTAACCCATTAGAAAACAAAATACCATGAATTTCTTTTTTCCAACTCCAGTATGATTTAAGTCTTCAGGTAAAAAAAAAAAAGAAAAGAAAAGAAAATGGACTTTGGTTCATCTGGTTTCCATCACTGTGAATCTCATTTCAAATTATAATGTTTACAAGTTACTTGACACCAATTATTCTCTCATCAAAATTCTTTACTTATTATTTCTGAGAATTTGACAAACACCTTTTTTTGGTAATCAGAAATAATATATTTATCAGAAAAATCCAACTTATCCATAACTTAAGCCATTGCTAGTAAAGGTAAATTCAGGGTTTACCAGTCATTTCATTAGCCTTTAAAGAAACTATTTTTAGGGCACCTGGGTGGCTCAGTTGGTTAAGCGACTGCCTTCAGCTCAGGTCATGATCCTGGAGTCCCGGGATCGAGTCCCGCATCGGGCTCCCTGCTCGGCAGGGAGTCTGCTTCTCCCTCTGACCCTCCCCCCTCTCATGCTCTGTCTCTCTCATTCTCTCTCTCAAATAAATAAATAAAATCTTTAAAAAAAAAATAAAAAAATAAAGAAACTATTTTTAATTTTTTATTTATTGTTTTCTTTTCTAACTGTGAAAGGCAAATAAAGCCATGCAAAATCTTAATTAAGACAAACAGAAAATCTGGCACTACTGTATTAGATTTGAAAACACTCTTTAGGATGATAGCGACCAAAACAAAAACAAAAACAGGATAACTGTCATAGTCAATTCTCATCTATTCAGCCTGTGCTACCTAATACCTGAAAAAAAATTCTTTTTTTTTAAAGATTTTATTTATTTTAGAGAGAGAGAGAGTGGGAAGGACAGAGGGAGAGATTCTCAAGCAGACTCCCCACTGAGCACAGAGCCTGCCAGAGGGCTCAATCTCACAACCCATGAGATCATGATCTGAACCAAAACCAAGAGTCAGACACTTAACCAACTGAACCACCTGGGCACCCCCTGCAAAAGATATTCTGATTCTAATATAACTGATGTTTATAACGGAAAAAGATGTTCAATAATAACTTTGATCTGTGTCTATGGCTTAATACTTTTTTTTTTTTTTTTTTTTTTGACAGAGAGAGACACAGCGAGAGAGGGAACACAAGCAGGGGGCGTGGGAGAGTGAGAAGCAGGCTTTCCGCTGAGCAGGGAGCCCGATGCAGGCTTGATCCCAGGACCCTGGGACCATGACCTGAGCCAAAGGCAGACGCTTAACAACTGAGCCACCCAGGCGCCCCTATGGCTTAATACTTTTAAGAAGTAATTTGTTATTTACTTTTTGCATAGATATGATAAATGGCTATTTACTTTTTGGTTCAGCTAATCAAAAACATGTCAGAATAAAATTTTGTCATTATAACAATCTAACTTCCTTACCAGGACTATCTCTCCTAATCCAAGCTGAGCACGGCCCAAAGTTTGCCAAGATTCCCATGAATGTGGATTTCTCTGGACAGCCATTTCAGCTGCATGTACTGCTGGGAACATTTCATGAAGAGACATTAGGACCTATAGCCAAAAAAAAAGAAACAAAACCTGTCAGTAATATTCATAAACTAGCAAACTACTAATGAATAACCATATGTAAACTTTTCATTTTTAAAAAAATATTTTTAGTCTGGTAAATATAGCATCTCAGTGGTTCTGACCCACTCCTTTGCCATGCAGGGTCAGGAATGACTATTCTTCTTCCTATTTCTAAAATAACTATGAAAATGTAAACCATCCCCTTTTCAGTTATTGAACCCTGCTGTCCATCTGGTTAAAATAAGGTGGTCATGATCTAGCCATGGTGGCTCACAGGTATTTGAACTCTTAATTCCACTTCTGATTATTCTATTTACAATGTGGTTTTCGGGGGACCCCAGGTCTTTTTTTGCTCAACCACCCATCCTATGAACATCTTCCTGCTACAAAAATCATTTAAACACTCCACCGGCCTCCCCACAACTGCATTCTTCAAACCATACAAAGAGAAAAATAGGGAGTGCCAGAACCTACCGCTTCAGTCTATGGGAAAGGGCTAGATTTTATCTATCATCTTTGGGACCATTCACATTTCACAAGATCTGTAACACAACTATCATTATCAGGTTACCCATTAATTTATTTCATATAGTTTACCACAAACACTGTCTTTAATATATATGTAGTCAAGACTGAAAGTTAAAGACTTAACCAAATGAAGGTCTTCAACAACACTTCATTCAGCGGACATAATTTATTTGGGGTTTTCTTGGATAAACTAAAATCAAAGCTGATAAAGAATGTCCCTTATGTTTGATATCATCATCTGAAAGATATCAGTAAGGTGTGTAGATCAAGGCTGAATTGTAACTATTCCCTGCCAAAATATGTATGATATTCCATTAGTGATTTTAAAGTCTTTTGGATAACTTAATCCAAGTGCTCAGAGATTTTCTTTATAGACTTTCCCACAAAATAACAGAAATGTATTTTTAAAAATTCAAGTGTTATTTTTAAACTATTAAAAATTTGAGTCTATTCTGACCTTTTGCTAAGGACTGGGCCATTTTTAGAGAAATATCATCACTCAGAGTCCAACCATCCTTATTCTGAAAAAACAAAGCTATTGCTCAGTCCACTACAATTAATTTCCAAGGAAAGCAAACACATTTCATTTATTTAAGAAATCACCAGTGACTTCCTAAAAGATAGCCTTCTTTTCATATCTTACCATAGGTTAAAATAAGTTAACTTCATTGTGAAAATAAATGAATTTCTAATGTCATGCAAAAGGCAGAGCCATAAATAATATGGTGATAATATTTCACCCAGGGCCCACCAATAATAATAATACGGTAACATATTTAAGAAAGGAAATGTTGACAAATTTGAAAAAGACATATTCAACAAAGAAAATGGAAAGAAATGCCATTTTGGTTCATTACTGTTCACCAAACACATATGAACACAACACAGGAGATTTCATAATGCAAATGAAATTCTTCATAATCATTACCTGCGATTTCATCTCATACAGGGTGGCATCATCTGGGGTTAACTGCAGTGCTTCATCCCATTTTTGAATTGCCTCTCGATATCTGTGGTTAAGTTACATTAGCATCATATTTTTAGTAAGTCCTTGAAAGTACATGACCAAATTTTAAAATCAGGTACTAAGGAATAATTGTATATCAAGAAATAGTTCTATTCAAGAACTGACACTAATAATAATGTTACAAAAGCAAGAAAAATTCCAAAGGGAAAGGACAGCAAAGGAGAAAAAGACAAATATAAATAAAAGAGATCTTAGAAATCTTTCCCCAATTTTACTTTCTGGGCTGAGAAATCACTACCAAAATTTCCCTTTTTCATCAACCTCAATGTCTGCAAATGTTGTCATACAAGTTAGAAGTACCACAAAGGACTTTTCTGAGGAATTTACAATCCAGTTGCAATCCTGGGCTCTACTGAAACAATCTAGCTGACACAGAACACTTTAAGAAGTTTAAGCCTGTTGCTTGTGTAAAGACTCCAGTTTTCGGGCACAGGGGTGGCTCAGTTTGTTGAATGTCCAACTCTTGATTTCAGCTCAGGTCATGATCTCAAGGTCATGGGACTGAGCCCTGCATCAGTCCCTGCACTCAGCAGGGAGTCTGCTTGAGGATTCTCTCTCCCTCTGCCCCTCCACCCCCCGCCCCCCAACTTGCGCTTTCTCTAAAATAAATAGATAAATCTTAAAAAAAAAAAAAAAAAAAGATTCTTCAGTTTTAAGTTTCCTTGTCTGTAAATTCCATGAGCTCAGGAACTATAATATCTTTTCATCACTATTAATACATGGTAAGCTTATAAAAAATGGGTCAAATGAATGGAAAACAGTTTAGAGATGGTGATCTCCACTACCACCTTTCCACTGATGTCCTCCTAGTCAGGTTTTTCTTGTGAGCTCCAGAGCCATATGGTCAACTAACATCTCCACGAAGATACTTCAAACTCATTCTGCCTAAAACTGATCTTAGCACATCACATGCCAAATCTGCAGAAGCACTGCAGCACTTTCTTTTTTAAATAAAATTAAGGAATGACGAAGTCCTCCATGTTATCTCAGGCAGGCATTTTCACAGCATCCTTCACAAGTGGTTAACTCATGTATACTTGAATATCTCTAGAAAGAGAAAGTTCTATTTACCAGAATATTTTCCATGATGATGAGCTGAAACTTTCTATTCTGTACCTTTCCCCCAGTGCTACTAATTCTGCTTTCTCAAGCTAAACAGAAAATATGTAATTCACTAGTTTTGATTCTTGGCTACACCAGAATGATCTAGGGAGATTGTAGAAGTGAATCCCACACACAACACAGAGCTGGCCTTTGCCTCAGCTCAACTAAAACAGATATTCTCGGAGGAGGGCCCAGGCATCTCTATTTTTTGAACCAGGAAATGCTAATAAACACCAAGGTTGTGAACCATTGATAATATCTTTCAAAGCATATTAAGACCTATCATCTACAATCTTCTCTTGAATCACTCATTGTTACCTGTTTTCCAGACCCTTCATTTCCTCTGTATGTGTTCTTCTGCATAATTTCCTACTTGAATATGTGAAGATCCAAACCAAACACAACAACCAAAATGTGGGCCGATATGCACTGATTATTATTTAAACAGAGGACAGTGAAATAAAGAAATAAAGGCGACATTTGGGAGAAAATGCAAAGTTGAAGAACATAAAAAAGTACATCCTGTTTTCACCTGACTAGACAGTTCCTTGACTAGCAAGGAATATGAATGGGCAGTTCCATTTCCAGGGGTCTCATGCCATCTTGGCAAATGACAAACAGGCTATAGACACCTGAAACTAAGTCTACCACAGAGCCAACTCCATGGCTAGCAGCAGGGTGAGGGTGAACATGGTGGGAGTGTGCTTTACACATCCTGCCTGAGGCCATGATAGGCCACATTAGTGGCTATTGCTGCTTTGTAGTAGCCGGCTCTGTAGAGTTCCACGCTTCAGATCCCCCCTGCAAAAGCTGACAGTCTTTGCTTCCAGGCAAACCAATCCGAAAATGTAGACATGGCTATCAGAACTCCTGCCTAGACCACAGTTAATATCTTCTTCCCTAACAGGGGCCCCTGCTGAGCACTGAAAAGTTACCTGTTTGAACACTGTGTTTAATTCTGGGTGAAAGACTACTAGAATTTTAGGAACACCATGTGACCATTATTCACTTCATTTTTATGATGTGCTACTACACTGCAGTGTTTCTCCCTGCTTCTGCCTGCATCAGGAATATTCTTTCTGGGGGAAGCCTAGGTGGCTCGGTGGCTCGGTCGGTTAAGCGTCTGCCTTCAGCTCAGGTCATGATCTCAGGGTCCTGGGATGGAGCCCCACATGGGGCTCCCTGCTCAGCGGGGAGTCTGCTTCTCCCTCTGCCATGCCCCCCTGTTCCTGCTCTCTCCCTAAAATAAATAAAATCTTTAAAAAAAAAAAAAAAAGAGGGCACCTGGGTGGCTCAGTTGGTTAAGCGACTGCCTTCGGCTCAGGTCATGATCCTGGAGTCCCTGGATCGAGTCGCGCATCGGGCTCCCTGCTCGGCAGGGAGTCTGCTTCTCCCTCTGACCCTCCCCCCTCTCATGTGCTCTCTCTCTCTCATTCTCTCTCTCTCAAATAAATAAATAAAATCTTTAAAAAATAAACAAAATAAAAGGAAAAAAAAGAAATATTCTTTTTTAAAAATTTTTAGGTAGTTAACATACAGTGCAATATTGGTTTCTGGAGTAGAATTCAGTGATTCATCACTTACATAGAACACCCAGTGCTCATCATAACAAGTGCCCTCCTTAATACCCATCACCCATTTCGTTTGCCCCACACCCCCCCTCAATTAACCCTCAGTTTGTTCTCTATCGTTGAGTCTCTTATGGCTTGTTTCCTTCTCTCCTTTTTCTCTTTTCCCCCTTCCCATACATTCATGTTTTCTTTCTTAAATTCCACATAGGAGTGAGATCATATGGTATTTGTTTTTCTGTGACTGACTTATTTCACTTAGCATAATACACTCTAGCTCCGTCAATGTCATTGCAAATGGCAAGATTTCATTCTGTTTGATGGCTGGGTAATATTCCATTGTGTGTGTGTGTGTGTGTATAAATATAAATAAAAATAGATGATTGATAGATAGATAGATAGATAGATAGATAGATAGATAGATAGATAGATAGATATCACATCTTCTTTATCCATTCATCAGTCGATGGACATTTGGGTTCTCTCCACAGTTTGGCTATTGTTGATAATGCTGCTATAAACATTGGGGTGCATGTAGCCCTTAGAATCTGTATTTTTGCCACAAATCAAACCTCTAAGAGCTTTGCCAATTGGAAATGATTTAGTTATCAAGGATTTTCCCCAACTCGAGCATCTATCTAGAGCCAGGGTCCCCAAAGGGGAAAGTAATAGTGGAAACACGCAGTCTCACCGGCTGTTGTCAGTGCTCTTCCTCCATCTCACTCTCAGAGTCCCCTCTGGAGTGCTCCATACGTCTGCTTTCCACACATTCAGTCACTTCTGCACAGTGTCAGGCTATGCCCATTAGCGTGGCCCATACAGGAGTGAGTGGCTGGCACACAATTTTCCATACAAACTCTGTGCTCAGCAGGCGACAGACACGGGCTGGTTAAACCACTGTGTCCTGCTGCTGGCCCCTAGTTACCCTCAATGGGAATCTGAAACTCACAGTTATTTTTAGATAATTCATATGTCAATGTTAGCTAGAAACTGCCTAATGCACTTCAAAGTAAGCCATTTAAGGTATCTTTTCAGGTACCATCAAAATTCTTATTTATCAATTCCCTCTATTAAAACACCATCAACTGGGGCGCCTGGGTGACTCAGTCGGTTGAGCATCGGACTCTGGATTCCAGCTCAGGTCATGATCTCAGGGTCATGAGAACGAGCCCTGCAGTCAGGGATTCTCTGTCTCCCTCTGCCCCTCCCCACCCTCCAACCCCCTCACCCCACCCCCTGGTCACAGAAAAGTAGCTGTTTCTGCAGGGTTACAACCTATCAGATCACACTGTTTGGATTCATGTGCTAACCCCTCAAAGGTGCCATTCTTACAGTCCTTCCTTTCCCAGCCCCCCATATAAAGTAGCTTCCTTTAAGCAAAACATAATTTTATTTTTTTTAAAGATGTTATTTATTTGACAGAGAGAGACACAGCGAGAGAGGGAACACAAGCAGGGGGGGTGGGAGAGGGAGAAGCAGGCCTTCTGTGGAGCAGGGAGCCTGACTCAGGGCTCGATCCCAGGACCCTGGGATCATGACCTGAGCCGAAGGCAGACGCTTAACGACTGAGCCACCCAGGCGCCCCTAAGCAAAACATAATTTTAAAAAAGAATGGTGGCAGAGAAAAGATGTTAAGGACCTCACCTGGTACTCAAGTCAGCAAAGGAGAAGATAAAAAGGAACTTACAGAGAAGGTACGAGAAAGTCTGAACTTTACTGGTGGGACTCAAGGGATAAAGATCACAGCTTGCGGATAAGAGAGAAAGGGAAGGAGGGGGAAGGCAGGATCTGCAGATTCCACTGGGGCCTCTTCCTTCTCTGATCCGCACGTGTACATCTATTATGGCAGCCTAAGACCGCAAATCTGTGCTGCCAACTAAAACGCATGGTTGGCTTACAGGAAGTGTTTGATTTTTTTTTAATACAAAATGTTCTTAAATCAGGTCTTCCTGGTATTCTATACCTAAGTAAATGACACTTGTTTTGATATAATTGTTCTGATATAAAAAATTATTTCCTAAATATACAAATAGAGAAGAATCAGAAAATACAGGAAAGTGCACACATACACACACATACCCCCCACACAGAATTAAAGACAACCATAGTTAATATAGTTAACACTTTATTGTATATTCTTTCAGTTTGTTTTAATGTATATCACACATATGAAACATTTTTTATGTCTTTAAATTATCAAATGCTTCTTTCTGTAGCATAATGCTCAGAGACTGATTACTACTGTTTCAATACAAAATTCATTCAAATGAATCCTCTACTGTTAGACATTATACTTAAAAGCTGCTAAGAGAGTAAATCTTAAATGTTCCCACCACACCATGATCCTGGAGTCAGGGAATCGAGTCCCACATCGGACTCCCTGCTCAGCGGGGGGCCTGCTTCTCCCTCTGACCCTCTTCCCTCTCGTGCTCTCTGTCTCTCATTCTCTCTCTCTCAAATAAATAAATAAAATCTTAAAAAAAAAAAAATGTTCCCACCATACAAAAAAAGCAATTATGTGAGGTGATGGATATGTCAACTAACCTTTTACCGTGGTAATCATTTTGCAATATATATGTTTATTAAATCATCTATATCTTAAACTTACATAATGTTATGCATCAGTTATATCTCAGTAAAACTGGAAAAAATTACCCTCTGGCCATTGCAATTATCTTTTTGGAAGGAAGTGGGCTATGAATAATTGTTGAAGAAGAAAAACTATTTTGGAGGTCAAATATACAAGTATTATACTTGATATAAAACTGACTGGAAATGAGATCACTTTTGAAGGAAGGATGGTATAACTTAAGATAACATTCTCATTAATTTCCTTTAAGAAAAAAGCCAATGAGGAAAGAAAGAAATATTTTATTTACTTGTCTATGCTCCTCCCCTTCAGATTTTCTATTAATATGACCTGCTGGGGCACCTAGGTGGCTCAGGGGGTTAAGCATCTGACCTTTAAAACCCATCTGTTATTTGGTAACAATATACTAAAAAAAAAAAAAAAGGAAAATATGCTTTTTTTTTTTTTTAGACAAAGAGAGCATGCTCCCTGGGGGAGGTGGTGGTGGAGGGGGGAGGATGAGACAGAGAATCTTAAGCAGAATCTGTGCTGCCCCACACTGGGCTCAATCTCAACCCTGAGATCATGACCTGAGCCGAAACCAAGAGTCAGACATTTAACCACCTACACCACCCAAGTGCCCCAAAATATGTACATTGAAAAGTAAATCTTGCTTTCACTCTATCCTCTGGTCTATTAGATAACTTTCGCACAGGGAACCAGTTACCAGTTCCTTGATATCCTATCAAAGATAATCTTTAGATTTATAAGCATGTGGACCTATGTATCTTTTAAAACATCATTAATGGTAACATTCTAAACATATACACCATTCTCTCCCTTGCCCTTTTTACTTAATATATCTTGGAGATCATTTTCTATTATTATGTATAGAACTGCCTTAAAACAAAATGGCTGTATAGCAGATCTCTACTATCCAGACTCTTACTTTCTAAAACCGGGAACCAGAAAGATTCAGATTTTACACAGCTTTAGAGTAAATTTTAATTACTTGTCCTGATTATTTAAATTTTCGATAAAAAGAAAAGTTGCATACATTAAAACACTACTAAACTCAAAAGCTTTATTCCAGATATAGTTGATTCTCATTCCCATAGTTATGTTCTATAAAGTCGCTATAAAAACTGAATTAGCAAATACTGAATCATTGCTTATAGGGAAAATACAGGGTTAAGTTCCTGCAAACCCCTGGTCATATTTTTATCAACTGATTAACATATAGCCTTGTTTTATGTGTTTCTGTTTAAAGACATCTTATTTAATAAATACTGCTGATTCATTAACATTGAACTCACGGCCAATAGCACTGTAACTCATGCCTGGACAAAGCTTACTGAACACACACGTATTTTCTCTGTAAAATCTGTGCTCATTCACATCACAGCCTTCTCGTCCTTAGGAACACTAGACAGCACTTCTGAACTATATTTGAGGGCCATTTTAAACAGCAAAACCACGGAAAAAGGCACATAAATGTGGAAAATATAACTTAGACCACAAAAAGGACACTTGTTTACAGTATAAGAGCTGAAACAAGGAAGCACAGTTTCACCTTGTGTGACTCACCTGGGAACATACATGCAGGCACTCAAATTTTTCTCAGCTCTGTGCATGGCCATTAATGATTGTGAAAGCACCATGAGTACTGATTTGGAGGTTACCAATATACTTCAGTGAGTGGGTAAACTCATAATTGCAGAAGCCAGGGGCGCCTGGGTGGCTCAGTCGGTTCAGTGTCTGCCTTCCGCTCAGGTCGTGATCCCAGAGTCCTGGAATCAAGCCCCGCATCAGGCTCCCGGCTCAGCAGGGACTTTGCTTCTCCCTCTCCCCCTGACTCTCCCCCTGTCTCTCCCCCTGTCTCTCCCCCTGCTCGCTCTCTCTCAAATAAAATCTTTTTAAAAAATAAATAAATGCAGAATCCATGAAAGAGGGTTGACCGTATTTAAGAAGAAATGTTATAGCATTTTTTCTATGTCAAATAAAATGTAACTAGCCACAAATGAGTATCACTTTCCACTAATATCATGACAGATTTCTATTTGATTTCTATCACACAATTTTACATCCTTATATGGAAATATCAAGACAAATTTAAATGCTATTTCTATCCCACGCTGGGTATAGAGATTACTTAAATTAAAAAAAAAAAAGAAGAAGAAGAAGAAGTTTCCTAAAAGCTATTTCTTTCTTTCTTTTTTTTTTTTTTAAAGTAGGCCCACGCCCAATATGGGGGTTGAACTTACAACCCTGAGATTAAGAGCTGTGTGTTCTACCAACTGAGCCAGCCAGGCGCCTCCTCTAAAAGCTATTTCTATACAGCTACATTTTTAGCAAATCCCTAGCTAATATTAACATTCATAATTTTATTTCCTCATTAAAAACTATGTCATCAATAACTTTAAAGTTTTCACCTTATTTTATATTGTATTTCTAATAATATTTACAATAATTGTAACCAAAAGTGTTTCAACTTTTCTGGCTCAGTTTATATTTTCTTATTGGAAGTGGCTTTCCTTTGTTTGGAATATAATATTTGAAATTAAAAGTTTAGTTTACTTCTTTGATTTTTTAAGAGCTTTCACACAGGCATTACAATGATACTGAAAGTAGTTTTAGGGGCGCCTGGGTGGCTCAGTCGTTAAGTGTCTGCCTTCCGCTCAGGTCCTGATCCCAGCGTCCTGGGATCGAGCCCCGCATCGGGCTCCTGTTCCACGGGAAGCCTGCTTCTCCCTCTCCCCCTCCCCCTGCTTGTATTCCTGCTCTCACTGTCTCTCTCTCTGTCAAATAAAGAAATAAAATCTTTAAAAAAAAAAAAAAGAAAGAAAATAGTTTTAGATAGATTTAATTTGTGTGAAAGCTGTGTGACTTCCAATTGTATGGTAAATTAGGGTCCAACTTTTAGACAATGATCAATTTTCTGAATTAAACCAAAAAAAATGGGTAAGTTAAAAACTTTAAGTTCTCTGTCTAGCATCTGGAGTAGCATTCTGAAGAAAGCAAGGACAAAATAATGTGTAAGTAATACAACGAACATTCATCATAAGGAACCTAATTTCCGTAAGTTAAGCTCAGAAAGAAAGAAAAAAGAATGAAAAGGCAATAAAAGAGAAAAAACATACTTCCTAATCACTGCATATTTTCTCAAAACACACATGTTTAGGGGAAGGGGAAATGGATTGGGAAGAAGCGCTGAGATGCTGCTCTGACCACAGTCCCTGTGTGAGTCTATCAGGCAAGGGACAAGATAGAAGTAGACTTTAAAAATAAATCCTGAACTGCTCTGAGTTTTAGTCACGATCACTTATTGAAATCATGTGGACACAGGATTAGGTTAAGTCGAAAAGTCCACTTTCAGTAATCATTTAAATTTCAACTATTCACTTACACAAAAGAACAAACATATCTTAAAAGTGTCTAACTTATTACAGACGAGAACAAACAACTTAGGGTGGATCAATTACCTCTGGAAACAGTAGGAAGGAGCTCTGAAATTACATCAAGGTGGACACACACTGAATAAAGGTCATTTTCCAAAGCAAATTAAAACAATGATGCCAACTCCTACCTAGTGCAGGATGTTTCTTAGTTGTTATTGTATTAAAAGCAACTGCCCTCTCCTTACCACGCTAGACAACCTGTTTTCTAAAACAAGTAAAAAGTCACAATTTTAATCTCCCAATTTCTACTTCAGATATAGAGATCATTTAAAATTATTTTACCATCTCTATTATTCACTCATGGAGCATACACACAAATGTCACAAAATAAAATTCACTAGACATTAATTCCAGTATCATGGAATAATTTGAATCAAATTAAAACATGTAAATAAATGGGCAGGATTATAGCAAGTGACCTTATTTTATTTTAATGACAAATATATGACAAAATCACAAAGTATGCAAAAGGCAAAATAATAAATAGGACTCCCTTCCCTAGCTAAACCCCATCAACTTGCCTTCGTGCTTTGTCAGAGAGGCTCACTCTGACCCCCTTGCCTAAATCATTCTTGCGAATATTGGCTCATGATACCCAGTTATTTTTCTTTATAGAACTTGAAACTTTACATTTATTTCTCTGTCTGTTTAAACCAGAAGCTCTGTGTACACCCCGGTATATGCAGGTGCAGCACCTAACACGATAGGACCTAACACATATCAATAATTTCTGAAGGAATAAGGTAGACACAGGAGTGGCAAACAGTCTTTGTGGGATAAATGAGGGCATTATGGCCCTGACCACGAAATAGCTGCCACTGCCTAAGCCACAGTTTTAAATACCACAGTTAAAAATGTAGTCTTAAGAGTCCTAATGCGTTTCAGCATATTTGGACAATCCAGCAATAAAAATAAAGAATGCTTTT
Organism: Mirounga leonina; assembly: GCF_011800145.1. Taxonomy (NCBI): domain Eukaryota; kingdom Metazoa; phylum Chordata; class Mammalia; order Carnivora; family Phocidae; genus Mirounga; species Mirounga leonina. The sequence goes on from NW_023270871.1 coordinate 5,685,779, forward strand.
GTCCTAAGAAAGATACATTATCTGAAAAAAGAGAATCCTAATAATCACTGAAGACTTTCTAGTGCATAAGCTAAACATAAAAATCCCAAAGTATTAACAAATCCAGCAACTTGTTAAAAAGTATAAAGTCCACATGACCATGTAGGATACATCTCAGAAAAGCACTAGAAAAACTCATATGTAACAGATAATGGAGGGGGAGAAAAAAGTACATGACACTCAACAATACTTAACACCCATTTCAACTCTTTATAGCTATTCCCTATAATGTTCTTAACAAAAAGTATATACAGCCCAGAAATTTAGTCTCCTGGGGCGCCTGGGTGGCTCAGATGGTTAAGCGTCTGCTTTCACCTCAGGTCATGATCCTGGGGCCCTGGGGTCAAGTCCCGCATCGGGCTCCCTGCTCGGCGGGGAGCCTCCTTCTCTCTGCCTCTGCCTCTCTCTCTCTCTTCCTGTCTCTCATGAATAAATAAATAAAATCTTTAAAAAAAAAAAAAAGAAATATAGTCTCCTGGTGTGATTATCCACTAAGCTTTAATGATACTTTATCTAAAATCGGTAACTATGTCACCTAAAAAGAAAGCGTTTGTACTTCTTCAGGCAAATTATGGGTGGCTTCCAGCCTATCTCTAAATATTTCCAAATGTTATTTCAGACACAACATGAAAAACTTTGCAAATCTGCTATGTTCTATTCTCTGAAAAATTAAGTTATTCCTTCATAATAATCCTCCTACTCATAATATTCTAAGAAATGGAGTAGCAGTCAATTCTATAGGACTTAAAACTAGTGAATCTATTTCTTCTAGTATTAGCTTATCAGTCCAATCTTTTTTCTACTACCCCCCACCCACAACTCTGCTCCACTCAGCTGCGTATGGGCCCAATCCCCACCCACATATCATGTCTTTCTTTGTTCATGGGGGTCCCCCAGTACACAAACATATGAATATCTAGAATTTCCTTCCTCCCCCTCTTCACTATTCAAAGGCTCTCTCTCCTCTAAGACCAAGTTAAAATTCCGTTCTTCATGAAGACCATATGAGTACCACTCACCTGACCACATAGTATCACTTATGTTCCTAAAATACTTTGTTTTACAAAGTGCTTTCAATACCATCACTTAATAAACAATTATTCTCACAAAAAGTCCATTCACTTAGTGCTCATAAAAGTCCTCCAAGATTGGCATTACTTGTTCTCATTTTACTGAAGAGGAAACAAAGGTAGAGAGCAGCTATGGGACCAGTCCACAGGCACATGGTATTAATCCTGTGAAAACCAGGAAGCTAGCTCTTACAGTCACAAGACTAATGCTTTACCAACTACCCCAATGCTGTCTCCCACTTCATTTTTCTCTAATTTTCCACGTATTTGTATCTTCTCTTCACTAATGAGTTCAGGGACCAAAGGGTAGATTCACCTGTACTCTCCACAACACCCAGAACATGGCCAGGCACACAGAACGTGCTAATATCCCAGATTCTATCTACCTCATTTGTCTTATCTTCAAGAGAAGTCTTGGAAAGCAGCAAAGAAAAGCGTGAAAGACATGAAAGGTGGGGACAAGAACTAGCATGCTGAAAATACATTTAAAAAAAAAAGGAAAGAAATGAAAACAAATTTTACCCTAAAACAAAAGTAGCAAATACCTTAATTCTTACTTTGTTCCAGCTTACCATTCCAGGCATAGAAATTACAAGAAATCCCAAGACTAGGAGAATGGGAATATGGGTAGAAAGAACCAAGAGATTAAAATTCTAGGTAGAGCAGAAGAACTTTAAGACCCTGGGATGTGTGAGGTTTCAGGAGTCTCTGGCTTTAGAGAAAGGGGCTGGTCCAGAGACCAAGGTCCGTCCAGTAAAGCACCACATAATGAGTATTTCAGGCTCTGTGGACCATACAGTCTCCGTCACAACTGCTCAATTCTGCTGTCGCACAAAAATCAGCCACAGATAATACATAAACAAATGTGCATGTTTGCGTCCAATAAAACTTTATAAAAACTGGCTGTGGTTTGCCAACCCCTGCATTACTTGGTCCAACCACTTAAAATCTGTCATATTTGTCAAATGTCCTTTTCACCTTCAGTCCTATTTTCTGCCTAACTCAACCAGGAACCGTTACCACCCCATGGCAAGCACTTATATCAATTTACAGAGGCGGTTCTGGTTGTCATTATGACTTAGAGGCACTAGCAACAAGGGTTTGGGGGTGCTAACAACCAGCAAGACAAAGGGCAGTCTTGATCAACAAAGACCTGTCTCATCCAAAATGCCAACAGTGTTATTCCTGAGAAACAGGACAGCCTCCCCCATCCCCACCCTCCCACCCCCCAAGTTGCTTACATTATCGCAAAATACAAAATGAGAAGTTCAGATAACACTGACCACCACTGGTTCTGGTTTTTTTCATTAGGCAGCAGGTATACACAGATACGCATACAAACATATACATGTACAAACACAGGCACACAGATTTGAGGGCAAAAAAAAAAAGTCCACTCCCCCCACTCAATGGTGCTGCTTTCATTTTGAAGGCTTTGCTAAGTGAAATGTGCTTTATGCCCACAGGGCATGCGAAGGTTTAAAGGAACAAGTGAGCGGGTTTTCCACCAGCTAAAAAGCAGCAAGTGATGGGCATTTACTTCACTACCATAAGCTTACTGAATTCCCTTTCCGCCCTCATTTTTCATCTCTCCCTGATAAACTTCTCCTGGCCTACAAACAAAGGGTGGCACCACCCAGTTCCTCCATTTTTGCAACACAGGAAACTTGGCACCCAATAATCAATGGTCTCTCGTAACTGCTCCAGCATATCTCTTAATTCAACTTCGGTTTGGAACAGACTGAACAGACACGGCCCTACTGCAGCTGCTGGATAGGAAGTGTCACAAGATAAAAACTTGGTTTAAAGTCACTGTGGTTAATAAGTGACCAAAGTCTGATTCAGCCAGTTTAAAGACAACCTTAACCGAGTGCTGGTAAGCTAGTGCAAAGAGAACGGGCACAGCGATCACACAGGGGCAGCATGAGGTAAGCCCTACACCGAGGTCAAGAACAGCTGGTGATCAAGCCAAGCAAGTGAGTACACTCATTTATGCGACAGCAATGCCAAAGTGTTTAACTACTTGGTTCCCAATCAGACTTCTAATTTACTACCACTTCAAGCTTAATGAGCTCTATAGTTATCAGCTTGTTCATTTGATATTTATTAAGCATCCTCTCTGGGCCAGGTAGTCTAGGTACTGAGGATGCAGCATTCAACAAGATATAAAATGGCCCTACTATTTTTCTAGATCTTCCATTCAAGAATGTTTGCATGCAGGAAGAAGGCAGAAAAAGAAAACAAATCTACGTTAAAATATGATGAGTGCGGATTAAAAAAAAAAAAGCGGAGAAATGTGAAAGGGAGTAACCAGATGGCTACTCCAAATGCGTGGTAAGAAAAGATCTCTCTAGAAAGGCATCTGAGCTGTGATCTGAAGGACAAAAAAGTAGTCAGCTAACTGAAGATCTGGAGAAAGTTCATTTTGGACAAACGGAAGTGCCCGAGGCAAGGGAGGGCCAAACACCTGACTGTTGGAGGAAAGGAAAGACAACCAGCACGGATATAGTAGGAGGAGGGAGGGGAATGAGAGGTGCAAGAGCAAACTAAAGCCCCGATCACTTAGGAACTAGGAGGCCACGGTATGAGCGTGGCTTTAATCGCATGCGTGATGAGGAATCTGTAGAGATTTGATGCAACACAGAGACATGATTTATATTTTGAAAAGATCAGTCAGGCCCAGGGAGGAGAATGGTCTGTAGAGGGGTAAGAACGAGCACAGGAAAGCTGTTAGGAGACCACCTGAATGACCCAGGTAAGAGATGAGAGTAGATTAGATTAGGATGACAGCAATGAAAACAGAGAGGATAAAGAAGATTTAGAATATGTTTCAAAAATAAAGTCAACTTAACCTGGATATGAGGAGCAAAAAAAAAAGAAAGAAAGAAAGAAAGAAAAGAATCCAGGATGCCATCTTAGCTCGGGTTCCCTGGGAAACAGAGCTTGAGGCCGAAGCTTACTCTTTGTGGGGGGCAGGATCCCAGGGAAGGAAGAGTGAGGGGAAAAAAAGAGAAGGCAGGCAGGAAAGAGGGAGAATAAATACAAGGCAACTGCTAAGCTGGCAACAGCTTCAAAACCAAACAGATGACTGCTAATCTTGTAGAACTTCTTCAGAAGACTGTACAAAACCTGTGTGTCTTGGAAACTGTCCAGTAAGAGGAAGAAGGGAAAAGAATTTCTCTGCCGGCTCCCTTCCTTACCCTGTCTCCCACCAAATTCTACCCCACGAGGTTTTAACCCTTCACACTTCTCAGTGTGTGAACCACTTGCTCCAGAGCACCTCTGGGTCCAATCTGGCCAGTGTCAAGCTGTGAACCATCGCTGGATCGTCAGGTAGCACCATGAATGCGGGCTGTCTGGGCTGACCAGCAGCAGCTGCCAGGGCTTTACGACCGTGAGAACAGCAGGTGGGGCGGGCAGTCAGGGGTGCCTGGGGCTGACTAGCTCTGTACTGGCACAGAACCCCGTGGAGCTGCCTCCTGGCTTTAGGCTTAAGTAACTGGGTAAATGGCGATGCCTTTTATTGACATGGGGAAGACTAAAATGTACCAGATGTTTGCAAGACAAATCAAGAGTTCTCCTTAGTACATGTTCAATTTGAGATATGAATTAGACATCCAAGTGGGTATAAAGTAAGCTCTGGAGATTTAAGAGTCGGAATTCAGGCGGGAAGACAGCACTCCAGGCATATTCGGTAGTTATCGGTATAGAGAGGTACTGAAAGGAGGAGACTATGTAAGTTTAAGAAGGGGAAAAAAGGATATAGAAAAGACAAGAAGTACTTCCTAAATACTGCGGCCCACCAATATTTAGAAAATGAACACAAGAGGAGGAAGCAAAGAAGATTAAGAAGTGGACAGTGAGACAAAAGAGAAAACCTGAGTGTGGTGCTGTAGATGAGACAGCAGTGTATTTAGGAAGACAGGGGTCAACTACTCTGAATGATGACAGGTACTGTGAATGGGAACAGGGACATGATGATCAGAGGTCATAAAACCTTCACAAGAGTGGCTGCGGGGACCAGTGGGAATAGAAACATGACTGGAATAGACCCAGAGGATGATTCATCAAGAAATGAAGTTTGTGGTGAAAGGGGAGTGAAGAAATGGTAGGGCATGTGCAGGCAAGGGAAGCTTTTTAAATGGTTGTTATCAAGGTATTATTTGTACACCAGTGAGAAGAAACCAAAAGAGAGGGAGGAACAGATGCCATCTAAATGAAGATCACGGTCATTAAATAGATCCATGCTGATGTCAATAAAATGCGTGCCACACAGCCAGACTGCCTTCACGTTCACTTTGATACGTATACTTTTCTAGACAAGAGATAAGATTCACGGTAAATTCTAATTATATTTCTGCTTCACACACATACACTAATTTCCACAGAGGAAAATCAGACAATTTAGCTACATGATTAAACATCACCCTCTAGTGGTTGAAACCTTGAAAGCCAACATATCAAAGCTGGGACACACTGTGACTCCTGAGAGGTATAACCCAGTTAGGAAAGATTCTGCACAAAAGGTGTCTGCACAAAATAACTTATAAAAAATCTTAACATTACATGAAATGTGCCAATCACATATAAAATCCTAAAATACAATACCTGAAGTACATTTATTGAATGTTTCCGAGGGGCTAGGTGACATGTTAAGCTCTTTCACATGGACTTGCCTTTTAATCCCCCAATTGTCTATGAGAGAAGTCTTACCATTTTACACATGAGGAATTGACACTTAAAAAGTTAATAATCTGCCAAAGGTTTTACAGACAGACATGATAAAGCTAGGATCTGAACAGAGGTAAAATGACTTCAAAATCCACACTCTTATTCACTATATTCACAATACTGTCCCTGTGCATCAAAATTACTTAGTGTTTAGATAGAAGAGAACACCAGTTTTTGGTTACAAAGAATCATAAATACTGTAAGTTAGAACTTCAGATCTTAAAAACCATTCAATTGCAAACGAAAGTTTTCTAAGAGTAGTTAGTTACCAATGAAGTAAACTGACAGCAGGAGACTATAATGCCAAAAACTTGTGCTGCCTTTTGAGGAAGGATGACATTAACACACTTGGATTGCGCTACATTTCATGTGTTCAGATCACACTCCAAGTGCTAAATAAAACTAAATTAGAAAATATTAAGTGCAAAAAAGACAGAGGAAAGAAAGAAAAGGAAGGAAGGAGGGAGAGAGGGAAGAAAGGAGGGAAGGAAGGAAGAAAATCACAAGGAGGCAAAAGCTTGTATCCTAGGAAGTACAAGCGGTTCCCTCTTCATCAACCTTCCTCCCTTCCTCCATCTCTAGCAATTCCTCTAGAGGCATCCCTACTTCTCTACCATTCTGATGATCAGTACTCATTCCAAGTTCAAAGCTGTTCCATATTTTGATGCACTTATCTTTACCATCATTTTACAAAAGAGAAAAAAAGAACTAAAAAAGGTGACATGATTTTATACAACCTCTGAGAGGCTAACTTGAGGTGAGATTCTAACTTGAGAATTGGGAGTATGTACAACTGCAAAATTCCCCCTCCCCACTTCCAGACGGGGGACTTCTGCCACTGCTCCCAGAGCACGGGAAACAATTTAAAAGGCTAAACGGTGACCCTGAGCCATGACCCAAGCTGAAATCAAGAGTCAGATGCTCAACCCACCAAGTTGCCTAGGCGCCCCTGATTTTTTTTTTCAATCAAATTTACTGGAGTATAATCTAGATGCCAAAACATGTACCCATTTTAAGCATGCCCTTCAATGAGTTTTTACAAATGTATACACCCATGTAAATACCACAACTATTCATAATAAAGAACATTTTTATTAACCTAAAATGTTCCCTAGGCCCTTTTGCAGTCAACCCACCCCAATTTCTGGCTCCAGACAAACACTATAGAGTTCCATTTAGGGATTTACATAGATGGAATCAGACAGTATGCCCTCTTTGACTTCTTTCTCTAAACATAATGATTTTTTGATGCACCAATCACTCCTTTTCATCACTCAATAGGATTGTCACTATAGATTAGATTTGTCTTTAGAGAGATTTACACAGAGGAAACAGATAATATACACTCTGATTTCTTTCTCTGAGCATAATAACTCTTGGATGTATCAATCATTCCTTTTCCTTGCTCCATAGGATACTACTGGATAGATACACCACAATTGATTTATCCATTCACCTGTTGATGGACATTTTGATTGTTTCCACTTCATGGCCACTGTGAATAAAACTACTAGGAACAGGGGCGCCTGGGTGGCTCAGTCGGTTGAGCGCTGCCTTCGGCTCAGGTCATGATCCCAAGGTCCTGGGATTGAGCCCCGCGTCGGGCTCCCTGCTCAGCGGGGAGCCTGCTTCTCCCTCTCCCTCTGCCTGCCTCTCTGCCTACTTGTGCTCTCTCTCTGTCAAATAAATAAATAAAATCTTTAAAAAAATAAATAATAAAACTACTAGGAACATTGTTATGTAAGTCTTTGAGTGAATCTATGTTTTCCTTTCTCCTGAATAAATACCTTGGAGGGAATAGACTGCTGGATTGTATGGCAAGCTGTATGTTTAACTCTACATTTTCATGAACAATGGCTTGAAAGTTTGAGTTGCTCCACATCCTCGCTTGATATTGTCAGTCTTCTCAATTTTAGCATTCTAGTGGTTATGTAGTAATATGCTGTGGTTTTAATTTGAAGTTTCCTGGTGACTAATCATGCTGAGCAGCTTTTCATGTGCTTACTGGCCATTCATGTATCTTCTTTTGTAAAGCTCCAGGTCAAACTTTGTATCCATTCTTTAATTGGCTAGTGTCTTGCCACTGAGTTGTGCGAGTGCCTTATGTAGTCTAGGAAAATGTCCTATGTCAGATATATGCATTATAGATATTTTCTCCCAGTCTGTGGCCTGAATTTTCATTTTTTTAATTATGCCTTTTGATAACCACATGTTTTAACTCTGATCAACTAGCACATAAATGTGAGTCATTTCTGTACCTTATATTCTTTTCATGATCTGTAGATGTCCATTCTCACAATGACACTATTAAGGCACAGCATTCAAGAATGTGCTGATGCAATAAAGAAGTGTAAGTTCTCTACATATTTTTTGGTCCATAAATTTGTTTTAGCCAGTCTAGATTCTTTGCATTTCCATATGAATTTTAGAATAAGCTTGTCAATTACTACAAAATCAAGCCTGCTGGGATTTTGATCGGAATTTCATTACGTTTACAGCTTCATTTGAGGGTCTGATAGGTGCCACAAACTGTTCTAATTTGGGGGCACTACCTTCGACTGGATGCTCAGAGAGGGACTCACAGAGATGACCACATGTGAGTAGAGATAAGAAGGACAAGAAGAGAGACATCAGAAAACAGAAGATAAGAGCTTTTCAGACAGAGCATCATAGGACAAAGTTGTATAAAAACTGTGTTCAAAAACACAAGGAAGGCCAGTGTGGCTAAAATGTAGTGATAATGAGGATGCTTAAAGATGAAGTTGATTCATGGGGTGTCTGGGTGGCTCAGTTGTTATGATCCCAGGGTCCTGGGATCGAGCCCCGCATCGGGCTCCCTGCTCCGCGGGAAGCCTGCTTCTCCCTCTCCCGCTCCCCCTGCTTGTGTTCCTGCTGTCGCTATCTCTCTCTCTGTCAAATAAATAAATTAAAAAAAAAAAAAAATGAAGTTGATTCAGAAGACAGGCACTGAGGTTTTGAAGTGTTTCTTTTTTTTAATTTAGCTTCACTATTCCTCCTTATATTATGTTTTACTCCTCATATTAAGTTTAATATTAGGTCTTTTTAAACTATTATTTCTATTTAGTTTTGGCACAGAGTTGCCAAACTGTTCAATCCCACTAGATTCCTTTTATTCTGTTTAGTTATCTTCTAAAGCTGTGTATATATTACTCCAAAACAAATGCTAACCAGCAAAAAAAACTCAATCATTTCACAGTGTTCTTCATTCAAAATAAAGCATCCAACCCAGCTGATTTTGGTGAAATGACTCAATGTTTTGGCATGCAGGCAGAAAACAAGAGTCATTTTGTTTATCTACAGAGTTACTATCTCCCTTGTACCACAGGAAATTCAGAGGGACTCCCATGGCAATAACTGAATAGCTTTTCCCTCCTGCTCACTAGTGTGGTCTAGAGAAAAGGGCAAAAACAAAGTCAATGAGCTTTTAACAGGCATTTACAGGAATTTCTAAAGATGTTTCATCGATGTTCTAAAAACGATTTCCTGAATGTGGAAAATTTACAGTGGGTTTTCTTCTGAATAAGACAGAACGGTCAATTTTGCAAAGTTCTACAGAAGAAAACTTTTTATGCCTAAAATACCATAAATAGAATTCAGAATATAATGTAACATGTTAATTGTCCTTGATTGTTATTTATTTTCCATCATTCATTTTCAATTTGAGGTGCTAATATATTATAGTTTAGGCACCATTTGATGTTTTATATTAAAATACATTAATAAAAGATTACTCCAAGAATCAAAAATAAAAACAGATCTAGAAACTAAAATGTTGTTTCTTCAACTTTGACTCATTCATGACAAAAATGACTAACAAGGAATCTTATACCCACCCTCACCAATTTTAATTAGGGAGGAAGAAAAAAGAACAAAGAAAAAAACTGCCTTTTGTTCAGTACTATTTTTAATTTCTCAAATTTCTCATTACCACATGGAAGATACCAGTCAAAGGCACACAGGCCTGATTTTAGATCTCTAGATGATCTGAAGAGTATTGTCCTAAACACTGACCTATTCAGATACTACTCCTGCTGCCATACATATATTTTCTCAAAATCATATCCTCAATGCAAATAAAACAACACTCCTTATGTTGATTAGTGTAATTCTCTTACTATATTTCCTTCACCAAGGATAAAAAAATATATTTTTTAAATATTTTATTTATTTATTTGAAAGATACAGTATATTTCCTTCACTAAGGATAAAAAAAATATTTTTAAAAACATTTTATTTATTTATTTGAGAGATACAGAGAGAGAGCGTGCACGAGTGGAGAGAGGGAGAAGCAGGCTTCCTGCTGAGCAGGGAGCCCAATGTGGGACTCGATCCCAAGACCCTGAGATCATGACCTGAGCCGAAGGCAGACACTTAACTGACTGAGCCACCCAGGCACCCCAATGTTTCAAGATTTTTATTAAAATATGACTTTCAGCGATACTAAACACAGCAAACAGACTGACACAGGCATAATGTCTTTCAAATGGCTGCATTGATGACAACCTGATATTATTCCTCTCCTACTATGATACAGTAGAAAGTACAAACCTGACTATTAAGTACTCTTGCCAAAAAGTCAATCAGAATCTAAATCAAATCTCCACACCTCGGTTTATAAGAAACACATGAGACAGAGGAACAAATTAAATGACATCCATATGGGAACAATCAAATAGAAAATTGGTCTAGACTCTTCAAAAAGGTCAGTATCATGGGGGATAAAGTAGGGGACCTAAGTAAACACTAAAGAGATATAACAAAAATATGGAATGTATGAACTCTGATTGGATCCTGGTTGAAAAAAAAAAACCAAAACTGTAAAAGGCATTTCAATGAAAATTAGAAAAATCTTGGGGCGCCTGGGTGGCTCAGTCGTTAAGCATCTGCCTTCAGCTCAGGTCATGATCCCAGGGTCCTGGGATCGAGTCCCGCATCGGGCTCCTTGCTCGGCGGGAAGCCTGCTTCTCCCTCTCCTTCTACTGCTCCCCCTGCTTGTACTCTCTCACTCTGTCAAATAAATAAAATCTTTAAAAAAAAAAAAAGAAAGAAAGAAAATTAGAAAAATCTAAATATGGACTGCATATTAGTTTACAGAATTGTTAATGTTCACAGATTTGACAGTTATGGTCTTTAGTAAGAGAATATCCTTATTCTTTTTTTTTTAAGTAGGCTCCATGCCCAACATGGGGCTCGAACTCACGACCTAGAGATCAGGAGCTACACGCTTCACTGACTGAGCTAGCTAGGTACTCCAAAATATCCTTATTCTTATAAAAAGCATGCTAAATTAGGAGAGAGGTGTCATTACGTCTACAACTTACTTTCAAACAGATCACAAAAAAAAAAACTGTAAATTTATAATTACATGTCAGTGTATGTATATGTATGTATAGAAATAGATAAATAAAGCAATTATTGGAATTTTTTATCTAGCTAGCAGGAACACAGGGATTGAACTATTATTTCAACTCTAATATAGATTTGAAATTTTTAAAAATAAAAATGTCCTTCTCCACCTCTATGTTATAAAGATACCCTTCCATATTTTCTTTCATTAACTGTGTAGTTTTACATTTCACACTGAGATTTTTTTTAGCTCTCTAGAGTCCATCTTTGTATGTGCTTTTAGATACAGATCATTTTCTTTTCCTCTGTAGAGAATTCCAGCTTTCTCTATAGAATCTACTAATCAATGGGTCCAGTCCCCACTGATTTGTGAAAGAATGATTTTTGGTCCCACTGAAAGACCTAATCAGAGACAGGAGAAAAGGAACAAGAAAGTAGGGGGAAAAAAAAAGGAAAACAGAAAAGGGTAAAGGGAGGGACACCTGCATGGCTCAGTCGTTAAGCATCTGCCTTCGGCTCAGGTCATGATCCCAGGGTTCTGGGATCGAGCCCCACATCGGGCTCCCTGCTCCACAGGAGGCCTGCTTCTCCCTCTGCCTGCCACTCCCGCTACTTGTGCTTGCTCTCTCTCTCTCTGACAAATAAATAAAATCTTTAAAAAAAAAAAAAAAAAGAAAAGAAAAGGGTAAAGGGTGAATAGGAGAAGTATAAGAGGTTAGCTGAGGAAGGCCTGAGGATAAATGAAACTGTTGTCAAATTCCTGTGCACCAGCCATATTTATGGAAGTATATAAAAGCCAATGGAAAAGGATAACTGAACACCTTTTTAAAAAAAAAAAAAGCACATGCCCTCAAAGCCCTTCAGGAAACACCTAATTTGTCTGGTATATAATAACACAAGGAGGAAGTTTCCAGAAATTAAACTATTTCCTACCAACCAAGAACTTGGATTACATTTTACTTAGCATTTACCCTTCTTCAGACAGAACAAAAATGATGGCAAAGCAGACATTCCAAGAATCTTAAAGACTCTTCCACAAACTTTCAGACTTCATGGGACTATTTAAAGGTCTTTAAAACTCCTTACTTATTTGATTAATTTAGCACCTAGATCAGATTTTTAAAACATGAATTTATAGAATTCATAACTCTTCATCTCATTACTGACAGAAATGTAAACTGTTCTCTATAAGAAAACTCTAAAAACATACCTTTTATTTTCAGCCAAACTGGCTCCTTCATCCTTCAGCTGCTTACTTTTCTCAGCACAGCCCTCAAAGAGAATTTCTTTCCTACGTTTAATGGCATGAAGCCAGTTCCCTTCTTCATTCTCAACTACATCCTTCTCATCGGCAGCTTCAGCTTCAAACTGCTGGGAAGTGACCTTTGAGACCTTCTCGCCAATTTTCCTCTTCCATCCAAAGGAAGCCATTCTGGGAAATTACAAAGAAACAGCTTTAAAATTCAAAGTTGGCCTTTTATATAAGTTCCCCAAATAACAGGTGAAGAAGGGATAACAGAATCAGACTGTCACCACTTTTTAAACTCCTAATTAAATAGTGGATCAAAGCAATAACCAACAAAGGGTGCTAACATCATAAAGAAAGCCAACTGGACAGTATCTCCTGGTGGAAGGGCCATTCCACCTATGAAGTACCTATGAAGGTCAAAAACTTCTGACCTATATGAAGTCAAAAATTAATCCTGAATCAGATCAAGCCTACCAAACTTTACAGTTTATAAGAAACCTGTGATATAGATGAGCATGCTAGATAACATGTCAGAGATGAAGAGAGCAAATAACAAAAACTAAAGAAAAATAAAACTGGTTTCTTCAAGAAATAACCTTCCAGGGGAAAAAAGAGAAAAAGATGGAGATAAAAAGAGACTCCAGAGACATACTAACCAAATATAACGTGTGCATCTTGTTTAGCTCTGGATTCAAACACGCCAATGGGGAGGAAATAGTTATGAAATATTAGGGAAAATCAGAACACTAATATTTAATGATATCAAGGAATTATCACTATTGTTTAAGGTATGATAATACCATTATAATTATGTTTATTAAAAGAATGCTTATCTTTTAGGAATATATACTAAAATATTTCATATGAGATTAAATGATATCTATAAATTGTTTCAAAGTGATCACCAGGGGTGGGGGGGGCAACAGAGGAGAAATACAGATGAAAAGATAGCTCTGGTTGATAATCGATAAAGTTAGTTGATACGTACACAGGATTTCTTGTACTTTCCTTTCTTGTAAACATTTGAAATTTTCCACAATAAAGAAGTTTTTAAAAGAGTCAAACTTGATAAATAACTTAATTCACAGAACTACTGGGTGAATCTAGAAGATAACAAATGTTAAACTGTTTTGTAAAGCAGCAATGATACACAATGTAAAGGATAAGAAAGAAAGGACAATTGATGAAACAAAATTAAAAAAAAACATAGAAGCATTCAACAAGTATTTATTTAGAGAAGGGACTTATTGAGGGATCCAAGATTACTGATGTACATGGCTGAAATAAAATATAAGTAATCAACAGAAGGAAGGGGACAAAAAAGTAAAAGGGACTATGAAGTTATTCACATGAAAAGGCCCAAGATAATGGCAGAACTTGGAGGGGTGGGGTGCCTGGGTGGCTCAGTCGTTAAGCGTCTGCCTTCGGCTCAGGTCATGATGCTAGGGTCCCAGGATCAAGTCCCACATCGGGCTCCCTGCTCAGTAGGTCTCCCACTCCCCCTGCTTGTGTTCCCTCTCTCACTCTGTCAAATAAATAAATAAAATCTTAAAAAAAAAGAACTTAGAGGGGTAAGAAAATTACAGGTCATGTGCCTACATTCCTAATGAATTCAAGGAAGTTTCAATAAATTGTAGCCATCAAGAAACGCACAGGCAGATTCGGGTGAACCACATGCTCTCCACTGGAACAGGGATTGTTCAAGAAGCCCAGGGGAGTAAGGTATTATAAGCTATACTAGGGAATTAGGACAATGCCAAACTCTCTCCCCAGACCTGTTATAATATAGAAGAATGAGTTTCCTATGTTTGAAGGGGACTGTAAGTAACTTAGGGGAAGAACCAAGAAATGGCTCAAAATGAAGTGTGATTACTATGGAACAGAGAGAAGACAATGTAAGAGAATAAATCATTAGGAAGGTCTCATAAGATATCAGGATATCTAGATAAGAACTCTTGTGTTTATGACTGTCCCTATGACAAGAAGGAGGATGATTACATTTTCTGGCTTCAAGTTTCCAAATGGAACTTTGTTTCTAAATCAGCAATGTGAGGAACCAGGTAGTATGAGAACCCTGTTAACAGATGAAAACCTGGTGTATTTACTAAAGGCAAATTACATTAGAAATCATTGGTCAGGTCTATATTATTGGGAGCAGCGGTTAAGGTGGAGAGGAAAGGAAAAAGGAACAGAGACCCACATACATTTTTTTAAAAAATTAATAGGTAATCAGACTCCCATTACCCTCCCCCATCCTCCAACCCAAACCATTGTTCTAAATGTCAAAGACCCCAGATGGTGGTTCTCTACCATGTGTGAAAAAGTCACACACAACAGTGCCTCAGGTGTTTCTGCCATCTTCCTCCACAAATCCGTTAAGCTCTTCTAGAGATCAGAGGCTGTGGATGTGAGGAGAGAATGACATTACAGGGATATAAAAGGCCTAATGTCCACTAGTAATTGACAAGTTTAGCCTTGAAGAGAGCAAGAATACATTCCTCTCAGACAAGAGATAATACTGAGTGAAAAGTACAGGCAAGTTCAGGGATAGGTGGAAAAGACAATGAAGGATTTCCTACCCCTAAGCTTCACATTTCCCAAAGAAATAGGCAGCTAGTCATCTGCTCCAAGTAAAGGGAAAAATAGATTTGAGTACTTGAGAAGAATAGAAAAGTTCCAAAATAGTCATTATAGAGGATGGGAAAATAGGAAAAGCAACAATAAGGGATGAATAAAGATAGAAAACAGTATCAACCTTTTTACCAGGTTAAAAAGCATGAATCTGTGACCAAGGCCATTAGCACAGCTTTGTATTTTCTTCAAAACTGTCTGGAGATCACAAGAGCATAGTCAATACACTCCAGAATAAGTGCTATTAGAGAGTAAACAAAGGATACTATGACTTCAGTGGAGACACTTGAGGCTTCTTGGAGGGGAGCCTGATAAATCTTGAAAAGTAAAAGTTAGCCAGCCTTCAAAGGAGGGTGAGTCCTAGGATATATGCAAAACAGTTTCTAGCCTGAAAAACTTAACACTCAGAGTTGATTCAAGTATCTTAATTAGTACTAGTTTATTGTTCCTCTAAGGTTATCTGACTTTTTATAAATAAGGCTTTCCTCAATCTATAATTAGATGCACAAGGCGCCAACATCCTAGCCTTGAGGTGTTTTCCCCTGGATAAGAAGTCATATGGGTAAATCATAATCATATAGGTTTCACGTTAACCTCATGAAACAACACAAATTCAATTTATACAGACTTATAGTTAATGAACACCATGAAAACTCTAAACAACAAAGTTGTGTTCTAAATTCTTCTGCTGGTACAATGATCCTTACAGTATGCATTCAGTTACTGTGGAAGGCTGGACAGTTCACCCAGCCACAAGCCGAGAATGCCTGTCCTCACTGCATCGGAGGATGCAGCACCCAAGGTGAGAAACCACCAGATGAACACCATTAGGAAATCGAAACAGCATCCTTCGGGTACCGGGATGTACTCAGAGGTAAGAAATTCAAGAAGCAATTTACCCAAAAATGTCCCCGCAAGAGAGAAACCTGTATTAGCAAGTTCCCCGTGCGAAGTTCATAAAGGCTGCACTGGACGTCACCCGCGAGTTCACCAGGCCGTCCTCAACTGCAGACACCCCCATCGCGGGGTGTGAAGCAAGCTCGGCGCCGCTCCTCCCACCGCTAAGGGAAGGTCAAAGCCGCACCGGCCGCCGTGGAAACGCGGAAGCCGCTCCTGACGCGGGCGTAACGGAGGGCCCGACCCCCTAGAACTGCTCCTCTCTAGAGACCAACCTTAGTGTCCCGGCTCTGCCACACCCCTGTTGGGTGTCAACTCCGACGTCTGAAGGTCCTTTCTCCCCTAATCACAAGACCCACCAGCCTTATTTTCCTCCACTTCCTCCGGCTTCCACCACGGTCAGCGTAAACCCCAGTTACCTGATGACCACTCCCCTGGTCCCGTGTTTACATTGTGCTTGCCCTTTTCCCACCGGAAACGGAAACTAACGTGCCCGACAGCCTACCAGCCTCCCTTTGGTGCCAGGTCTCCCAAGAAATTGGCCTGGCCGACCCGGGCCGTCGGACCCATGCAGAGAGAGGGGCAAGGAAGAGGCGACTCTCAGAGCCCTTGTGGTTGCCAATCCCTTTCTCGGGACCACAAATCCCAGAAGTCACTGCGGCCGTCCCCACCCCATTACCCTCTGGGATTTGTAGTTTGAGCCACCCGGGGCCGGAGCGCCCTCTAGTAGCAGCCGCGAGCATCTGGCGCACGGGTGACCGCAGTGCGTGAGCGCGGGAAACTACGGCTGCGCACGTTGAGGTGCGCGCAGAGAGAGGCAGCTCGGGCCAGACTGCACGCCCCTTTCGGTCGGCGGGTGAAACAGATGAGGCTGGGGGATTTGGGGGTAGCTCATGGCATTATGATAGGACCCTGCCCTAAAGGACTTTACAGCCTAGCAAAGAGACCGGCCAGACACAAAGGACAGAAGAAAAAGTCCATGGGAAAGGGGACCAGGGGAGCAGATCGGGGGGCCCGTGGTTCAACTGTAGGCTTCAGTTGGAAAAAAACAAGTAAGTTGGGCCCAAAAGAATTATAACTTGAAAGTAGCTGTGGTTTATGTCTTGAAAATAATGAAGTGGGGCAATGTAACACAGAGAACTGTTTAGGAAATTGAAAAATTAAGATTGTCAATTTATTGATATAGCTCTCTTGTGCGAGTATCATTTTTGTAGACCAGGCTTTCTCAACCTCAGCATTATATTTCAAACCGTATCCTCTTTGTTGGGGAAAGGGAGGCTTTTCTGTGCGGGGTAGGATATTCAGCAGCATCCCTGGATCTACCCACTAGATGCCATTAGCATCCACTCCCACCCACTACCACCAGTTGTGACAACCGAAATTGTCTCCAGTCATTGCCAAATGTCCCTGGAAGAAAAATCGTTCCCCACCCCTGCCCCACTGAGAACCGCTGTTGTGGAACAATGATGCTCCAAGGTGATCCTCAGATCCCTGAGGGTTGCCAAGACCTTTTCAAACTATTTTCGAGTCACAGGAAGACATCATTTGCCTTTTTCACAATGTTGACATTGCACTGATAATGGGAAAGCAGTGATGGGTAAGACTGATGGCAGCTCAGCTGGAATCAAGGCAGTGATACCACACTCTGCTAGTTGTCCTTGTATTCTTGTCCACCACACTCATAGTACATACATACATACATACATACATACATACATACATACATAATACACTCAAGAATGTCCTTCATGAAGCACTAAAACTTATTTTATTAAAATGACCCTTAATACTCATAAAGTACTTCTCCTGTATATTGGAGTATGAGGTCTCAAGTAAAAGCACTTGTGAGATTGCATTATAAACTGAAGTAGATACTTTTTTGTGGAATACAACTCTTATTGAGAAAAACAGCATGAGCAGTCCCTCTGGTTATTCAGGCTTGGGTTTGTGACGTGCCTTACCATGAAAATAAACAAATGGAGTCTGTTAATTTCAAGAGAAACAATTTACGGTGTTGCCAATAATATACTGTCATATAGAAATGTATCATATAGGGCGCCTGGGTGGCTCAGTTGGTTGGGCGACTGCCTTCGGCTCAGGTCATGATCCTGGAGTCCCGGGATCGAGTCCGGCATCGGGCTCCCTGCTCGGCAGGGAGTCTGCTTCTTCCTCTGACCCTCCCGACCCTCCCCCCTCTCATGTGCTCGCTCTCTCAGTCTCTCTCTCAAATAAATAAATAAAATCTTTTAAAAAAAAATGTATCATATAGAAGTATATAACTTCTGATATTAATTATAAAAGACACAAAGGCAGTGGCATGTTTCTTAATATGGGGAGAAGCTGACACGGCCATGTTCACTGCAAACCTAAAACACTGAAAATTCATCAAGCCAAATACTTAGGATTTGTGCACTTTTCTATGTTATATACTTCTATAAGCCTTTAAAAAAACATGTATCTCCCTGACAAGACACTCAGAGCAGGATTTATGCCTAATGGTCACATTCTTAGTGCTTGGTTCATAGTAGCTATGAAGGGATACAGTTTGCAGAGTGAATAAGTGGTGCTTGAAGATGTACCCCTTTCTAGGGGTCTTTCCTAAAACTCTCAAATAATTTTCCTCTGGTAAAGGCTACCTCCAAACCCGAGTTTTCACACTTCACCCACCACTTACTTTAGCCTATGAACTTGAGGTACCTATTAATATATTTAATACATTTCTCATGCTGTTTAGAGACAATATGATCATCTTCCAAGTTGCTAGAAATCCTCTAAGTTTATCATAGTTAACGTTTACTGGCATTCACAATAAATAGAACAGTCTATTTGTCTACAATAGAACAGTTCAATAAATATTGATTTTTCAAACAAGAGAATTTATTGTACAATTTTATACAGTCAGGGTAAATAAATATCTGTAGCAATTTATAAATTCACTAAAGAACAATCCTATGTGCTGTTCATAACATTCTTTAGTACTGTTTTGTTACAATTGTCAAACTATTTTAAAGATTTAGAATGCCAACAATCTAGCCCAATCAAGCCCTAACGATGCCATATGGGATATAAGAGTTCATCATAGTTGAATTCTAACAATAGTAGAATTCTAACCAAATCCAATGTTAATAAGGAAAACTGGTAACCACTTTGGCTTTTATTGTATTTATCTTAATATATTGTTCAGGTGGTTAGTTTTTAGATGAAATCAAAGATCAGTAATTTAGTCGAGACAAAAATCACAATGTTTGAGTGCTAAGGTGTGTCTAAGCATGACATTTTATATTTAGACACATTGTCAAAAAGGTGCACAGGTGGTCAGCTATGAACAAGTGGGTTTTTTTTAGCTTTCCCATAAGTTAAAAAATTTAAGCACAATGTAACATGAAAAATGTTTTTATCATCCGTTTTCTAAATCAAAGTATTTTAAATTATATGCTTAAATATACCCCAGTCAAAACATACATGAACACATCTCGGAGATACTATACTACAAAGATTGATTTCACCCTATTACCAATTGATGGTTATGTTCTATGTGGAACTTCAATCATCTTGTCAGGAGAATTCACAATGAAAATGAGATTTCTGCTGTGCGTGGAGAAGATGAACAAGAGTTAGGGGGAAAGATTTAAACAACATACGTGTGTCTTTCATTCGGAGGGTGCCAGGCGGAGCAGAGATGCCCAGAGCTCGCCATCCAGCCATAGTCCACCAAGCATTCATTCAGTGTGAGTGGTAGCGCTGCAAGGTCAAAAAGCGGGGGGCGGTGGGTGGGGGTGGAGAGTGAGAGCACAGGACTTTTTAAGTATAAAATCATTTAAAACTGAAAAACTACAAAAGCATCTCAAGAGAAAATATAACCAAAGTAAAAGCAATGGAGTTTATTTCAGTGAAATTAAATTAGATATATTAAGCTCCCATATCCCCCCAACCTGGTAGAAAAGTTCCTCTCGGTGAGAAATCATTTAATGGCAAAATTTTTACATATCAGTAAAATCTGTTATATTTAAAACTATGTATACAGTACATTTCTGGCAAAAACCTTATACATCTTTCAGTTGTCAAGACAAAGTAAAAATATGGTTGCATAAAATCACAAAAAATATAAATTGCTGAAAAGATAATAAAAAAAGATTAAAAATCATTTGCATTGACTCCCTATATCTTCAGTTAGTAAGAATTTGCAAACTACAAATTTTTTTGAAAATTCTGATGCAACCTTGACATATTCAACCAAAAGTTGTCATTTCAAATATCCCAGCTTAAAAAAGAATTTACTGCAATCTGTGCATTTATCATACTATTTGTACAAGTGCAATATTTAAATATCTTCAAAATAAAATTCAGTAACTAAAAGGAATCACAATAACTTAATAAGAAGCAAAGTTTACAAAATTAACAATTTTTAGAAGGTCCTATTTAATTGGTTCCTCCTTTTGTTCTCCCCACCCCCCACAACAGCTTATCGAGACATTATGAAGATGTCTTAGTTCTATATACAAATCTGTAACTTTAAAAATACAGTCTTCTGTTCTTAACATCAGAAACATAATGCTGCATTTATAGACCCTACATTAAATCAATATCCCTAAAACACAGGGCCACATACAAGTTATAAATACAGTTTTGAACTTATTTAAGTTGAATTCCTATTATTTTATACAGCTTTCAGATTCTAAGTTGAATAGACAAGCCCTGGACAAAAAGAAGCAAGATTTTTCTTTTGAATTCAGTGCATGTTTCTAGGGGTGCTGGAACCAAATCTACAACTACAGTTAACTATGCAAGCTATTAAGACACTTGAGTACATTACTGCCTGGTTACATAGGTGCTCACTGTTATTTGCCAAAAACAGTCCTATAATACAAAGGTATGAAATGAGAAATAAGATAGCTCTTTTGCAATGGAAAAATGATTGATACAAAAAAAAATCAATACCTTGATGTTAAAATAGTATAAGGCAATTATGGGTGATACAGTATTTTTTATTTTTTATTAGCATACACATGACACCAATTTTAACTGAGGTGACTTTAAATTTTCATTTACAACTACTACAGAATGCTACTAGGAAAAAGGAAAGAGCATGGAAAAGAAAATATAGAGATCTTACAAAAATTAAGCATCTTTAGGTAGTTCCCATAATGCTACTTTTTAAAAAGTGATTAAAATCCAAAACATATGTGACTATTTAGAACTAACTGATCTGTTCCATATTTTACTGAAATAATAATGTCGTATCTGACTAAGGAGACATAACCAAATGCAATGTGTAAACTTTCACTGAATCCTGGTTTGAAATAATGAGCTGTGTACGAAATTTGGAGGACAACTGGGGAAATCTAAATATGCATGATTAGATGACATTAGGGAATTACCAATTTTATAGGAGCATTATAGTTTTTTAGGAAAATGTCATTATTTTTAGATGCTTGAAGTGTTGAGAGTGATTATGTCAGCAACATCCAAATGGTTCAGGGGGGAAAAGCATATATATATACACACACATATATATATATATATACACATACACACATATATTACACAACTATATCTATATACATATATAGATATAAACCAAACATGGCAAAATGTTGACCAGTGTGGAATCTAAGTGGTAGATACACATGTGATCACCCAACAGCCTTTCAATTTTTCTGTTTTTAAAAATGTTCGTGATAAAATTTGGGAGAAAAAGTCTTATCTGAGCATTTAAACACTTTGTAATAAATGTTCTGTGTGCTAAGTCAATTTAAAAGATACATAATTGAATAGCTAGAAATTTTTTATATACATTCAATACTGACTGACATGAGCAGCGAAATTTGTGAGATTGACGAAAACATCATTTATTTATAGTATATGCAACTCAGCTCTTGTGACAAAAAGAGAAATTTATGTACAGAATATAGTGAGACAAATTGTAAGATTTACCTTAGTGCCTAGAGTATCTGAATATTTAAGTTCTGTGCGTTTTTGGATTACCAAGCTAAAGAGAAAATTTTAATTATGTCTAATATCTTTGATGTGCTTACCAGATACTAAAGAATATTAAGGGAAGAGACATGGAAGAGTCATCCAGACTGTCACTACTGTTGGAAGATACTTGCTATTTAAGAAGATAAGGAGCCCCCAAAATAAAATCACCTATAAAGGTCTCTGGGGATTCTAGGCAAATATTTATTGAATAAATTTGTGAAGCAGTTATGTAACACATCAACATGTAATAATACATGAAGGCCTTTATGGTAAAATAATATTCTACAAAGCCCTGTGTACACTAAATATAAAATAGCCAAATATCAAGTGAGCCTGAGAGACCTATAATTCATTGTGAATATTACATTATGCTATACGCCTACTGAACAATGAACAACAAAATTATCTTAATTCATTTTTGCACATTAGGCTTTTAACTATTAATCATATTCCAATTCCTGTGCAAACTGCATTCCAAAAGGCCAATCCTTAGTTATAATTATGTATAACTTGATTATAAATGGAAGCATTTGGCTATGATTTATTATGCATGCTTATTGCTATCAAATAAGCAAAATTTTAGGTTTACTGTGCAAGAATTTTAATTAGATTTGCACACATCTCAAAAAATTCTATAGTGTGACTTCCAGGTCTTGGAGTTAAGTCAACAGGAGAAGAGTCAAGTGAGGTCACAGATGAGGTAAGAGAAGCTTCTGAGGATTTTCCTTGAGCCTCAGCATCTGAATCATTCCTTTGGCAAGATCGATAGTTGCTAACTGATCCCGATCTCTGTGGAGTAGCAGTCCCTGATTTGGCTTCAGTAATTTCATCTGTAGAAAAAAATTTCAATGTATTATAATCCATGACACCCCCCCAAAAGTTTAATAGTATTTAATTTGCTTCTTTGAAACCGCTGACCAGCTATCAAGACCATGTTTATGCTGAATACTTGCTAAAATAGAGGTGATGAGTCTGTGTTAAACCATTTGCCTTTTTTCCTTACAGTATGTATTCTCCTGATGGCTAATCAAGATTGGGTACAGTACACAGTTACTCATCAGTCTTGCAATCCAAAGTTAAGAGCCCAAAAAACTAATAACATGGGGCTCAATAAACATCCTTCCCTAGCGATAAAAATTAATCCCTCTGTATTAAAATCATAGAATAAATGCACTTAAAATTTGGAAATAATACTGGAAATCACCTCATCCAACTCTTTGTTCTACTGATAAAAAAAAAAACAACCCCAGAAAGTGAAGTGACTTGCCATAGGTAATAAGTGAACAGAGAGGTAAATCTAGAACCTGCATCTCCTATCATTTCAGTAGTTTTTACTCTCCCACTTTCTCTTCATATGTAAGATCTCATAAAAGAGCAACGATTCCAATAAACAGAAATCAAGGAAAGCCTAAAGTTGGGAACAGAGTACAAAAACAGTAAATGCTCGGGGTGCTCTGTCAGTTAAGCATCTGCCTTCAGCTCAGGTAATGATCCCAGAGTCCTGGGATAGAGCCCCGCATCGGGCTCCCTGCTCAGCAGGGAGCCTGCTTCTCCCTCTCCCTCTCCCTCTGCCTGCCGCTCCCTGCTTGTGCTCGCTCTCTCTGTGTCAAATAAATAAATAAATAAAATCTTTGTCAAATAAATAAATAAAATCTTTAAAACAAAACAAAACAGCAAATGCTCATTCAACTGGCAAACCCAGGGGCTAATAAACCCATGGTTATAAATTTGATCCAAATACAATGAGAAATACAAAATCCATTCCATATCAGACTAGATGAGTGTTAGCAGATAAACAGCATCTGGACAGACAGATAAGCAGACAAACAGCTCTAGCCAGTATATCACCACTCAGATCTGTGTCTTTCTGATACTTGGAAGGTACTATCCTTTGGTTTATAAAGAAGACAAAAAATTCATAGGTAAATCTCATCTAATAGTTCCATACAATCTTAGATGACCAGAAGTGGTAATATATCTTAACTGATTTGGCCAATGAAGAACTGCCATAAACTTGTACTTAAATAAAGGCTCGGTTTATGAGAGAACATTTATATATACAGTTATACTCTTTTATAATGCTGGGATAGAAAGAGTATTTACCTGAATTATGAATCACCTGTGTTCCATCAAGCTTTTTAATAGATAACATAAATTAGTTTTTAAGAGGGTATTCCCATGGGAAATCTGAATTAATATAAATTTCAGGGGTGCCTGGGTAGCTCAGTCGGTTAAATGTCCAACTCTTGATTTTGGCTCAGGTCATTATCTCAGGGTCGTGGGACTGAACCCCGCACAGGGCTCCATGCTCCGTGGGGAATCTGCTTAGGATTCTCTCTCTCCCTCTGCCCCTTTCCCTCTCAACTCTCTCTCACTCTCAAATAAATAAATAAAATCTCTTTTAAAAGATTTATTTATTTGAGAGAGAGGACGTGAGAGAGCATGAGCAGGGGGAGTAGCAGAGGGAGAGGGAGAAGCAGACTGCCCGCTCAGCAGGGAGCCCGATGCAGGACTGTTTCCCAGGACCCTGAGATCATTACCTGAGCCAAAGGCAGACGCTTAACCGACTGAGCCCCCCAGGCACCCCTAAATAAATAATTTCTTTTTAAAAAATTAATTTCAAACCATGTTTGGTATCACACCATTTACTAAAAGTCTATTATAGTCTACTCATATACATACACTGAGATATAAGATATTCTTCCCATTTAAAAATAAAAACAAGAACAAAAATGTCTACTTTCTGCAGCTAATAATTTACCTCAACTTAATCAGTCTAAATAGTTAAGATATTCTAGCAAACTATACATAATGGTAATCAAAGACATTTTCCAAATACAGGTTTTCATTTTCAAAATATTAAAACAGTAAAACAATATTTAACATTTCTTTAAAAAAATTCAAGGAGGTACTTTAAAGATTTTATGCTGCAGTAAGGTCATCGTTTTGATGACCAATTAAAATAGCCAACTAAAAGTTTGAATATTTCAGTGATTTAATCATCGGATTGTCTCTGTTTATGACTGTAGGTAAATAGAAATGCACAACAGTCTAAAATTAAGGTTAACAATGTCACTTTTAACTAATTATGACAGTTATCTTGAACGTAAGATGCCTTAGTCTCAGGAATCCTCATTTAGTGCCTTCATATAAAAGTGATCTATTATTGGGTGCCTGGGTGGCTCAGTCAGTTAAGTGTCTGCCTTCAGCTCAGGTCATGATCCCAGGATTCTGGAATCAAGCCCCACATTGGGATCCTTGCTCAGCAGGGAGTCTACTTTCTCCCTCTTTCTCTGCCTGCCACTCCCCCTGCTTGTGCTCTCTCTCTCTGTGTGTCAAATAAATAAACAAAATCTTTAAAAAAATAAGTGATTATTTAAGAACACTTTATTGAGAGATAGATAAAATTGGAATCATGTTAACTCTCACAAAACTTAATAAAGGATGCATATCTCTGATATGTCTCTAGTGTCAGGCTGGGAGTAAAAGGCTGGGTGAGAGGAGAAAAATAACCGTAAGTCCCTAACCTGTCCAAAACATTTCTCTCTCAGTCCCCTCTAAGAAACCTTACTCGACAAATAATTTCTTGTCCTATGAGCTACTAATCAAATTTGTTCACATTGCCTTATCAATCAACTCTAAAAGCTACTTGCACTTCAATTCTTAAATGAAAAATAAAAATATTAAATATCAGATATAAAAAAACACTAGTCAACATTTATTTCCAAATAAAACATTTTATCTTATCAAAATGAACCACACCAAAAAACAGAAATGTGGCAGAAACTATCACTTTAGGATCAGACTACACCTGGCCTTAAGACAATCTTAAAAGGACAATACACAGTAAGATTACAAGAAAAACACGATTCACAAATGTTTACATCACAGAGGCACAAAATCACATTTTATACTCTTGCTACTGAATTACTAGGAAGAATTCAAGAAACTTCAAAAGAATCAAAGACTAAAAAGCCCAGTTAGGTAACAAGTCTAGTATGTCAACTATGTTGTTTTGTGGGATGTACATACCATCAATACTACGGAAATCCAGTAAGTACGTTCTACTATCCACTTGGTATAACTGTAGACTCATTTTGGAGTATGTACTCGTCACAGGATTCTTCCTTCGAACACGCAAATAATAGGGGTTTACAACCTAGTATATGGTATGGACAAAAACAAAATCAAAAGCAATTCTTCCAGAAAAAATTTTATAGACTACAAGTTTGCCAAATGTGCTTAAAATCAGAATGCCCTTTCTTTCTTACCTTCCATTCATAATCCAGCTGTTTAATTGCTCTACAAACTTCTGCCATGATATCATTCGGTCGACTTTGACTTCTAATTCCCAAATGCCATTTTGCTTTCCTTACACCTTGGTGTTTGGATTTCTGTGGATTTAATTCATCGAGGGTATGGCGTGCCCTTGGTGTTTCAGCAACCAAGAATGGTACTCTTTCAGGATGGGGCCGAGTCAAATGGTGATCATCGAGAAAAGAATCAGGTGGGCTTGTCGCCAAGTAAAAATCTTTGGCCTCATTCATTATTCTCCTGTTATCTATTATGAGGTGGTAGGCAACTGCCAAAGGGTCCTGGTGATTTCTGTTATAAAGGCAGCTGAGAACCTCCTCTTCTGAGCACTCAAATTTTTCACATACTTCTTTTAAGGCTTCATCATCGATCATGGTTGAACTATATGATGGATCCTCAGGAAAAAGATATTTTGGAAGGTCTTGTTTAAACCATTCATGTTCCCTGAGAGAAAATGGCAGGGTCAGGAGGAGGATTTTGAGTAGAGATGAGACTGCAAGTAACAGTTTGGGGAATTTAGGATATGAATTCATTTATATTTATATTCATATTGTATTTTCATTTTTTCAAACTGAGATTTTCCTCTTCTGGCTCACATTTCATTGTGTATACTGGAGGAAATGCTCCAACCACCTTCTGGTTTTAAGAGGGAGAAAGCAGTGCTGTACCAACAGGAAAAGAAATGTCTACACTTTTATTTAAAGTTTTGGCACAAATGAAAAAGAACAATATTCCGTGGCTTCATTATAATTCTCTTCTGATGTAATTTTAGGTGAAAAAACCGTAACAACAAAAACAGACAAGTATCATTCACTGAATGCTTACTATGTGGTAGGTTTTAGGCTAAATACTTACCATACATTATCTCAACTCATAAAACAATTCTATGAAGATAATAACATCTCCTCATTTTTAATGAAGGAACTGAGAGTTTCCTAACTTCATATATAAAAGGGTATGTTTGACCTGAACTATGTCAAAAACAGCTAAAACTAAAAACATCAAGAAAGGAAAACACCCAAAAGAACAATGACTACCTTCTGGGTGACAGAATTAAAGATCATTTTAGTTTTCTATTTTTTGGGTGTTTTCTAATTCCAATTGTCACATATTACATTTAAATTGCAAAAAGTAGATAAAACACAAGAAAAAGCATCTTTCACTTAGATATTTTAAATTTTAGAGAATGATTTGTCCTTTTCCACTGGTGGTATAAACATGCCCCTCCATATGAAACTTACAAACCAGTAATTTCACATGTGATTCAGTGTATACTACCCCAAAACCACACATGTCATTAGTTAAGTTAAAATGTCCTCATTACTTGAGATAAACAAAAGGAAAAACAGAGTAATTCAAAAGATCAGAACTCAAATAGTGACACAAATTTACTACTATTGAAAAGCATTAATCTTAATGAGAATACATAAAAGTCAAATATGAGGCATACTACAGAAAATCTTGAAGAACCACTACAAATGTAAAATCCCACCAGGGTCCTTTTTATTTCACATTAGCTATTTTTTCAAATTTAAAAACATGTAATATTCACTGTTAAAATTTCAAAAGAAAGATGCTAAGTAAAAAGCCTTGAAAGCCCTTCCTACTACTAATCTTCTTTCCCTAAGGCAGCCTGTTCAGTGTGTATTTTTAAATACCAAAATAAAATAAATGTGCCTATATACTATATTTTTTAACATAAAAATGGCATTACATTGTACATACTGTCCTGCAACTGTTTCCTTCACTTAACTTGTATCATTGAAACTATTAGATCTGATAATCTCCAAGCTGCATAATTACCTGATATCTTTGATTGTGGCCCTCTTCATGGGATCCACCTGTAGCATATGTTTCAAAAGGCTAATCACAGACGGATTTAAATACTGAGGGGTATAGAAGATCCCATCACATATCT
Source organism: Mirounga leonina (assembly GCF_011800145.1). NCBI lineage: Eukaryota > Metazoa > Chordata > Mammalia > Carnivora > Phocidae > Mirounga > Mirounga leonina. The sequence continues at coordinate 5,713,974 of NW_023270871.1, forward strand.
TCTTAAAAAGAGTTGGCACATGATCATCATCAAATGGAAGGGTTCCACATAATAAAGCATAGAGAATAACCCCACTGCTCCATATATCTACCTCTGGACCTGCATACAATCTGTAACAGGAAATATCAATTGGATTAAATAATCATAGTAACTTGAGAGCCAATCAATTAATCAAAAATTTTAAATATGGATACTTCATAAAGAATTATTAGAGTATGGTTTCTATAGCCATTGCTACTACACACTACACATAAAGATTCTATACTAATTCTATCAGTATTATCTTTGAAAACAAGTCAAGAATTTTTGTTAAGTTTAGACTATAGCTAAAATTCTGTTCTTACTACCTTACTGTGGTCCTTATAAAATCAATTAAGAATGTTCTTTAAACCCACTGTCTCCCAATAACCCAAGACCTCCTACCAAGGCAAAAGGGGCCTGAGGCTATGGAAGAAAAAAGCCAAGGTGACTGGTTCACAGAAGATTCTAAACTGGTATTTGTAATACACTGTAGCCAACTGACTTAACTACCACAGGTCAAAGTCTGGTTTTGGGGAAAGGATGTTTATAAATTGATCAAATAAATTGTTGAACTGATCCATAAATACTGCTTTGAGTACAAGTTCCCACTCATCCAGACCTCACAGGAAGACCTTATCCAAACTGGAAAAGCAGACTTCAGTAATGGCCCATGTATATATGCATATTTACAATACATTTCTTTTGTTTATTTAATTAACACAGCCGCCAGGTCTTGAACTGTTTTCTTCCAAAACAAATTACATGACACAAATGAAGTAATTTAAAAACATTTTCTGAACATTAGGCTGATATAAAAAGATAATGATGAACCTTGATAAATTTAAAATTAGATACTTCTGCCTTATTCACAGCCATGCCTTTACCCAAATATAATTTCTCTGAGCACACTAGGCAAGCAAGCTCATATATGAAAACAGAAAATATTGTAGTATTTCTGCATTCTGAATTAGGATGTGAAACATTCAAACAAAGAAACATGGTTTTAGTGCGAAGTTAATAAAAGTTGATTACAAAAATTAGTAAACAAACTTAACCGTCTGTTTTCAATTTCAGTAGGAGAGTGAAGAACAGTAACTCTAAAAAATTAAATTTTCCTGCCATCTAAGCTATTTGAAAGCTGCACTTTATGTGTAGTGTGTAGCAATGGCTATAGAAACCATACTCTAAGATCCTCATGTTCTCAATGCTGGTAATTGAGAGGTTCGAATTCTTCTAATACTGTAGTCTCTAGAAGATTTAAAAATGAAAAATTCAAAATAAATGAGTCTGAAGATTTTATCATACTTCAGTCTAATTCCCCAAGACACCTTATCATAAACATAAAGCTACTACAGAATGCCTTTCTATCAGGGTGCCTGGGTGGCTCAGTCAGTTCAGCATCCAACTCTTATTTCAGCTCAGGTCATGATCTCAGGGTTCTGGGATCAGGCACTGCGTTCAGCAAGGGGTCTGCTTGAGGAGTTCCTCCCTCTCCTTCTGCCCCACCCCCAACTCACAGGCTCTCTCTCTGTAAAATAAATAAACATATCTGAAAAATTAAAGGTACACATTACACACTTTTAACTCTTCATCTAAGTAAACCATTTCCAACTAGTAGGTATTTCTATACTCAAGTTTTTAATGCCTGACCTTTAAAACTTGCTAGTCTTAGGGTGCCTGTGGCTCAATCGGCTGGGCCTCTAAACTCTTGATTTTGGCTCAGGTCTTGATCTCAGGGTCCTGAGACTGAGCCCCCCCATTGGACTCCATGCTTTGCAGGGAGTTTGCTTGGTATACTCTCTCTCCCTCTCCCCTCCCCAACCTCACACGCACACACCCACATGCTCTCTAAAATAAATAAATAAATCTTTAAAGAAAAAAAAAACTTCCTAATTTTAAACTTTCAATTTCTTCTACTGGGAGAAAAAAGTGAGTATTCTCATCTAACTACTTTATATATGATATTGACTTGCAAACCAATATTCTCTTCTATAAATGGAATCCTTAATTCTTACTTATGTTTTATTCTTAAAACATAACACTTTCTGGATAAGGAAAGAATTAGCCTTACATGTCTTTCTTTCAATAGAATTTAATATGACATTACAGACAGACAAAATCTAAGAGAAAAAGACAATTATATAAATGTACAGGGGTGGAAGAAAGGGTGTCAAATACTACCTTCCTGAAATTACTTCTGGTGCAGCATAGTTGGGTGAACCACAACTTGTTCTTAAAAATTCACCATCTGACATCATGTTTGAAAGACCTGAAAATGCACAAAATCAATATCCAAGACTTCCCAAGGACAAAAATAAAAACAAAACTCCATTGAACAGTAAAACTGAGTTTGCATTGAAGTGATAAATCATCGTTTTGTCCTTTGCTTCAACAAATTCTGTCTTCACTGTTTGCAAATATTTTGCCATTACGCCCTAAAACGTGTAATCTATTTCAGCATTTAAAGTTAGTGCATTATTGAAATTTAATGAGTATATATTAAGCTACTGGTTATTCCGCTTACTAGAATAAATTTGGCATATTTAAATTTATTAATACAGAAACTACTAGGGAAAAAATGTACAACAGATAAGTAGAAGAATTAAAATTCAAAGTTTCTATTAACCCCTGTTCTGATTCTTTAAAAAAAATAAAATAAAATAAAAAACAGTAACTTTGAGTACCAAAGTTTCCTCATAGTTTTACTCTAAGAAGAAACCTCTGCCTCCTCAAAAACGCACTAGGTAAAAATAATCATTACAGGAGCGCCTGGCTGGCTCAGTTGCCAGCATACAGCTCTTATCTCAGGATTATGAGTTCAAGCCCCAGGTTGGGTACAGAGATTATTTAAAAATAAAATCATTAAAAAAAAAAAAATCATCATCATCATGACAACTGAGAAGTAAGGAAGTCAAATAATTTGTCAGCAGCAAACCAGTAGCTCAGAGCTGATTGGCAGTGCTCAATGAATCTCTACAGATTTTAATACACATATCCCAAACTGAGGAAAATAGTTATAACAATCTCCTCTGATTTGAACTGAAGCTAAGCAAAAGAGAGTTGCAGAGATTCATTTTCTTAGATTTAATAATGTCAGTGGCAATTTACATAGAAAATAAAGAAAAAATAAATTCACTTTTGACAATCAAAATAATGTTCCTCCAAGCTGAAATTATGCTTTTCTATCATTTAAAATATTTTACTTTTTTTTTTTTTAATAATTTTGTTCATATAATTTACCTTCTGGCTTTCAGAGTTTGAGTAACTCCATTCCAGTCTCTCCTCTTGCTCTATACTTGATCAAAAGAACACACTGGAAATAGGTTGCTAACTTCTCCTTCACAAATAATAGTCTCAAATCAAATGATGCTTCTAAGGCTACCAACTTATTTACCTACTCTCATAAGACTCAATTTTAAAGACATAAAGCTAAGAAGAGAATTCCTTATCTCTTCTCTTTTTTGTATGCTCACAGACAAAATGGTGAGGATACACTATTTGGGGGTACTCAATCCATTGCACAGAAGTAAAAGTTATCTGAAGAATGCTACTGATGTTCGTTAAACATGATGAATACGCGAAACTATAAAAATCTCCTTACCAAAATCAGCTATCTTTGCATTCATGTGTGCATCAAGCAGGACATTTTCAGGTTTCAAATCTCTATGGACCACCATATGCCTGTGACAATAATCCACACCAGAAAGGATCTGTTGAAAGAGACGCCGACTTTCTTTTTCATCCAGCTAAGAAAAGTAGAGAGGCATTTTAAAAGTGTGTTTTTCAGAAGAAATTCTTATACCTGCAATTCTCCACCCTATAAGACTGTCAAAATGCATGAAATCTTCCAAATGAACCTCATCCTGAGACATTTTTGAAATGGGGAGGAGATGGATATATACAGCACAAAATGCTAAGAGGATCTTGGAACCCAAATCAGTAACTCAACTTTGTTATCACCTTTGTGACTACATTGTCATAGCTTGCTTTCCTCTATATTTCATGAGCTATGTCAAATAGTTTCAATTTCTACTTGAAACTAGACGTGTTTTCTCCTATAAATTGGAAATATTTAATCCTTCATTCCTTTAACAAATATTTATTGAACATCTTCAATGTGCCATGCACTGTTTCAGACACTCGAGATACAGCAATGAATAAAACAAAGGTCCTAATCTAGTTGATGAAAATCGACAACAGGGACGCCTAGGTGGCTCAGATGGTTAAGGGTCTGCCTTCGGCTCAGGTCATGATCCCAGGGTCCTGGGATTGAGCCCTGCATCAGGCTCCCTGCTTGGCAGGAAGCCTGCTTCTCCCTCTCCCTCTACTGTTCCCCTTGCTTGTGTTCTCCCTCTCTATCACATAAATAAAATCTTTAAAAAAAAATCGACAATAAAAAATAAATATAAAAAAATAACATCAAGGAGTGTTTTGAAGAAAAATAAAGCAGAATAAGGGCACAGAGAATTATGTTGGGGTGGATGATATTATTTTAGACTATATGAGGAAGTAACATTCAAGATTTTTAATGAATTAGCAAGCAATCAAATTATATGTCCTAAAATAAAGACATTCTAGTTTTAACAAAAGAAAAACCTTTATTCATTTGTTTAATAAAATATAAAAAGCATGTATCTGAAAAAAGTTATCTTATGTAGCAACTAACATTTTAAAAAATATTCTTGAGGCGCCTGGGTGGCTCAGTCGTTAAGCGACTGCCTTTGGCTCAGGTCCTGATCCCAGGGTCCTGGGATCAATCAAGCCCTGCATCAGGCTCCCTGCTCTGCAGGAAGCCTGCTTCTCCCTCTCCCACTCCCCCTCTTGTGTTCCTTCTCTCGCTGTGTCTCTCTCTGTCAAATAAATAAATAAAATCTTTAAAAAAAAAAAATTCTTTAAGAAATCTCACTCAAAAAAAAAAAACCTTCTCATTCCATTTATCCATATTTTCTTGTCTTATGATTTTTTTTCTCAAAAGTAATAACCATTACTTGAATGAGCCTCTACCAAGAAGTCACATTTAATAAACAGCCTATTAGTTCTCTAGGCAAAGGACTCTAATATGCAATTCTCTAACAGAGGCCACAAATTAGCATTCTAAAACCAGACTTCTACACTTCACATGGCAGGGACAATCTAGGAGAAAAGATAAACTAGTAATTTCTTTTGAAAGCAAAATTAAAACTACTGAAGTACTATGAGATACCCTTCCTCTAGAGAAAATAACAATGTGTTAGCAGTCTCATTTATTTCTAGAAAAAATGTAGTGTTCACTTTTTTAATACAACTTTATATCAAACATACTAAGTGAAAAAAAGAATGTGTTCTAAATGTGAAAGAAAACTGATTAAACAAAATATAATAGGTAAACTAAACAGGCTACAAAAATTAAAATTATATTATATTGACAAATACAGTACAAAAGATGGAGGGGAAGTCTACAAAAGAATATTAGAAAAGTTAAAGCATATTTCCAGTTAAACATGGCAGATCAAACCTTTTGTCTCCACCCTTTGAAACATCACTAAAATGACATTAGCATATAAAGACAAAAAGAGCAAGAGAAGTGACAACAGTCATCAAGAGGAGTCAGTGGGCATTAAGGAGGGCACTTGAAGTCATGAGCACTGGGTATTATATGCAACCAATGAATCACTAAATTCTACCCCTGAAACTCATAATATACTATATGTTAACTAAACTGAATTTAAATAAAAAATTAAAAAAAAAAAAAGAGGAGTCACTAAACTGTACAATGGATGAACAGTGATAAAGACTTCACCAACAGAGAGAGCAGAAACCTAAGCCCACAGGGGTGGAAACCAGTAATAAACTAGCCTGCACACAGAACCCTGGAAAAGCTTTTAGAAGCCTTGGAAATTTGGGAAGGGAGAAATGAGAGGAGGACTGAAAACAGGACAATCGGTTACAGTAAGAAGTTTTAAACTCACCCCACCTGAGGAATAAGACCCATGATTTACTCTAGGAAGGCTGAACCAGCTCTATTCTCAAGGACACCAAGGCAGAGATGAGGCACCAGAAGGAAAACACGGGGATTAAGTGGAAGTCAACATACTAACTACTGAGACTTGCAGGCCTCTTCCCATTTCAGCTCTCAGAGTACTGACAGCTAATACCCTCAAGAAAATTGGAAGGTTTCTTCTGGAGCAACCTTCTGATCTAAGGAAAAATATTTGAAATTACGGACATTTGGTATATCCTAATAAAATGGACAGATCCCTACCTATTCAAAGGATGGGAAGGCCCACCAATCAATAAGTTCCACCTACATGAGCTTGGCATTCAGTACCTCACTCAAATAAATATAAGCAGACAACCAAGAATCACCAGACATCTGAGGAAGGGCCATGTACAAAAGACCAAGACCAATAAAATGGAGCACAGAAGGTAGAGTAACAATGCAGGAAACAGATGAAGACTTAAAAAAACAAAAACAAAACAAAACAAAAAAACACTACAATTGTTGACTCTTAATTATAGATAACAAACTTATGGTTACCAAAGGGGAGATGAGTGGGGGCATGGGTGAAATGGTGATGGGGATTAAGAGTACACTTATCATGATGAGTACTGAGTAATGTACAGAATTGCTGAGTCACTAGACTGTACACCTGAAACTAATATAACACTGTGTGTTGATTATACTGGAATTAAAATTAAAAACTTTAAAAAAAAACCTAATTGTTACCCTCAGACAGATAAGGTTATTGTATCTGTTGAGCAGAACTGGCTATTTAAAAAAGAAAATTTCAGAAAACAAGAAAGATCTTTGAAATAGAAAATATGGCAGCTGAAATGTTAATATGCAACAGGTAAAAAATTGAAGAAAATTCCCATAATGTAAAGCAAAATGACCAAGAAATGACAAACGGAAAAGATAAGAGAACAAGATGCCAATTCAACTTTTGCCTGTTTCCATTATTCCAGGCATAACATAGTGGGGGGGAAGGGAGGGTTAGTGAACAGAGAAACAGAATACCTGAAAATTGAAAAGAACCATGTTAAAAAATGGTAAAATCAAAATTAACTTGGTCATTTAATGAGCTTGGTTTTGATGAAAGTAAACAGATACGCTACACAGAACAAATGAATGAATGATATAAAGAACTTTAGATTGGGAGGGAAAAAATGGCTTCTCATTGCTAGATACAGGTCTTCTAGAAAGAGGTTTTAGCATACCACTTAACCTGGGTATAAGAAAAAAAATATGGGTGGGGGGGCGGTGTTCACTTTTTGGGTCTGTAACTTAAGACCTGTTCCAAATGCCTTCTAAAGTTCCTTCCAACTCTAAATTCTTTAAGTCTAATTCCTACCTCCTTCATGGAGCCTGTTCTTACTACTCCAGGTACATCAGATTTCTGAAACCAAAAAATGAATGCAATTTAAATGTGGCTAGGGTTGACTAGCAAGCCTAGATCTTTAAGTATTAATACATTTTGTAAGGATTAAATATATACTTCAAGATACATGTTACAAGTATTTGTATACCCCAAAAGCATGAGTTGGAGGATCATGAGTTCTGGGGTCTCAATCCAATTCTGTCATTAATAAACCACGTGACCTTGAGTAAATATATAAATCGTGAGTCTCAGCTTCCACATCTGCATAAGCAGGCTAAGGAAATATCTTTAAGGTCTTTTCTAACTCTAAATAGTCTATGATTCTTGACAAATACATGACTAAGGGAACTGGTTATTAAGTAGACCTCTTAACAAAATCGCTGACATCTTAAAGCTAGTAAGGAACAAGGGGAGTTACAAAATATATACAGGATTAAATCAGAACTGCTTACCCTTCCATTTTTACAGATATAATCAAATAGCTCTCCTCCTGAGACATATTCCATCACCATGAAAATATCAGATGGTGTACTGATGACCTGGTACCTGGTGAGAGAAAACATTATCTACCAATATTAAAACATGTATATTCATTCATTCAGTAAATATTCACTAAGCGCCTATAATATAGCAGGCACTATGCTATTAGCTGGGAAAACTGCAGGGAACAAAACAAATTCTCTGCCTTCATGGAGTTCATGTTCCAGGAGCCAGGAAACAGACACTAAATAAACAAGCAATATCTCAGGTGGTGGAACATGCTATGAAGAGAAACAAAGCAAACTGAGGGGAGTCTCTCATACAGGGTGTTTAAGGAAGGACTCTGATAAAGTAACATTTGAGCAGAACCTGACAGAAGGGAGCAAACCATACCATGATCTAGGAAGAAAGTGAACCAGGCAGAGAGAACAGCAAGTGCAAAGGCCCTGAGGTAGAAGCCTGCCTGGCATGTTTGAGGAATGGTAAGAAGGCTAGAGCAGAGTGAGTTGGCAGAGAGAAACAGGATGTGGAGTAAAAGAGGTAACTGGAGACTAAAGGACAGAGAACCTTACAAGCCAGGATGAAGTTTTGGCTTCTACTCTAAGGGAGATGCAAAGCTACTGAAGGTTTTAAGCAAAGTAGTCATGTGGTCTGATCTATTAAAAGGGTGGCTTTAATTTATGGCAGCAATGTGAAGAACTGACTGCGGATGGTAAAGGGAGAAGCAAGAAGCTACTGCAGGAGTCCATGACAGAGATGACGGTGGCTCAAATGAGGTTGATGGCAATGAAGGAACTGAGAAACACTAAGATCCTAGATCTATTTTGAAGAAAGAGATGGAATGGATGGTAGGAAGTGAGAGAAACAACGAAGTTAAGGATGGTTCCTACGTTTTGCCCTGAGGAACTGGATATTAACTCAGAGGGTGAGAACTGTGTGAAGAGCAGGCTGGGGGAGGATAACTGAAAGTTCAGTTCTGGCATCCAAATGGAGATGTAAAGTAGGCAGTGGGTGTATGAAACTGGGATTCAGGGAAGAGGTATGAAAGCAGGAGATGTGTACTTAGGGGTCATCAGCACCCATATGCACCTTAAAACCATGGCACCTCAGCAAATGAGAAGAGGTGAGAGTGAAACAAATCTGGAGCCAGCCAGTTCAGTATAAAAGCCTTAGCAGTTGTAACTGACAGCCCGCATAAGAAAACTGAGCAATAAGTAAGTTCTATGGAGACCCTACAATTGGCAACTGTAAAACCACCAGAATTCTACTATTGCCCTTCTGAATACTGGATTCCTGAAATTCTGTCATTTGTGATTTGTTTTATCAGATATAAGCAGCGTGGGGGGGAAACCCTTTCTCTTTCTCTAGTGAGGCTCTCTTTCTCTAGTGAGGCTAAGTGACATCATGTGAAATGTGGAGGTCAACATTTTCTACTAGCAAATCATTGTTGGTTCTATAGCAATAGGAGCACAGAAAGTTATCGATCAGACGGCATGTACAGAGGACAAGAACGAGAAAGTTAACAGCTGATAAGCACAAGGGCAAAACATGGACATAGATTTAAGTGACCATGAATAGGGTTAGATGAATACATGAACAGGCAGAAATTTTAAAACCTTGAGGGATGATTCAAGAAATGTCAGTCATCTTTCTCACTTGTCAGATTAAGCAGGTTAACAAAAATGATTAAAAAATGATATGACTATATTTAATATAATCAGATCTTACAGTTTAATTATATGAGGGTGCCTGAAAAGCTTGAGGTTCTGAATTTCTCTGCGGATTTTTCCCACCACATCAAGGCTTCGAATCTTCTGTCGATTGAGTATCTTCACAGCAACTTTATGCCCAGTCAATTCATGTTTGCCAACTGTAGGAGAAATAATTTTAACAAATTAGTGCCAGGCTTGATTAATAACATTTTAGATGTTATTCTAAGAGTAGTAATCTCAGAAAATACTGAGCAAATTTAACTTCCTTTCAGTTCTGCCTGATTTGCCCCTAAATGTTGTTTACATGTCCAAGAGTGATTAAGTGGTAGAATACATAGGAAACTGGTAACAGTGGTTTCTTCCAGAAAGGAAAACTGGAAAGCTAACAGAGAGAGAAAGAAAAGAAACTTCCTTTTTGCTGTATACCTTTTTGCCCTTTTAAATTCTTACTTATTTTTTAGTTCTTAAGCTATCATACATACAAACTGAACTTTTAAAAAAAATAACTATTTTCTTTTGGTGAACAGTTCTATGGATTTTAACATATAGAAACTGGTAAAGCCACCATTAGAATCAAATACATAACAGTTTCGTCATCCCAAAAAACTCCCTCCTGCTACAGACACATTTCCCCTACCCATAACCCTCTGAACCTTCCAAATTTCAGTTCATGAACATGCAGTTTCTATTTTTAAGAATTAAAAAAATTAAGTGATTTTCTTTCAATTTTGAATGCTATGCCCAGATAATCAATGGTGATAGCAGAATTTAATCTCCAAAACTTAGCTTTTATTTACCCTTCCTCTAGAACCTACTGTAGAATATATATCCTATCAAAATCAGCAAAATAAACCAAGGAAGATAATATCCAGTAAAGAAGGGATCCAGTACAGGAGAAAAACTAAGATAATCCCCAATATGGTAATGAGGCAAAGTCCTAGGTAACAGATGTGTAGATGGCCTAGAGGCAACAAATCCAGACAGAAATGTGATAGAGGATCCAAGACGGCTGCAGGAAGGGGAGACTGATAAATTATCCTACTGGTTTCAAAGTACAGAATATTGTATTGAGAGAGGTTTTGACAAAGGCATTTGAAGATACAGGAAATATAGCCTCAGGTTCAAAGAAAACTAAGCAAATGGAAAAAAACAAGGTAATTTAATAACTCCAGGAAAAATTATAAAGAAAGAAAACAGTCACAGTATTGGCTTGGCAAATAGTTTTTACACAGTCACAATTATGAAATGCTAAATATGGATTTTTTTAAGTATGATATAATTATATTAGAAGAATGAGGGTGTAGAGGAAAAGGTGTAAGAGAACTGAAATCCTTATGTACCATAATAGAAAGTCAACAACAACAACAAAAATCCATCAACAAGAATTAAGAAATAGCTTGTATGCATGCATAGATCAATTAGAAATATAGAGGTTAAAAAAAACAACAACTAGAAATAAATACTAGAAGAAAAGAGTTGAGAGTGAGGGTAAGGAATTCTGTTTTATAAATATACCATACCTCTTAACACTATTTGACTTTTTGAAATATGTATGTATCAAGTTTTGTTATTTTAATAAGTGACTTAGGAGTTTAGCTTTTTAGGAAGAAAATGTTCTCTTCTAACTTAGAACATAGTTTGTAAGACTAATAGCTGAGAGCTCTCCCTGGCAATCTTGATAATTACCAGCTGAAAAGCAAAGATAATGGTAAGTAAGAAATCCCTTCCTAGTTATTAATGTTTGTTATGTACTAAATTGTGTCTCCCCCAAAATTCATATGTTGAAACCCTAACCCTGGTCTCAGAATATGACAGTATTTAGAGATAGGGCCTTTAAAGAAATGACTGTTAAAATGAGACAGTTTTGGTAGGTCCTAATCCAGCTTACTCATGATATCCTTCTAAGAGGGAATCTGGACACACAGAGAGACAACAGGGTACACGCAGGAAACCGTGTGAGGACACAGGGAGGAGGCAGCCATCTGCAAGCTAAGGAGTCCTCTCCTTAGGACTCATAAGGCACCAACCCTACTGAAACCTCAATCTCAAACTTTAAGCCTCCAGACTGTGAGAAAATATGTTGTTAAAGCCATTCAGTCTGTGGTATTTTGTTATGGAAACCCTAGCAGATTAATACAATACTTCCTACTATTTCCAAGTTGAAAACTCAACATTGATATTTTAAACTTCTTATGTTTAAAACATTATTTTAAACAAAGAATTTTTCCTCATTATTCCAATCAAGCTTTCCCGCTTGATCTGGGATTTGGGATGGAGTTGAGCCTGCCCACCCTTTAAAAACCCTCAAGGATTATGAACCACTGCAGGTTTTTAAAGCAAGGGAGCAACAAGATAATTAAACTATCTTTCTAAAAGACAAAACACTCATTGCTTGCTCCTCACTTATATTTGCTCTTGATGATATAACAAAAAAAAGCATAGAATTTTAGAAACTAAAGAGAACTCTACAGATCATCAGGTCCAATGGTTTTCAACAATTCAACATTTTCCCCCCACCAGCTAACCAAGATAATGAGTGATGGGCTCTTAGAAGATGGGCTCTACCCCACCATAACCCCAGCATTTGAGAGGGGCAGGAGATGGGGTAATTCCTCATTATTTTGAATTTTTTTAAGCATTTGCTACTTTCCTTAAATGTTTTAATTAATAATATTAAATCCAAGGTTAGGTTATATAGATATTCCACATTTGGAGAAAAAAGTCTTTGTTAAGTAAGACTCCAAGAAAAGTATTTAAGTCAGAGTATGTCTCAATCCTTTTCAAAAATACAATTTACCACCGAAGTTCACCTTCCATTTTGTCCAGATTCTTTAACCTGCACAATCCCTCTATAATACAAATCTTTCCAGCAAGTGAGCAAATGTGTAACTGCACCAGTCTACCCTAACCCAAAGCACTGTCACAGAATCAAAAGTTTTTAAACTACTACAATGTAAATGGAATCTCTAAATTTTCTTATAACCACCATTTGTATAGCTCAACTAATCTCAAAACCATCCATGGCTAAGAAATTACAGAGGTTTCCTGAAAGATAGCAGAGTAAGAATGCACTGGACATACTTCCATCAAAAACTCATTAAAATATACATTGATATTTTACATTGGGGGATCCAGAAAAAGCTATAATCGTAGCTGAAATGGACTGTGGAAATTAGAAGCACATTCTAATTTCTGATAAGGCTTTCTCCAATCTCCAATATCAATCAGATGCGATTAAGAGCAGTCAACTTGACTGTTAAACCCCAATTCAGGAAGCATCTTCTTTCTTAGACCTAGTGTATTGATAGCTGAACAAGTAGTAATCTCATCTGTCCCAACTACCCCCCAAATCTCCAAGCAATGGCTTAGTAGAAACCCTCTCATTAATTGCATAGCTGAAACAAGACTAGGACAGCCACAATACTAGATACTACTGGCAGACTTTGGAAAGATTTGGAAAGAATATGAAAGCAGAATCCATTTGGGACTGAACTCCAATTCATCACAAATCAACCACAGTTCCCTCATATCCCACCCTGCTCAGCCAAATTTCAACCCCAATTAACTTTAAGTAACAACTGGTTCTTACTGAAACTCCAGATGTATATTCTATCATTAAATAAGGAACTGAAATAGGAGATTCAAAGCATTCTCTCAAATGCATTCACGTCCTGGGCATCTACTATATGCCAGTAACACTGCCAAAGAAAACAGTAGCAACCAAAAGCAACCTGGTCCCTGGGACCTTCCTGGCCTCTGAAGATGACCAAAATAACTGTAAAGTAAGAAAAACCAAAAAGTTTTAAAGTGCAAAAGACCAAAGCAAAAAGAATAGACATTAATAATGCTCATCCAAGAACTACATGAATGTTGTATAAAAAATTAACTATCACAAGGTGGTAAGAAATACAGATGTTATGGAGCATCGGCTGGCTCAATCAGTAGAGCATGGGACTCTTGATCTCAGGGTTGTAAGTTTGAGCCCCACACTGGGGGCAGAGATTACTTAAAAATAAAATCTTTTAAATTAAAAAAAAGAAATACAGAAGTTACAAAATAAAAGCAGAGCAGGATGAATTTTACAACAGAACAATTAAAATCACTTAGAAAGCAGTACGTTGCAGGAATGTGACCGAAAATTTTATGGAACACATACCAAAAATGAGGAAGAAATTAGCAAGAAAAAGAGGGATTGCTGGAGTCCAGCTCCAGCCGGGGTGGGTCTCTCGTAGGAAAGGACGGCGTCGGCGAATGAGGAGACACAGACACAGGGTCAGGTTGCAAGCATCTCCTCCTGACAACATCGGAGGAACTTTATTTGTATGTTAGGCTATTTTTGTTTTTCCAAATCTTAGATCATTTTCTGGATTACAGCCATAGCCTTCTTTCATTTTTCCTTTGTAATGATTAACATGACCTTTATTGATTTCTGCTTATTGGCTTTCGCTAAAACTAAAAAACAGTACTCAAAGAGAAAGGTGCTAGGCAGAGTGTGACCGTCTTGTTATTTTGTTCTATAGAAACTAATTCTTCGTGGAATTAGTTTCATTATGATTGCTTAGATAGGTGTAACTGAGTAGTCACTTTATCATGAAACCCCAGAAATATTCCCACAATTATAAAGATTGCCATAAATAAAATGAAAAAGAACAGCAGGAGCCAGCCCAGAAATATTCCCACAATTATAAAGATTGCCATAAACAAAATGAAAGAGAATAGCAGGAGCCAGCTGTGGAGTCTCCTGTTTTCAGGATCGTCCCCTGTACTTGGACTTTGTCAAACAGCATGAGTAGCTTGGCTTGCGCCAAGGGATGGTGATAGATAAAGAACAGGGAATCAAGTAAAATTCAACTCATGCACAATAGAGAGTAGAGTATAATTCCACCTGTGAATAATAGAAGCCCCCTCCAAGACAAAGCTAAATGAATAGAATGAAATCAATAACCAAACAATCAAGGTACAACTGAAGACTTTTTTCTAATACATGAACATTTCATCAAATTATAAATTAATTAGAAGAAACAGAGGCATATCTTCATTTTTGAAGCAATACAAATCACAGAAGTATGACTGTATAAATAGTATTCAAACAAAAATTGAACAGTAGCAAGGGAGGGGAAGGTGTCATGACAGCCACTGTAACGAAATCAAATCCTCTCTCTCTCTCTCTCTCTCACACACACACACACACACACACACACACACACTACTATTAAGTAAATAAATAAGCAGGGTACATGATCAATTTGTTTTTTTAAGGGAAAATTAGTGCACTAACTCCTTTTTCATGGCTGGTATACCAATAGAACATTTTAGGGAAATAAAAGGGAACTGGTATCTTAGAATAGCATTAAGAGCAATATATTTTTTAAAAAATCTGTAGTTCCCTTACTCAGAATTTAACTTAGAATTAAGTAGATTTAAAAATGTGCATAATTATTGCGCACCTGGGTGGTTCAATAAGTTAAGCATCCCACTCTTCGTTTGGCTCAGGTCATGATCTCATGGGTCCTGAGATCGAGCCCCACGTTGGGTTCCACACGGAAGTCTGCTTGAAAATCTCTCCTCTGCCCCTCCCCCCACTCATTCTTTCTCTCTCTCTCAAATAAATCTTTTTTTTTTATTTATTTGAGAGAGAGAATGAGAGAGAGAGAGAGCACATGAGAGGGGGGAGGGTCGGAGGGAGAAGCAGACTCCCCGCTGAGCAGGGAGCCCGATGCGTCCCAGGATCATGACCTGAACCAAAGGCAGTCACCCAACCAACTGAGCCACCCAGGTGCCCTAAATAAATCTTTTTTTTAAATGTGCATAACTGTTTTTATTATAGTGTCTTATTTAAGAACAAAGACGGCAAATAACCTAAATGACCAATTTCAGAGAACAGTTTAATACCTTGCTATTCCAACATAACAGACTTTCTCATAAGACTATAGAAAATGTTCTTATAAATATGAAAAGAGCACACAAAAATTATATATGCATTCTACATTTTCTAGCTATATCAAAAATATTTATATGACAATGCTAATGTGCTAAAATGAAAATAGTTATCCTACAGTGATTTTTTTCAAATTTTACTTACTGTTTTATATTCTTTACAATTAAAATATCTGAAAGGGAAGAAAAAAAAAAAAACAATGATAGGTGTTAGATTCACCTTTTTTAGAAATAGGGCTGAACGCCCCATTCTCCTTCTACATGAGAAGGCAATCTGTGTACAAAACACAGACCTGGGTTCTTTCCAGTATGAAGGTTGTTTACTTAATGTTTGACCTGGGCAAGTTAAATTACTTCAACCTTCTATTCATTTGTCTATAAAAATAAGAATACCACATACTCCTTACAAGAGTGACTGTAAGGAATGCATGAAGTAGGGTTTGTAAAGCACTTTTCATGGCATAGTAAATGCTTGATAAATAAATGGTGGCTATCACTATTTAGAGCTATTTATTTTCCACTGCTCCCAAATCTGCCCCCATCACTATTTAATCAGCCCTAAATTTTCTGCTTTAATCCACATATGGCCAATTATCTCAGCTCTTTGATTTGTCCTCCTTACCCACTTAGATTCAGTAGCATTCCTTTAAGCCCTAATAAGTGCTAAATAATAGCTATAATTTCTATGCATCTAGCTCCCATCCCCATAAGCTTCAATTCCACAACCTGCCCCATCCTCCCCCCTTCCAGCACCACCAATCCTGAGATTTCTAGCTTCCAAAGTTCAACCCTTCCCTGACTCTGGTTAATTTTCAACACATTATTGCTAAACATACACACTTAGCACCAAATCCTTGACAGTGATTTCACCTACTATCTAAAAACTACAGGAACACTTAGTCATACAAGAGCACAGAGCTAAAACACAGGCTAATCAGACTTGAGTTTAAATCAGGTTATTTAAAAATATAAATCTACTTGATTTATAACACGTAACATAATTAAGATACACAACTGTGTAGTTAATATTCATGACATACCCACTTTATGCCCAAACCTACTGATGCTCTAACTCTAACCAACCCCAGAAGACTGACATTATTAGTAACACTTTACAGGTAACTGAGGAACAGGAAGAGATCCCTGAGATCATGACTTGAGCCAAAATCAAGAGTCGGACACTTAACCGACTGAGCCACCTAGGTACCCCTATATAGTTTTGAAAAGAATAATAGACTGAATTGCCCCATACCAGTAAAAATTATCCTAAAAATTCATTCATTCATTTAAGAAATAGTTGAGTACTGCACATACTATATGCCTGGCACTGCTACTATGATCTTTATCCTATATGAGAAAATTAATTCAGTCTACTAAAAACCTGCCTCATATCAATTTCAATGTTTTTTTTTTTTTTTAAAGATTTTATTTATTTATTTGAGAGAGAGAGAGCATGAGAGGGGGGAGAGTCGGGAGGGTCAGAGGGAGAAGCAGACTCCCTGCCGAGCAGGGAGCCCGACGTGGGCTCGATCCCGGGACTCCAGGATCATGACCTGAGCTGAAGGCAGCTGCTTAACCAACTGAGCCACCCAGGCACCCCAATTTCAATGTTTTAAAACAAGATACCAAGAACACATTTTATTCATTCTACCAGATCAATTTAAAAGTTTCTCAAAAATTAGGGGCGCCTGGGTGGCTCAGTTGGTTAAGCGACTGCCTTCGGCTCAGGTCATGATCCCGGAGTCCTGGGATCAAGTCCCACATCGGGCTCCCGGCTCAGCAGGGAGCCTGCTTCTCCCTCTGACCCTCCCCCCTCTCATGCTGTTTCTCACTCTCTCTCTCTCTCTAATAAATAAATAAAATCTTTAAAAAAATAAATAGAAGTTTCTCGAAAATTAAAGCGTTATAAGGGAGAAACAAGAACATAAAACCAAAAGCATATAAAATGACAAGTGTAATGGACTGAATAGTGCCCCTGCACCCCAAATTCATGTCCACCAGAACCTAGAATGTGCTCTTATGTGGAAACAGGGTATTTGCATATGTCATCAGTGAAGGATCTGAAGTTCATGTAATCTTCCTAGATTCAGAGTGGGCTCTAGATCTAATGAATGGCATCCTTTATATGAAGAGGAGAGAACACAGACACACCCACAGGAAGCCATGGGAAGACACAGGCAGAGACTGGAGCTTTGCCACCTCAAGCCAAGGAACACCAGGAGCCACCAGAAGCTGGAGAGGCAAGGAACAGACTCTCACCACGAACCTTCAGAGGGAGTGTAACCCTACAAGTCCCTTGATTTGGGATTTTTTGGCCTCCAGAACTTGGGAGAGAATAAATTTCTGTTGTTTGAGGCCACCCAGGTGGTCGTACTTGGTGATCGCCGCCCTAGAAAACAGTTTTTTTCTAAAATACGATATTCACCATTAAAATTAACAAAAGTAATCTTTTCTGAAAACCAGTTTTCTAATTTGCACTACAAATGCCCCAAGAATTCTTAAATGGAACACGCTGTACATAATGACTGAGAACCAAGCAAATGTCCACCTATATGAGTATCAGTTACTCCCCTGTGCCCTCACACAGTGACATCTGTGGGAGTTAGCTGGATAGGACTTCTTGCTCCCAGGTATTATGTTCCAGCTCCGTAGTTTTCTGCTTTTTGGTGGGGTTTTTTTTTTTTTTTTTAAGATTTTATTTATTTGTCAGAGAGAGAGAGAGCAAGCACAAGTAGCGGGAGTGGCAGGCAGAGGGAGAAGCAGGCTTCCTGTGGAGCAGGGAGCCCGATGTGGGGCTCGATCCCAGGACCCTGGGATCATGACCTGAGCCAAAGGCAGACACTTAACGACTGAGCCACCCAGGTGCCCCAGTTTTCTGCTTTTTGAAGTTGTCTCACCCTCACAGCCTATTACGAGTCAACTTTTACAGCCCCCTCTCCAATGTTCTAATTTGGGAATTCAAATTTTCTATGGGCTAGAAAAATCATAAAACTAAAATTATCACAATGAATTTTAAGAATTACGCTCTAGGAAATACTAGGACTGAAGCCTCTACACACACAGAAAAAGACTTTGTAAGCAAGGAAGTCTAGGAAAGGATGTATGCTCTCCCTTTTGAAAACCCGCTATGCATATTAACACAATAATGGCTCTGGATTGCCTGGTAAAGAAACCTATTAAACATTTTTAACCTGTCTTACTTGGATACAGACTTTTCCCTCCAAAGTTTTCAAGTAATGTCCCAACACTGATGGCTCAAATATTTTCTCTTTCAGAGCAGGCAATAGCCCTTCTGAGTATCATCTTTCTCCCTCTTCTTCCCAGCAAAATCTTGGTAATTTAAAGCTATTATATGATAATCTGTTCTTTTCCTTAATTATAGGAACAGTTATTTTGCCTTGAACCCAATTACCAACACACTTCAATATCCGAATTTCAGGAACATAATACTTTTGAAAATAGTGTTTTAGGGGCACCTGGGTGGCTCAGTCGTCAAGCGTCTGCCTTCGGCTCAGGTCATGATCCAAGGGTCCTGGGATCGAGCCCCACATCAGGCTCCCTGCTCCACGGGAAGCCTGCTTCTCCCTCTCCCACTCCCCATTTGTGTTCCCTCTCTTGCTGTGTCTCTCTCTCTCTCTCTGTGTCAAATAAATAAATAAAATATTTTAAAAAAAGAAAACAGTGTTTTATAGCTTGGAAAAAACACATTATCACATTTGAGCCTCACAACAAACCTATGATATAGGTAATTATGAGGCTCTAAGAGATTATGTAACTTGATGAACTAAAGTTATTAAGTGATCAAGTTGGGATAGGCCTTCTGACTCCAAGTCTTATGACCTATCTACTCTACCCCACCAACAATATGCAGTAGAAAATTGCAGGGGGGGAGGGGGGGAGCTGGGCACAATATCAAACCTCAAACCCTGAACTGCTTTCTCAAAACTAAGCAAAGGATTCTCTATTGACTAAATTTAGTTGCAGCCAAATTAACTGCTGCTCGATAGAATCAATGAGTATCAAGCAGACCCTGTCAGGAATATGCATTAAGAGAACCAGCCCCCTTTCCAAAGCTCAAAATCTTACTCTGCAGACTGTCACTGTTTTACAGTAGTGCTAAGATACTGGGTTTTTAAAAAGATTTTATTTATTTATTTATTTATTGGAGAGAGAGCAAGTGTGAGTGGGGGGAGGGGCAGAGAGAGAGGGAAAGAGTGAGTCCTAACCAGGCTCCACACACAGTGCGGAGCCCAATGTGCGGCTCCATCTCACAACCCTGAGATCATGACCTGAGCCAAAATCAAGAGTCGATCACTTAACCGACTAAGCTACCCATGCGCCCCATGATACTGTTTCTGAACAAAACGGAAGACAAGTATTTCTGCCACGGAAGACTTGTAGGTCACCCACAGCAAAGGTTACCGAAATTCACAATGTCTCCCTCACAAGAACATTGGATTAGTCAACTACTAGCTAACAACCTGTTATTGCTTTCCAAAGGGAACTTTGTCTACCTGTAGAACACTGTAACAAATGCTCTTCTAATCAGATATATAATCATGAAGTGAAACAAGATCATACTGTGAAAGAGAAAATTTTAAATAGGAAAGAGGTGCCACAAAGAATTATCTCCTGAAGATACTCTGATCGCCTATTTCATTCCCACTCTAAAATTAAAAGAGTAGGGGCGCCTGGGTGGCTCAGTCGTTAAGCATCTACCTTCGGCTCAGGTCACGGTCCTGGGATAGAGCCCCGCGTCAGGCTCCCTGCTCTGTGGGAAGCCTGCTTCTCCCTCTCCCACTCCCCCTGCTTGTGTTCCCTCTCTCACTGTGTCTCTCTCTGTCAAATAAATAAATAAGGGCGCCTGGGTGGCTCAGTTGGTTAAGCAACTGCCTTCGGCTCAGGTCATGATCCTGGAGTCCCTGGATCGAGTCCCACATCGGGCTCCCTGCTCAGCAGGAGGGTCTGCTTCTCCCTCTGACCCGCTTCCCTCTCGTGCTGTCTGTCTCTCATTCTCTCTCTCAAATAAATAAATAAATAATCTTAAAATAAATAAATAAATAAATAAATAAAATCTTTAAGATAAATAAAATTAAAAGAGTAAAAAAAAATCTCACTCCGGGGTGCCTGGGGGGCTCAGTCTGTTAAGCACAGGACTCTTGATTTTGGCTCAGGTCATGATCTTGGGATTGTAAACAGAGCTGCAGTTGGGCTCCATGCTTAGCCGTGCAGCCTGCTTAGGATTCTCTTTCCCTCTCCCTTTGCCCCTCCCCCCACTTGTGCATTTTCTCTCTCTCTCTCAAATAAATAAATCTTAAAAAAAAAAAAAAATCCCACTTCTAGAAGTATAAGGGAAATACCTTAATCCTGGAGAAGGATGAGCTTTAAAAGCTATAGTGGAAATCTGAGAAAGGCAGGTTTTCTTAATGTAACATTTCAGGCATCCCAAAAGGCAAACCAAATACCCATGTTCCACCCACCACCACCTTAAGCAATAAAACATCACAGATGCAAGTGAAGCTCTGTATGCCTCCTCCCAGATCCCTTTCTCCTTTATCTTCCCCTAGAGTATGAATCCATAAACAATACTGTAACAATGTTTTCCCTACATTTATTTCTACAAATTTAGTTTTATATATTCTTTTGAATACATAATACCTGCACTGCACAATTAAACAACACAAAAAGATATACAGTGAAATGTCCCCCTGCTACCTAGTTCCCCCACTCTGAACAACTAATGTAACTGTTTCATGTTTATCTTTAAAGGGACGCTCCATATATATATGCAAGTAGTTACACTTAAATACCTTATTTGCCCCTATTTTTTATACACAAATGGTAGGTATACTATACACATTTGTTCTACTACCCCCTTATTCTTCCTCTTAAAAATACACCTTGGAAATTGCTTCTTAAATTATATATAGTCTCTTGTTTTTTTTCTTTATGTTTGCAAGGTATATCATTGTATGGATAGCCATAATTTAACTACTGTCCTACTACAAAGGTTATTTCCAACCTTTTGTATTTATAAATAATATGGCAATGAATAACTCATTATTTCATACACACACAAGTATATCTATAAGATAAATTCCTAGAGGTTGAATTACTGGGTTAACTTTAATAAATACTGTCACACTCTATAGAGGTGGCAACAATTTACTCTCACTAGCAATGTTTGGGTGTTTTTGTATGATTTAAAAATTTATATAAATAACATGACAGTACATGTTCTACTTCTTTGGTTTTTGTGGCCTAACCTTATAAACTTGAGATCTACCCATGCTGATATATACATATTTATATAACATATAGATTTTTTTCCTAAGTAAGCTCTACACCCAATGTGGGGGCTTGAACTCATGACCCAAGATCAAGAGTTGCATGCTCTACTGACTGAGCCAGCCAGGAACCCCCTCCTTAAAGAAATTTTTAAATAAAAAGACAAAGAGAATAGTCACCTATTTACCTGAAATTGCAGTTTTATGTAGAAAAATACTTACCAACTTAATAAATAGGTTGCATGTATAAACAACTTATTTGCTGAAGACCACCTACACCACTAAAAAAAACCGTCTTCTCTTCTCTTGGAAAACTTAATAAAAACTGCCATTTTAATTTACTGCAATAGAAACATGACTCTCTTTTCATCCATGCTTTTATAATTGCTGTACCTGGGGAAAGGCACGTGGACCCTGCAAGGGAGGAGAGGCTAACACCTTGATAACCAGGGGGGGAAAAAAAGATAACTTGGGAATAATAAAAGATAATTCAAGCATAATCCCAAACCAACCCTAGTAGTCTGTTTAAACTTTCTCCTCACAATGGTATCATTAGGTTACCAAGTGACTTTTTTAGCCTGTAGTAGGAAACAAAATAATCACTGCGAATTTTTAATCGCCTTCACCCCCCAAAATTAAATTTCTTCTAAGCATGTAAAATCATATTGGGAATTTTTCTGCATATCAATATCATATCTTCTATTAGATTCCTTTTCTATGTTAAATTTACCAATGTGTAACTCATTTTAAAAGCTCTATCTACTCCAAATTATCTCCATTGAAATATATGATTAATCATACCATTGATACGAATTCTTGTCAAATTAAGGCTAAGTTACCAACATCACCAGTGTAATAGTTGTTTTTGCCTGCTCACTGAGCAGCTATGTCCGCCTTTCTCCTAACAATTAATACCCATTCTGTATAGATATTTTTCCTGTCTCTCCATACTAAATTCTTCAGAAAAAGATGCCCCCACCACACACACATTCAACAGTGGGCCATATTCCACCAAGGGTAATGCAATCTCCTTTGCTTGTACCTACTTAGGAACACAAGCCTAACCCAATTAGCACATGGCATCCCTGGCCCCATGGACAGGATGAGCCAGTGACACTCATGAGAGGTATGCTGAAGCTTCCATGCTTTGGAGAAAGAACCACAGAAAGAGATGTTCTTGGCTAGGTTGAGTTGGATTTTCTATTACTGCACTTGGAGCAGAAAGCATCCCAACTGTTTAACAACTTAAAAATGCACTGGTTGAGGATTTTGACCAATATCAACTAATGTATTTATGAATAAATTTAACCCTATCTATGAAACCTGTGATTCTTTGATGAATATTGGCTTTTCTATACTTTGGAGAGGTTGACTTTGACAGTATAATACTTCAAGAGAGGCACATGTGGAAGAACGAAGGTTAAGGAACAGCACTCACTGGAAGGATTCATGTCACAGCCACAACACAGATCAAATCCAGAAAATGAAAAATTTCTCTTGCTTTCCTATCTGCCATGCCAAAAGCTACCTAGCAAATAAGAAAATGAGACCTGACTTTGCACAGGTCTTTAATACAATGATGAGCATCCTAATCCAAGCAGAACCCTGGGAGGAGTGAGGGTATCAAAACTGTCATCACTATTTTGGGGCACTACTGAGCATTTCTTACAAATATTTGTAAAGCAGTTTGTAATTGCTAACAAGTAAAGAGACAACATAGCCAAAGATAAATAATTTTAAGGGCACAGAGACATCTTACTGACCTAATACAGACCCACCCTGATGGCTCTTATTACCCTATTCTGGCATTTGCTTCTTACTTTCTTACATTGTTGGCCTTGCTGATTTTCATAAGAAGGCTTAGGCAGTTGCTTCCCTGTGGGCTATACAGCAATTTTCCAGTTCTATGACTCAGAAAGAGCAAGAGAAGGAAGGGTTCTCCTCTTCCATCCCTAGATAAAATCAGAAAATGTTTATTTAGCTCCGGTAAAGCAAGGCTCAGTTAGTTAATTCACTGTACACTTTCACAACTTTTTTTCTTTCAAGTCAAATATTTACCAAGAGCTTAGCATATGCAAGTCATTGGTTATTATATATCCAAAGCCAATGCATGAATATTTATCAGTTCCATGCTTCCTTCCTCTACATCCCTAATAACAAAGTCAAATATTTTAAAGAAAAAAAATATTTACGCCTCACAAAGTTTTCAATTAAACTTTTTGTGCCAGAATTGGTGGACTGGTGATCAAGTTTGTTATTTCCAGAATACTGTGCTGAAACACAAGGGTAAGAGATTCCACACTTTACTTAAAGAAAAAAAGTTCAAATGATGTGCACTAAATTATTAAAACATAAATATCCTGAGAAAATAAATGGAAACGAACTACATTAATGAGCTAATAAATACTATCTGGAGGCAACATCTGCACTACCTACCAGGTTTGGCACAGAGTCTGCAAAACTGATAATTCAGAAACACTAAAGGCACAGAGTCTGCATTCAGAACATAAACCATGCATCGCAAATACGGACCAGTTTACATTCATTAACTGCTCCGAAAAAAATTTAGTCACCCTTCCCAACGAGATGGCCCTTTTTTTAAAATTCTAAGCTACCCCCAAAGTAAGCTTACTTTGGGGGGAAGGTGGTGGCGGGGGGCGGGGAGACACATTTCACACCTGAGAACCAGCCCGGGCAGGTAAGTCGAGAACCTCCTAAAGAGGACGGAAATACGGACAATACTGAGGACTGCCAGGGAAGCGATGGGCTGGCCCTGAGACGAGCGAGCACAGCCCCAGCGACCAAGAGGCCCTCTCCCCAAGGCTCCGGGCCGAGACCCCGGCGCCCCCACCCAGCGCTGAGAGCAGCCGCGCGACCCTAGCCTGCCCCCCCCGGGGAAGTTCGCACCGCCGCATCCCCGCCCCTCGCACTGGCAAGCCCCTCGGGCCGCGGCGCCGTCGCCATGGCGACCGGTCCCCACCCCCACCCGGCCGGGGAGGGTCGCGCCGCAGTCCCGCGGTGGCCTCTGACTCCGCTCCCGCTGGAGCCAGGACGGGGGCTGCCGAGCCTGGGAGAGAAGGAACGCCGGGGCAGGGGAGGATGAAGAGGTGCGAAAGGCGGAAGTCGCCCGGATCGCGGGCTGGGGCCGAACCTTGCCCCAGGGGTCCTCACCCTTGACTTTGCCGAAGGTGCCGACCCCCAGCGTGTCCCCCAGGATGTAGTGGCCGATCTTCACCCGCCCGTCGTGTTTCTGCTTCTCGGCCGTCGCCATCTTTCTCCAGGAACTGAGTCTGCGCATGGCGCCGCGGGAGGGGGCGGAGGGGGCGGGCAGGGCCGCGCCGGGGGCGGGCAGGGAGGGGGGTGGGGACGCGGGAGGGCAGCCGCGCCGCCGAGCCACCGCCCAGCGCCGCCCGCCGGTCCCCGCCGCCGGCCGTGGCGCAGACGCTCCCCCTGGCGGGGCGGGCAGGGGTCGCTGGGAGAGCCACCGGTACCCCGCTTCCTCGCGCTGCCTCGTTTCGGCCTGGGGCGCCCGCCCACCTGCGCGCCGAAGAGGGCAGCCCCTCGGCTGCCACTCTCCTCTGTGGCGGAGTTTCTGCCAGCAGGGATCTCCCCTAATCGTTACTCCTGGGGAGGGGTACCGCTCTCCTTGCGATTCCGAGGGGACAGTTGGGCACTGAGGAAGCCCACTCGGGTGAGGCAGTTGTGTGGCTGGTTACTAGTGCAGCGTGAATTGAATCATGGCAGGGGACACCGCCCTGTCACTGTTTTCTAACCTTTTCATTTTCCCTGTGCGGATGGAATCTAAAAGCCACTGGGAGTTGTCACTTGCATCTTCGATGGAGTTTCCCCTTTTTCCACCCATCCCCCCTTGCTCTTTGTTGTTGTTGTTGTTGTTGTTGTTGTTGTTGTTGTTACTTTGAACCAGTAAGTTGCTATTGGTCACCTCGACAGCTCTAGCAGCGTTGTCGGGCTTTCCTCCTTATGGATGCTTTTCTGAAATTTCCTTCCCAAGCAAGCTCTGTTGGAAGGAGCAGTTTGGGAATATTGTGAACGTACGTGTGCTCAGGAATGGGATATTACAGACATAGGAATCAATATTTTTAGATTACCGATAAAATGTAGACTTTGAACTGAAAACAAGGCTTATATTTGCAAACACCAAGTCAATCGACAAATATTTATTGTACTTGAAATGAGTAAAATTTAGTCTATTATCTATACAAATGGGATGTGACGTATTACAGGGGAAGTAGAGAAAGTATGATTATTTGTATTAAATTTTTAAGCCAGTTCACTACTTAGTTGTGTTCCGCTGACATGGGCAAAATGAAGTCTACAAAAAAACAAGATATGATTTGCAGTGTCATAGCATTTGGGCCAGTGTCAATGGGCAAAGAGTTGAACTCTTCGTGACTCAGTCGTTAAGCGTCTGCCTTCGGCTCAGGTCATGGTCCCCAGGGTCCTGGGATTGAGCCCAGCATCGGGCTCCCTGCTCCACGGGAAGCCTGCTTCTCCCTCTCCCACTCCCACTATGAGCTCCTCAAGGGTAGGGACCCTGAATCTTCATTTTGTATTTATCCACAGTGTCTGGCAGTGCTTGAAGAAAGAAAAGAGTGAGGGTTTGGGGATGGATCAATGGGAGAATGAAAGGAAGACAGGGTGGAAGAAAATGTGACAAACTTTTTTTTTAAAGATTTTATTTATTTATTTATTTGACAGAGAAAGACACAGCGAGAGAGGGAACACAAGCAGGGGAAGTGGGAGAGGCAGGCTTCCATCCGAGCACTCCCCCTGCTTGTGTTCCCTCTCTCGCTCTCTCTGTCAAATAAATAAATAAATAAAATCTTTTAAAAAAATAAAGTTAAAAAAATATATATATATGTAAGACTAAAAATGTTATCCTCTTTGTTCCTAAGCAAAGTTACCCAGCTCCTCTGATTTTTAGATACTTTCTGTTTATGAAATCAAAGTAACATGCATTAAGTACTGCTTTGTTCCAAGCAAGGCACTGCAAGAGAAGCAAAAGCTTGAGCTTAGAATTACAACAGTTACAAGTAGCCTTGGGTAATCAGTTGCTATTGTATTATGGACTGCACATAATCTGAAGGACCATGAAGTTAAGAAGTCTTTGATTACTGACACATTTGGGGGTTGGGCAGTGGTTACTCTTTTAATTTTTGCTCTCTGGTTTCTTCACCTTTACTTGTTTGCCTTGTGAGTTTCTGCAGCCCAGACATTTTAGAACTCTACGAAGCAGAAATAGCTTACTGAATTCTCTTAGGGAAAAAAAAAAAAAGCACCTTACTATGAAGTATCATCTTAAATTACTTTACTTTATTTTAAATTTGCATCGTGTCTAGAGTTTGACCTGGGAAAGTTCTGTTATTTCTTTTAACCTAAAAGAAAAAAGTCATAAGGTACCTCAGCCCTGCGTGGTTAAGCCACAGAGCATCTTACAAAGGAGCAAACTGAAGCTGAATTTTACAAACCAATTGCCAAGCTCTTCATGAGCTTCATGAAACTATGAAAACCCAATTAAGAAAATAATATAAAGTTTTTTTAACCGAAACATCAGTTTGTTTCTGTTCTAATATTTTAGATTATAGTTTTATTTAATACATATTCATTAAATGCCACTATTCACTCAAAAGCATTGTTGAGGAAATAAAACCTAGAATCTTAGATCAAAGGATTGAGTAGGAACTTAGAGGTCACCTTATTTGGTCTTCCAAAATCTCTGTTTAAGCAGCTTTTATTGCTGTTTTTTTTTTTTTCTTATGATGAGTTAAAAACTGAATTAAAGGGGCGCCTGGGTGGCTCAGTCGTTAAGCGTCTGCCTTCAGCTCAGGTCATGATCCCAGGGTCCTGGGATCGAGCCCCACATTGGGCTCCCTGTTCGGCAGGAAGCCTGCTTCTCCCTCTCCCACTCTCCCTGCTTGTGTTCCCTCTCTCGCTGTCTCTCTCTCTGTCAAATGATTAAATAAAATCTTAAAAAAAAAAAAAACTAAATTCAATTTAACATCTTCTAAGAAGGTAAATGATAAGCTTCCTTTAATCCTTTGCTTTTTCTCTATCCTTCATTCCTTTTAAAAAGTTTCTGTCAGAGGAGCCTGGGTGGCTCAGTTGTTAAGCATCTGCCTTTGGCTCAGGTCATAATCCTAGCGTCCTGGGATTGAGCCCTGCATCGAGCCCTGCATCGAGCCCTGCATCGAGCCCTGCATCGAGCCCTGCATCGGGCTCCCTGCTTGGAGGGAAGCCTGCCTCTCCCACTCCCCCTGCTTGTGTTCCTTCTCTCGCTGTGTCTCTCTGTCAAATAAATAAATAAATAAAATCTTTAAAAAAAAAGTTTCTGTCACATTTTCTTCCACCCTGTCTTCCTTTCATTCTCCCATTGATCCATCCCCAAACCCTCACTCCTTTCTTTCTTCAAGCACTGCCAGACACTGTGGATAAATACAAAATGAAGATTCATGGTCCCTACCCTTGAGGAGCTCATAGTCTAGGGTGACAGTTCTCTATATTCCTCCCACCCAGGATAGATAGTTTTCACATGCTCAACACTCTCCCACGGTAGAAGTGAAGATAAGGCAAACTGATTTACACCCAGATTCCAGACCCATCAGTTGTAACCCTACCCCCATCTCAAGCAAAGTATATTGGAATGTAAGTGGGCAGGAGTGACTTTACAGAAGCAACCTTGATTTCACACTAATTTAGGAGGGAGGGAAAGGTAAATTGTTTTCAGATTTCAGTACTTCAACTTTATTAGTACAACTAAGTCACAGTACATCTCAGTATGGGTGAAGACATATCACAGGGACCCAACACCCTGATGGAGAACTTCCGGTCTCAGGAGGACGCTAAGTGACTGTCACCTGTTTCCTCTGTGGCCCTTCAGAGAGTCTATGGGAGCTGTGCATCCTCTTGGTCTTTTCTTGTTAAGCCATCACAGTGTTAGTAAACTGTACACTGTCAGGTGGGTATTATACTTCTTCAATCTCTTTCTCTAAATATAGTGGCCAGAACTAAAAATGCTAAGTACTACACTTCTGTTAATGCAGCCTAATGTGTCCTTAGCTTAGTTGTAGTTACATTGTAACTAATACTCAATATTTATTAAACAACAAGTAGTATTAGTTTGCTAGACTCTGAGGACTCAAAAAACAAAGGAACACAGTACTGCCTTCAACATGGCAAAGCAATGTGATAGGTGCTACAATAAAAACATATATGGTCCTTTTTGTTTTAAGATTTTATTTTTAAGTACTCTCTACACCCAACATGGGGCTCAAACTCACAACCCCAAAATCAAGAGACACATGCTCCACCAACTGAGCCAGCCAGGAACCCCCTATATATGTCCTTTGGAAAGGGTTTCAGGAAGGGAGGGCACAACCTTTATCCGTGGAGGTCCATAAAGGCTTCAACTTGAATATATTTAGGGGAATAGTAAGGGGTATTGCACTGTACTCAAAGAAGGATGGCATGGGGTGTGGAGAAACTTGGGGAACAAGGCATCCCAGGTAGGGGAAGAGCATATGCAAAATCACAGAGGGAAAGAAGCTTTTGGCTTTTCAGGGAAGAACAAACTAGTTACAGGGGATGAAATCTGGATGTACAGAGGGACTTGTTAGAAGAAACAAGAGAAACAGGAGTAAATCCTGAAAAGCCTCATATGTACTTCTCAATTTGGACGTTATAGAGTGATGAGCCACAGAAGACGTGAAGTAGATGCATTTTAGAATTACTTTCTTTCCCAAAGAAACTGATGGCTATGGGTGCCTTTGGTAAGGGAAAAGGGTGATCAAGAAGTCAGGTGCAAGGGGCAGGATTTCCCTGTGTACCTTCTTAACTTTTTGGTTTTGCACCTTATGCATGCATATATTACAGAGTCAAAAACTCTTTAACTGTTAGAAAAAAATTTTAAACTCTGAATTCAGTGTGGAGGATGGATTGGAAAACAGCAAGACCAAAGTGGTGATAAAAAACAGGAGATCTGGTGAAGAAATGAGATAGGCACTATGTATGCAGAGGAAAAGCTTAAGACATAGACATGGAATTAGCAACGTACAGAGATTGGTGTGGACAGAGAGGGTGAGGAAGAAATCTTAGTTACCTCTCTACCTCTGGAGGGATTATTGGGGGGATGGGGAAGAGAGATTCATAGAAATAATGAATTTTATTTGTAACATTAGGGCATCTAAGGGACATTCAGGTAAAGATATCCAGGATGATACTGGTAATACAGGTCTGTTACTCCAAAGAAAGGTAAAAGAATGAGATCTCCCCAGTTCATAGAATTAAGGGATCCAAGGACAGAAGACTTACTTAGAGAATATGGATAATTAGAAGGGTCCAGAAGAAATAAAAGTCTATGGAAGAGACAGAAAAAAGAGCAGTCAATTTATATTAGAAGCTCCCAAGAAGTTACAGTGATTAAAATTAGTCTGTGGATGATTGTCCCTGTTTAACTGGAGTAGATGATTCCTAATTAGAAACTTTTTAGGCAAAAATGTTTAGAACACTCTCATGACAAATTTTAAGCTTCAATTACCCTTATAGATTTGGGCACAGAACTGTTTTCTAGGGAAAATCTTAGTACTCTTTGTGAGGACTCCCTTGGCCTATCTCTATGTACAGGTGGTTGGTTGATCCTGGTTGGCTTACTATTAATGAGAAAATGTCAACCCTGCCGTCCTCCCAGTTGATTCTCTGAGTATCAGGCATGTGGATCTATCCATGATCAGCAGCAGAAAGTGTATTCATTCACCAAAAAATGTGAATCTAAACTTTGCTGCCCTGTTCTTATCAGCTAAAGGAAATAATATCCTTGAGACTATAAGGGAGAGACTAGTAATTGAACTGTCCTGTTTCTGGTTGCTATTAGATTTGCTTTTACTCAATTTGGTAATAAAAGGAGCTGATAAATACTCAGGTACCTTGAATGAGCTAATAATTTGTCTCTCTATTCAGATTAGTTGTTTGGTTCCCTTCAAAACAATATTCTTTAAAAATTCGTTCAACATTGGGGTGCCTGGCTGGCTCAGTCAGAAGAGCGTGCAACTCTTAATCTCATGAGTTTGAGCCCCATGTTTGAGCCCCATGTTGAGTGTAGAGATTACTTAAAAAAATAAAATCTTTAAAAAAATTTTTTTGTTTGACATTTATCTAAGTGGAAAGGCACAGAATAGAGGATTGCTAGAGCAGTGTCCCGGGGAGCAAAGACCCTGTTGTTACCAAACCCTCATTTCTTAGACAGCAGTCAACAGTCCACCTAAGCATGCATTCTGGAGCAGGCGAGTTCTTATCCCACCCCAAGTGATTTAGCAAAGTGGTTCTTTTTTACCACCACTTTCCGGGAAGAGTTCAGGTAAATAAAAATTTGAGTGATATTTTGGCACCCCAGAGATGTGTAGTACCCCTTACAGAGTGACTCCTATGCAGTGGCCTGGCTTAGCTCCCTCTGGGCTTGCACTGCCATTCTGTCCTCGGAGCAGGGGTGTATTGTAAGAATGGATGAGATGCTGTAAGAAACAGATGTGCAAACCCTCTTCACTTCAGCTGTCCCAAATTTACAGCCTGCCTCTAACAAAGATGTAGTTACTGAAGGTCTGTTCTTTAGTGTTCTAACCTTATCCCTGGGTTTATCATATTTTCCTTCCCCTAAATTCCTTATTCCTCCATTATTTGTTATTTACTTTAAGGTAAATATTACTCTTTGAGGTTCCCAGATGCTTTTTCTTTTCTTTTTTTCTTTTTTCTTTTTTTTGAGAAAGCGCGAGTGAGGGGAGGGGCAGAGGGAGAAAGAGAGAATCTCAAGCAGGCTCCATGATCAGGGTGGAGCCTGACATGGGGCTCGATCCCAGAACCCTGAGATCATGACCTGAGCCTAAATGAGGAGTTGGACGCTTAGTCTACTGAGCCACCCAGGTGCCCCCCAAGATGCTTTTTTAAATAGATTTTATTTTTTAGAACAGCTTTAGCTTTACAGAAAAAATGCGAAGATAGTACAGAGTTCTCATATACTCCATAGCCAGTTTCTACTATTATCAACACCTTACATTCTTTTTTTTTTAAGATTGTATTTATTTATTTGAGAGAGAGCAAGAGTGAGAGAGATCACAGAGGGAGAGGGAGAAGCAAACTCCCCGCTGAGCAGAGAACCCAATTCAGGGCTTGATCCCAGGGCCCTGAGATCATGACCCGAGTGGAAGGCAGACGCTTAAATGACTGAGCCACCCAGGTGCCCCAACACCTTACATTCTGTGGTACATTTGTAACAATCAATGAGCCAATATTATATATTATCATTAACTAAACTCCATACTTCATTCCAATATCTTTAATTTTTACCTAATGTCCTTCTTCTGTTCCAGGACCACATTACATTTAGTTATCTTGTCCCTGTAGGATCTTCTTGGCTGTGACAATTTCTCAGGTATTCCTGGTTTTGATGACCTCGACAGTATTGAGGTGTATTGGTCAGATATTTTGTAGAATGCCTTCCTTTCAGAATTTGGTTTTTCTCATGGCTAGACTGATGTTATGGGTTTGGGAGGAAGAACACAGACAATGGTCCATTTTAATCACATCATATCAAGGGTTCATACTGTCCATATGGTTTGCCACTGATCTCAATTACCTATCAAAGGTTGTGTTTGTCAGGTTTTTCTACTGTGAAGTTACTCTCTTTTTCTTTCTTTCCAAACTGCACTCCTTTCTGTATCTTTGGAAGGGAATCACTGACCAGAGCCCACACTTAGGTATTGGAGAATTATGCTACCCCTCCTTTAGGGTGTACTAGCCACATAAATTATTTGTCATTCTTCACAGGAGATTTGCCTCTTCTCTCCCATTTATTCATTTATTCCATCATTTATAGCAGTGTGGACTCATAAATAGTTATTTTATAACTGGGTTATAATCCAATACTCCCTTCATTTTTTTGCTCAAATTGTTTCAGCTTTGATCAGTGGGTGCTTTTTCAGTTAGCTCCCGTATCCTTTTGACATACCTCCATCAATGTCGTTTTTATTGTTTTTTTGTTTAGCACTTTCTTACTTTCTGGCAACCCAAGATTTGGTGTTTGGAGTGTCATTACTTCTAGACCCTCTCGGCTGACAGAGCAAGGAAATATATGTGTATATGCTAACCAATAAATGTACCCATATCTCTAAATATTTCTTTTTTTAAGATTTAGTTATTTATTTGAGAGAGAGAGAGAGAGAGAGAGCAAAAGGGGGGGTCAGAGGGAGAAGCAGACTCCCCGCCGAGCAGGGAGCCCGATACGGGACTTGATCCCGGGACTCCAGGATCATGACCTGAGCCGAAGGCAGTCGCTTAACCAACTGAGCCACCCAGGTGCCCCTAAATATTTCTATATGTAGAACTGCCCCTATCTATAATAAGATAAACATGATTGCATACAACCAACTCTAATCCATTACTACATGGGTTATCCTAGTCTCTTCCCTTTGCTTACCTGTAAACTCCCACTCCCAACAGCGAGAAACCTAGCTTCCATTATCTACAATCATTTACTTAATTGCTCAGGGTAATGTATATGTTTATGGAAGTATCAGGATTGTTAACCCTACCCCTCTGGATAACAGCTGTATCAACTTGAGTCCAGTGCTTGTGTGCAGTTCCTTTTGTCTTTAGTCTTATAGACTCCCCCTCATTTCCAAGTGCTAATCTGGACTCCACCATTTCCTTAGGTAAGCACCTTTGCCCTTCACTCTCCTCAGTGAGGCCGTTTTATACAGGTATAATACCAATGGGTTTTGTTGTCACAATCTGCACTCCATCCTGGGATGCCCCAACCTTTGTTTTAATCTCCTATGCACCTTGTTGTTGAGGGAGGAATTCACTCCCTAAGGTTATGCAGATGGTCAAACCGCAGAACACCCAACACAGGACAGATGTATCAACAGCAGTCTATTGGTCACATATACTCACAACCTAGGGGAAGGGGGCACAACATAGCACTCAGGGCCACACAGGGGTTGCACTCAGGAACAGAATGAACGACCAGTGGCTTCGGAAGGCAGGCTTTGTAGTATCAATAGGGTGGGGTGCCTCCTGGTTCCTGTGAAGAATGTGATTAGTTATTTGAATAATTCTACAAGCTGACAGGGTTCTGAACCCACTACTCGGGGATTAGCACTACCTATGCCTGGCCTTTTGGTAAGAAGGGTTGTTTGGCTACAGAAACTTATCTATGTGAATGGATAAAGAAGATGTGAGATATATATATATATATATATATATATATATATATATATATATAGGAATATTATGCAGCCATCAAAAGGAAAGAAATCTTGCCATTTTCAACGACGTGGATGGAATTGGAGGGTATTATGCTGAGCGAAATAAGCCAATCAGAGAAAGACATGTATCATATGACCTCACTGATATGAGGAATTCTTAATCTCAGGAAACAAACTGGGGGTTACTGGTATGGTGGGGGTGGAAGGGATGGGGTGGCTGGGTGATAGATATTGGGGAGGGTATGTGCTATGGTGAGCGCTGTGAATTGTGTAAGACTGTTGAATCACAGACCTATACCTCTGAAACAAATAATACATTATATGTTAAAAAAAAAAAAAAAGGGAAGAAGATAGCAGGAGGGGAAAAAGGAAGGGGGCGAAATCGGAGGGGGAGACGAACCATGAGAGACTATGGACTCTGAGAAACAAACTGAGGGTTCTAGAGGGGAGGGGTGGGGGAATGGGTTAGCCTGGTGATGGGTTTTAAGGAGGGTACGTTCTGCATGGAGCACTGGGTGTTATACGCAAACAATGAATCATGGAACACTATGTCAAAAACTAATGATGTAATGTATGGTGATTAACATAACATAATAAAAAAATAAAAAAGAAAGAAAGAAAGAGAAAGAAAGAAAGAAAGAAAGAGAAAGAAAGAAAGAAAGAAAGAAAGAAAGAAAGAAAGAAAGAAAGAAAGAAAGAAAGAAAGAAAGAAAGAAAGAAAGAAAGAAAAGAAAAGAAAAAGAAAAGACAGAAAGAAAGTAACTTATCCACGGGAGCAGAATGGGGAGGGGAACTTATAGCTGGGCCATTTGAGGCCCTCTCAATAGTACCAGATGTCAAGGCAACATGTAATATTGAGCCTTAATATTAGGCCTTATACCACAACCTTGCAAATGACTTTTTAAATTTTGCATCATGAAGGTTCACTTTCTGCTGTAAAGTTCTGTGGGTTTTGACAACTGTTCAATGCCATGTATCTACTATTATGGTATCAGAATATTTTCACCACCCTAAAAATCCCCTGTGTTCCACATATTCAACTCTGTCCTCTTTTTCCTGTCTCTATCATTTTGCCCTTTTCAGAATGTCACTTACTTGGAATCATACAGCATGGAGTCTTTTCAGACTGGCTTCTTTCCCTTAGCAATAACCATTTAAGGTTCATTTCTATCTTTTCTGTCACCCTTAAGTGGTTTTGAAATAAGGAAAATATACAGTATTTAAAATTTTAAGATTGGTCTCCATTCTAAAATATTGTCCTCAGATACTTAGTTGAGGGCCGACACTTATTCTATACTTGGGATGCCTGGGTGGCTCAGTCAATTAAGCGTTGGCTCAGGTGATCCCAGGGTTCTGGGATCGAGTCCTGCGTCAGGCTCCCTGCTCAGCGGGGAGTCTGCTTCTTCCTCTGTCGCTCCCCCTGCTTGTGCTCTCTCTCTCTGTCAAATAAATAAACACAATCTTTTACAAATAAAATAAAGTGGGGCGCCTGGGTGGCTCAGATGGTTGAGCGTCTGCCTTTGGCTCAGGTCATGATCCCAGGGTCCTGGGATCGAGCCCCACATCGGGCTCCTGGCTCGGCGGGGAGCCTGCTTCTCCCTCTCCCTCTGCCCCTCTCTCCCTGCTCATGCTTTCTCTCTCTCTCTCTCTGTATCTCTGTGTCTCAAATGAATAAATAAAATCTTAAAAAAAAATTTTTTTTACATAAAATTAAGTATTCTATACTCTTTAAAAGAATCTAATAATGGTACAGCTTTGCTAAAAGATATGTTAAATGTACCAAGAGGAGATTAGATAGATAGATGATAGATAGATAGATAGATAGATAGATAGATAGATAGATAGATGGATGATAGATACTGTTATTTAGCTTTGGTGGTTTCCTCAATAATTAAGTTATATAGGCAAGAAAAGAGTTAAATACCTGATTTTGTTTATGTTTCAGTAAAGAATATTATTCCTTACACATGTAATCAGTACATGAAATTACTAATTTAATTATATTATTAAATATATTAATATATATTTTATATAAATAAATTTTATTTATATTTTATATAAATAAAAATATAAATAAATTTCTTTATATATATTAATATATTATATTAAATATATAAATTTCTTTATATCTATTATTTCTCTTACATAGAGTAAAACAATTAAATTCAAGTACATTATCAAATGTGTAGAACCTTTAATTTCAGAGATTAAGATGGTTTTGGTTTTTTTTTTTTTTTTTTTAAAGATTTTATTTATTTATTCATGAGAGACAGAGAGAGAGAGAGGCAGAGGGAGAAGCAGGCTCCCAAGGAGCAGGGAGCCCGATGCGGGACTCAATCCCAGGACCCCGGGATCATGACCTGAGCCGAAGGCAGACGCTTAACCATCTGAGCCACCCAGGCGCCCCAAGATGGTTTTGGTTTTATGTGGGAATTTTCTTTGTGTTAGGAATTTGTTCTAAATCTAGTATATTTTATTTTTACTGAAATGGTTCTAGATTACTTGACTCTATTAAATTCTAACTTGGAAAATCTTCTAAGTGTCTTATTCAATTACATATATTATAATTGGCCTTTAGTAGAAGACTTTGTTTTGTCTGGAACTAATACTTTGTCATGTTTTTTACTTCTTTAGAGTTCTATGTACTTGCCATAAATTCAACCCAAACTTTCTAACAATTGTCTAAAATCTTTTCTCAACATTAAAATGCATGAGGTATATGATATGCAGGATGTGTTCATACTTTGTCATATTTTTTACTTGCTTAGTTTTCTATATGCTATTCCTCGATTCAACCCAATTCCTCCAATTGTCTAAAATCTCTTAAGACATTAAAACATGATATGCATTGGGCGCCTGGGTGGCTCAGTTGGTTGGGCGACTGCCTTCGGCTTGTGTCATGATCCTGCAGTCCCAGGATCAAGTCCCACATCGGGTTCCCTGCTTAGCGGGGAGTCTGCTTCTCCCTCTGACCCTCCCCCCTCTTGTGCTCTCTCTCATTCTCTCTCTCAAATAGATAAATAAAATCTTTAAAAAAACAACAACAACATGATATGCATTATCAGTTTGATCTTCTTGCACATGACTCTCCTAGATCTTTCTTACCTTATTTGCCTTCTACACCTGTATCAGAGTTATCACCTGAGAATTTCCCCCTTCGCCATCTTCCTCAAGAGTCCCTTTACCTTTCTCCTGTGTTGGATTTATTATTTTGCATATACCATGTTTTCCCCTTTTTTGCCCGTTTTTGCTTTTGTTTTCCCTGGCTTTGGTGAAACCTATCCCACCAGTAGCTTTATGAGAAAGGCTCAGGGAAGTGAATTTTTCAGAGAGCTTATGTGTTTGAAAATGTCTTTATTCCACCCTTACACTTTGTAGTTTGGTCGGATATAGGGTTTTAAGTTGTAAAGAATTTCCTTGAGAATTTTGAAGGCATTGCTCCATTGTCTTCTAACTTTCCTTCTTATTTTTAAACAAGTATATTGAAGTGTGATTTACATTTAATAAAAGTCACCTTTAAAAAAAAAGATTTTATTTATTTGAGAGAGAGAGAGAGAATGAGCATGAGCGAGGGGTTGTGGGGGGAGAGGCAGAGGGAGAAGCAGACTCTTCACTGAGCAGGGAGCCCAACACGGGGCTCCTTTCCAGGACCCCGGGATCATGACCTTAGTTGAGGGCCGACACTTAACTTACCGAGCCACCCAGGCACCCCTAAAAGTCACCTTTTTTTCAGATATAGAATTCAAGGAGTTTTGAAGAAAACATATTGTTGTGTAACCACCACCACACTTAAAATATAGAATACCTCTACCACCCCATAAAATTCCCTCATGCCCTTTTGATTTCTTTGATTTCTGTCCACATATTGTCTTTCCAGAATGATACACAAAGAAAATAATACAATATGTAGACTTTTGCATCCAGCTTCTTTCACTTAGCCCAACCCTTGGGATTTATCCATCTTGTGGGATGTTGTCAGTAGCTTATTGCTTTTTTTTATCATTTAATAGTATCCCATTGTGTGGACATACCAAAATGTATTTCTCTGTTCTCCAGTCATGGTGTTTGGGTTCAGTTCCTACAGCAGGAATAGCCTGCTATACACATTCACATACAAGTCTTTGCATTCCCATTTCTTTTGAATAAATATTCAAGAGTCAGATTGCTGGGGTTGTATAGTAAGTACATGTTTAACGTCGTAAGAAACAGCAAACTTGTTTTTCAAAGTGGCTATACCATTTTGCATTTCCACCAGCAATGAACAAGCAATTCAGATGTTCCTCATTAGCATTTAGTATTGTCAGTGTTCATTTGCTTTTTATTTTAGCCACTCTAGTAGATATATAGTGCTATGTCATTGTGGTTTTAATGTGCATTCCCCTGATGACTAATGATGTTGATCATCTTTTCATGTGTTTATTTGTCATGCACATTTATTCTTTGGTGAACTATCTGTTCGAATTTTTTGCCCATTTAAAAAATGGGAAACTTATTTTTTTTAAAAGATTTTATTTATTTACTTGACAGAGAGAGATAGTGAGAGCAGGAACATAAGCAGGGGGAGTGGAAGAGCGAGAAGCAGGCTTATATATGTCTGTTCTTACACCAGTCCTACACTGTCTTTGACTACTGTAGCTTTATAGTAAGGTATTATTCCATTGTAAGGATCCACCATAATTTATTTAACAACTTCTACTTAGGGAATTTAGGGTTTTTTAAAATATATATTATAAAGAATGCAACAACAAACGCCCATAGGCATAGAATTTTGTGCCCTTGTCATAGTCCTTGGGTAGTATACACGCTTCAAGTTGGGAATGTTAGATCAGTGTTCCCACACACTTTTCCCTAGTAATTGTGTCTACTTTAAGGTCCAGATCCACTTGGGTGGCCTTAGAATGTAATTAACTAGGCTATCTTGGCTGCGTTCCAAGGCACTGCATCTGATCTTAAACAGTCTTTCAACCTACTAGCTCTGTGTTACAAGGATATCCTGCTTTCTTCTTTGGTTAGTTCATGAGCTGTGGCAAGGTGCTTTCTCAAGAACACAAAGATAAGAATGCCCTTTCAGGGGCGCCTGGGTGGTTCAGTCAGTTAAGTGTCTGCCTCCAGCTTTGGTCATGATCCCAGGGTCCTGGGATCGAGCTCTGCATCGGGGTCTTTGGTCAGTGGCAAATCTGCTTCTCCCTCTCCCTGTGTTCTCTCCCTTGCAAATAAATAAAATCTTAAAAAAAAAAAATAATAATAATAATGCTCTTTCAGAGTTAAAGAGTTTTTCTTTTCTTTTCTTTTCTTTTTTAAAAAGATTTTATTTATTTGCCAGAGAGAGAAAGCAAGGGAGAGAGCGTGAGAGTACAAGTAGGGGGAGTGGCAGAGGAAGAAGCAGGCTCCCTGCCGAGCAAGAAGCCTGATGTGGGACTTGGTCCCAGGACCCTGGGATCATGACCTGAACTGAAAGCAGACACTTAACCGACTGAGCCACCTCGGCGTCCCAAGAAAGTATTTTTCAAGACTTCCAGAGCATTCTGCCTCTTTGACAGTTATATTTTTGATTAGTTGGCAAGCCAATTTTCAAACAATTTTTAATTATGTGAGTGGGTTAATCAGTTTGCTGATTAACCATGGAGGCAGGTGAAGTATGTGGTGAGGTGGAGAAATTGAGTATGGAGAATGTATGACCTTGAGATTGAACCTGAACTCATGTGGTAGGCATCTCAGGATCATGTCTTCCCTGCTCCCTCTGCCTTTGAACTGAATCTTCACCAAGTAGCTGTAGATTCTCAATCAGAAATAATTCCCAAATGGTTAAACTACCCCTACCTGGATAATAAGAGTTGACGTCATTTTGTTTAAACATGACTTGGGCTTATCCATGACCACTTTCCTTTCTTCCCCTCTTGGTTCACTGATGTATCCCCAATGTCTACATCAGTGCCTGGCACAAAGACAGTGTTCAGTTTACCTCTGTAGACAGAATGTTGTTAAAAGCAAGTTTATTGGATATATCGTCATCTTGGTTACTCGGTTGATAGAAGCTTTACCTGAGAGATAAGCCACCTCATTGTTCTGATCAAATTTCTGAGCCTACAGTGCTATAGAGTTTATAGCATAAAGCATAGATCATTGACTGTGGTGGATTCACCAAGATACATGTTGTCTTTACAGAGTTCTGTCTTTCTGCTATTATCAAAGTGATACCCCTTATCCAGGAATGATACCTACATAGTAATAATGAACATGACCATTTATCAAACTCTTACCATGTGCCAGGTACAGTGCTGGTACCTTATATGTACTATCTTATTTTGTTCTCATAGCAACACTTTGCAACAAACATTATGAGGTAGGTATAACTTTTTGCCATTTTACAGGTAAAAAGCTGGGCTTAATTAACTTAAAAGCTAGTAACTTGTGTTTTGATTTTACCTATTCATTTTACATGGTAGATGCAGCACTCTTTTTGATTAAGGCTTTACCAAATGAAAAAAAAAAACAAATGATCACTCAATCCCAAAATGCTAAACTTGACATTGAGGTTCATGATACCCAGTAGGGTAACCCCTAGACACATGAAGCTATTGAGCATTAGAAATGTGACGTCTGAACTGAGATGTGCTGAAAGTGTAAAATACACACTGTATTTTGAAGACTTGGTCTGGAAAAGAACAAAAAATATCTCCAGTTTTATACTGATGACATGGTAAATGATGTTGGACAGATCTTTAAAAGAATATTAAAATTAGTTTCACTTTTTTTTTTACGTTTTTTTAAAGTAATCTCACACCCAGCATGGGGCTTGAATTCATGACTTTGAGATCGAGTCACATGCTCTACTGACTGAGTCAGCCAGGTGCCCCTTTTTTTAAAATTTTTAAATGTGGCACCTAGAAAATTTAAAACTCCATGTGTGGTTTGCATTTGTGGTTCACATTATATTCCTGTTAGACAATGATTGTCTAGCATATTTTACAGACACTTACATTGACCAACTCAGCACAAATTTTACTCAGGTTGAATCTGACAAAGAGCTCTAAGCTGGGGGCACCTGGCTGGCTCAGCTGGTAGAGCATGTGACTCCTGATCTTGGGGGTTGTAAGTTCGAGCCACATTTTGGGTGTAGAGATGACTTAGAAATAAAATGATTCTTGGTAAACTTCAGAGAGAGGCCTAGGATTTCTGCAGAGTCAGGCTCCTGCACTGGCCACAGGTGTCGAGTGACCAGAAGCTTCCCTCAGAGGCCCTCCAGGCAGTTTCACGGCAGAAGGCTGTCGGGCAGCGCCATTGGGCAGCGCACCTCCCCGTGAATGGCTTTCCCAGCAGCATCCCCCTGGGCTTTCCAGCCAAGTCCCAGCAGCAAGATCCTTCAATATCCAGGGAGCTATGCTTCACCTTCTCAGATACCTGGATCTCAACTCCGGGGGTAGGGAGGCCCTTTTCTTTGGTGCTGTATCTCAGCTTCTAGGGGTAGTGGCTGCTCCTTATTTCACTCTTCCTATAGAGTTCTCTTTCATTTTTACTATTTAATCCCTCATTACCCCAATCCCTTCCATTAAATGATTACTGTTCATATTACTGTGTGGTTTCTGCCTCACTGAAGCCTGATATACCAACTATTTTTATTGGATGTTTATATTTTATACTCTGCATGTTATTTTGGTTATTTATGTAATAAACCACCACATTTTAGTACAGTAAGTGAAGTTTTGTTATTTTGCAAATACTAAAGGCCTGTCTGTGCTTGCATCTACACAGATTTTGGTATACTCTAAACTCATGACATTGAAAAAAATCCAGGAGACTGTGTGGGATACTGCTTTTAAATCTACCTATAATCTATTCAGACTTTAAGTTATCTCCTTAATGCATATGAAATTTATTCAAAAATTTTATAAACTGTTCAAAAGTTTAACTATTGAGGATTTTACTCAATGTATTCTCTCACAGCACTTTCCTGAGAGGGAGTGGATCAGGAAAGGGCAGATTTGCTCTGATCAAGATTGGGGAAAATGGTTTGCGATTACCTTTTAAACGAGCTAACTTAATGCTAAAATTATGTTTGTGAATAGTATCTTAGATCTCTGTACTTTATGACATATGATTAGCCCTGTGGCTCCACATCCAGGCCACAGATGAGTGAGGATTCCATTTAATGAAGACAAATTTTCTGCAAAAGTAGCCTTATATTGTGCATTGTCTTTTTAAAGGAATGCATTCCAATAACACTCACGGTTGTCGGAATTTTTATTACCAAAGAAAATACGTACATTTAGTAAATAATCTCTGTGCCTTAGTTTTCTCCTCTCCAAAATAAAGAAGTTACATTATGCCACCTCAAGTCTCCTGCAACTGGAAAAAGACAGTACCCTAACGTGCTACCTCACAGGGCTACGTTCCCAGAGGTTTCTCTCCCCAGAGCCATCCCTAACTGGACAGGACTTCTGAGGCTTCCTGCTTCCTGTCTCCTCTCCTGGGGAGCTGCTGCGAGAGGAGCTGCTGCTTCTCTGAGGGCTGCTCCTCTGTGACACAGGGACCGTAAACAGTTTCCGCCCTGACTATGCCTTCTCCATTCTGAGGTGGCTGAGTCATATGCCACCCCTCCCTTCCTCTCATTTGCCCAAGATAGTTCGTTTCTGAAATAATACCATTTGCCACCTGGCATAGTATCATTTGCTTCCTCCTCAGCTACCTCGACCATCTCTACTCCCTTTCTCCTCCAATACCATTTTACCAGTTGTCTATTTTTTTTTTTAAAGACCTTTCCTCTAAAGGAATTATTTTCTCTGTATAACACTCAGGAG
Organism: Mirounga leonina; assembly: GCF_011800145.1. Taxonomy (NCBI): domain Eukaryota; kingdom Metazoa; phylum Chordata; class Mammalia; order Carnivora; family Phocidae; genus Mirounga; species Mirounga leonina. The sequence continues at coordinate 5,756,839 of NW_023270871.1, forward strand.
TTCAGATCACTCTAAGCATTTTTAAGGGCAAACCAAATACTTTTTACATTCGCTAAATGTTTATTTGCAGAGCTATATAACACTCTATCAGAATAGGACTTTTCTTGCCTCAGGGAACTACCAAAATGAGACATACATTCCATACCCCCCCACCAAGAAAATATATCTAAAAACCCTGGTCATAGCTCTTAGAATCCTTTAGATCAACGACAGAAGAGGGGTAAAAGGAAGAGATTGGCAAAGAAATTCCTTTGAAGGGAGTTTTCAGTATTTAATCCAACCTTTTTAGAAAAGGGGGTTGCTACCTCTGCCGAAGGAACCTTCAAAGGCACCACTCAGAGAGCTCTGAAATGTGTTTCCTGCAACTGTTTCGGTGGCGTGCCAAGAGAGGCCTGCTGCACTTCAGAATTTGGTCGAGTCAGGAATGTAGCAATGTTTCCTATGGACCAAATGTGGGCCACCCAAGGAAAGAGAGCATGGGATAGTTTTGGATCCTGTCAATAGGGCCCTCAGAGGTTCAGAAAACCCTAGGAGAAAGAGGCTGGATACTAGGGGCTAGGAAGAAGTCACAAAAGACGATTTTGAACTGAGATGGGAACTACAGGAAAGGGATCTCAGTAGGGAATCTCCAAAGAGGTAATCCAAGGGCCCATGAGTAAAAGTCAGCTTAATCCTCTACTAGGTCCAGGGGAGGAGTAAAATTGCAGCTGACCAGAGATGCACAGGAGAGAAAGGTGAAACCAGAGGACCATACCTCCTCCTCCCCTGCTAGCTTCCAGGCCAAAGGGAGCCCAAGCTGGAAGAAGTGAGGTAAGGTGCAGTCATCTTTGAATTTTGACTTATTACATAGGATTGGACATTTTACTTATTTTTTTTTTTAAAGATTTTATTTATTTATTTGAGAGAGAGTGAGAGAGAGAGCCCAAGAGGAGGTAGGGTCAGAGGGAGAAGCAGACTCCCTGTAGAGCAGGGAGCCCGATGTGGGACTCGATCCCGGGACTCTGGGATCATGACCTGAGCTGAAGGCAGTCGCTTAACCAACTGAGCCACACAGGCGCCCCAAGGACATTTTATTTACTGAAATAAAACTGTTTTGCAACTAATCACGACTAGAAGTTGTTTTTTTTTTTAATTATCTATGAGTGCTCTAAAAATACACAGGCCAGACCAAGTCTTCATCCCGGGGCACTGGAGTATACTCCCAATGTATAAAGAAAGGACACAAAAATAAAGTTATGTTTTTATCTCAATCCACATACCATGCCTATTCTACAAACCACTTGCACACACAGGAACCATTTTTTCATTGGAATTTTCCTTGACAAAACATCCTTCTACCTTACTGTACAAGGAAATTTTTCAGATTCCATTCGGCTGGGGGGGACGGGGGGCCTGTGTGTGTGGAGCAGAGAATCTTAACCAGGCTCCATGCCTGGTACAGAGCCCCAGGCAGGGCTCAATCTCACCACCCTGAGATCATGACCTGAGCTGAAATCAAGAGTTGGACACTTAACCAACTGAGCCACCCGGGGGGGGGTCCCACTTTTTTTTTTTTTTTGAGAGCACGAGCAGGGGGAGCAGGAGAGGGAGAAGCAGGCTCCCCACCAGCAGGGAGCCCAATGCAGGGCACGATCCCAGGACCCTGAGATCATGACCTGAGCTGAAGGCAGACGCCCAGCCACCCAGGTGCCCCTTTTTTAAAAGAAGTTTTATTTATTAAGTAATCTCTATACCCAACATGGGACTTTAACTTACAACCCAAAGATCAAGAGTCATATGCTCTACCAACTGAGCCAGCCAGGTACCCTGTTACTTTGCTTTTCTTATATGAATATACAATATTACAAAATTTCAGCTAATTACAGCGTAAGCTAAATTTTGCAAGCAACCCAGAACTCAAAAAAGCCGAATATCTGCCTGAATAACTGTTGTCTTTGCAGGGGTGGCTCCTATCATTTAGCTTTCTTAACTACCTTTCTAAAGAAGGGTCCTCTAACCCCCCACATTCTCTATCACATCTTTGTTTTTACAGCATTTATCACTACCTGAAATTGCTTACTTGTTCCCAGTCACCCTCCAAGACACACACACACGAGCGTATGTACACCCAACTGAAATCTGTCGGAGCAGGGCCCTTTGTCATTTTCCACCTATCTCCCGGACCTGGACCTGCTTCTGGAACACAGAGGTCACTGAACAGGTATTTGATTCAGGAGAAAGGGCACTACATCATCAATAGAAATGAAAGGAAACATAGAATTTCCAGGTAACCTTCCCAAAGCATCTTTTTTAAACTTTCCGTTCCTCATTGCCTGATCTTTGCTGAATCCCTAGAAAACTGGCTTTATTCTCAATTCTCTACTGAAATAAAGCTTATGGAAAGTAAACACTAACCCAAATTTTACCAAATCTGGAAGTCTTTATTGTTAAAGACTTTATTTATTTGAGAGTGTGTGTGCACACGAGGCGGGGGGAGAGGCAGAAGCAGACTCCCTGCTGAGCAGGGAACCTGACTCAGGGCTCCACTCATGACCCCGGGATCATGACCTGAGCCAAAGGCAGACACTTAACCTGCCTGAGCCACCCAGGCACCCCTGGAAGTCTTTATTTTTAAAATCTTCATTTTCAAAAACCAAAAACAAACCAAAAAAACCCTTCATTTTTCTTGACCTCAGCCAGGTGACTGAGTGCCCCTCGCGTGTTTTTGTTCCCACTGCACCTCTAACATGGCCTGCCACATAGTAGGTACATTACCAGACACATTTATGTTGAATAAATGAATGAACCACTCTCTCTAGTCTATGGACATCTCCCCAAATCTTTCTTTGAGCCTATCTACATTGTCTTTTTTCCTTGAGTTTGTATATTTTCAAACAGCTTCAACTGTCAAGGATGGCTACTGAAGTTCCTCAGTCAAGAAATTGCATCCTCGGGGCGCCTGGGTGGCTCAGTTGGTTAAGCGACTGCCTTCGGCTCAGGTCATGATCCTGGAGTCCCGGGATCGAGTCCCGCATCGGGCTCCCTGCTCAGCAGGGAGTCTGCTTCTCCCTCTCCTGCTCCCCCCTCTTGTGCTCTTTCTCTCAAATAAATAAATAAAATCTTAAAAAAAAAAAAGAAATTGCATCCTCTTCTCTCACCACCATTTCTATATGCCCACTAGGTCTCACCATCACCTCTTATCTCTGTGTAAATTATCTTCACCATTCTAACCCTTAAAATCCCTTTCCCAACTCTATGTTCACTACTTCCAGTGTAGAGCTCCAGCCCCACCTTCTGCTCCAACTGCCACCAGGTTTACTCAATTCTTCCGGAACATTTCCTTGTGATGTCCCACGGGCATTGCAACAAAACCAACTTTAGTATTTCCCCCTCTTGCCTCCATTCTACTCTACCCCATCTCAGTGAAATGCACAAACCACCTCTTTGCCCTGGTCAGAACCCTATCATCCAAGACTCCTCTATCTTCCTGGTAATATTTTTGCACATATGACCTCATGGAATCCTCACACAGGCTATGTTACAGAAGGAAACAGGGCTCAGAAGCTCCCTTCGATTCAAATTTCAGGTATTCTCATTAGAGACCTTCCCAATACAGCCAGCCCCACTGCCACTACTTCAGTCCATATCCTTATGATTTTCACATAAACTTCAGAACCTGCTGCCTGATCTTCCAGCTTCAGTGACATCCATATCACCACCTTCTACACTTATCTTGCTAGTGAAAACAAATCATGCCACGGCAGGGTTGGAACCTTCAATGATTTACCATTCCTTCAGGCTAAAGTCCAAACTCCTTAGCTATGGTACTCGAAACCTTTCATGATTTGTTCAGCTTACCCCTCCAGATGCTTCTCTTGCCAACTCTCTCCCTGTCTCCTGACCTGATAAACCACAGTATCTGTGATTAAAGAGCCAGGTAAATAATACATGAGACATGAAGCACTTGATTATTTCTGCATCTCATTTCAGCAACACACTGGTATTACTCAACTGGTCCTGAGTACCCTCTGCCCAAGCAACAAAAATTTCTCAGCAGTTCAGTATGGGTAACTGAGCTACCTGAGTGGGTCAGGTGTACCTTTTACTGTCTTAATATAATTAAGTGGCACATCTTTTGTCAGATTGGGATCCACTGCCCAAACCTCAACCAATGCTCAGGACATCATCAGATACATCAGACAAGACCCGAACTTTCTGCAAACTATGACTCATCTGAATCCACCTGTTTGCTCTCTATTCTAAATGTGCCAACCCAGCATCATCTCTTTCCCATTTCTTCTCCCTGGGCCTTAAAATCAATTTAACTGAGCAGGGTGGTTTCATTTGGTCCATGAGCCTTCTATGATCTGCAGGGATAATTACCATAGCACCAGAGCAATTTTCCAAACTTAGTCCGTGCTAAGGGCCACAGGCACTGGCAAATGAAGTCAGCTCACCTTACACTCAATAAACACAAGCCTTTGTTAATACATCACTGCCCACCTGGCCCCTTACCCTTTGCACCAATGCTTTTCCTGACCCAGAATTCATAATTTCACAGGTGTTCAGGTCAGTGCCCATTTGTCCCACAGCCTACTATTTATTACATACTGGCCAATACCTAGCTTAGTGGGTCCCTCCATTACTCAGGAACCATTAGTGACACTGGAAGATTTCAGAAAGATGTTGACAGCTAATCAGATTTCAATTCTCTCAAGTACAGCTGAGCCTGAACAATGCAGGTGTTGGGGTACCAACAGCCCATGTAGTCAAAATGCACATGTAAGTTTCAACTCTCCAAAACCTTAGTCTACTGTTGATTATAAGCGTTACTGGTTAAGTCAACACACATTGTGTGTATATATTATACATTGTACTCTTACAATAAAGGTAGATAAAATGTTAAACTTAGTAAAGTTCATAGTACTGTTACTGCATTTATTGAAAACTCACAATTCAGGGGCGCCTGGGTGGTTCAGTCATTACTCAGGGTCCTGAGATCGAGCCCCACATCGGGCTCCCTGCTCAGCGGAAAGCCTGCTTCCTCTCCCACTCCCCCTGCTTGTGTTCCCTCTCTCGCTGTGTCTGTCAAATAACTAAAATCTTAAAAAAAAAAAAAAAAAATTCCAATGTGTGTTGTTCAAAGGCAACCTGTATATTAAAATCGCTGTTTTTCAATTTCATTAACTTAACTCTAATTACTTTAGGTTGTGACTATGGTAAAAGCAACTTCACTTCCTTACTATTGACTGTGCTCACAAGTCCATAAAGTTACCATCAGCCCTCCAGTTTGCCAGTGAACAGAGGCATGTAAGTTAGTAAAATCACACTAATGAATGACAACCAGCCTCCAGGAACCAGGCTCTAACAATACATCTCTGGAGCAGAGCTGCCACTCTGTTCTCACACCGGGAAGTCCAGTATGTTTAGATGAGCTGGGGCTCCCCCAAGTGAATGTAAGCCGTGATCTTAAGGATGTTAGAAGCTAAAGAAAAAAAGCAGGGCGGCGCCTGGGTTGCTCAATCGTTAAACACCCCACTCTTGATTTTGGCTCAGGTCATGATCTCAGGGTCTTGAGATCACTCAGCAGGGTGTCTGCTTGAGATTCTTTCCCTCTGCCCCTACCCCTGCTCACACACACCTGTGCTTGCTCTCTCAAATAAATGGATCTTAAAAAAAAAAAGGCAGGAAGGCAGGACTTAGCTAGTATCTTGGGAAAGCATTACAGGGTGCAGTAAAGGTTAAGGTTGGGAAGGCACTGAAGATCATGAAAGTCCTTTATAGGTCAGGTTGTGATGAATGGGAAGCCGCAAATTACTCAGTACCTGGCCACTTTATTAACACTTGCGCTCCACTTAATCTCTGTTCTCTCACTCAGCAGTCCCAACTACATTGGCCTTGTCTCCTCATTGCAAAATACTGGCAATAAACCACCAGAACTGGGAAAGCGTGGCGAAAAATTTCAGTCTTTTAACACAGAAAAATCAATTATCACTCAGTTGACGGTTAAAGAAACTCTACTGGGGACCTATGTATCATTGCCTTTCATCTACAAATGTTAAGTTTATCTGTTTGGCTTTCCTTTACTTTGTACTCAATCCACTGCATTTGCATGTGACCCAACATTCTCTTAACCCATCCCACTCAAGGGTCTTTGACTCACACCTAGCAAGTAGCTTCAAATACTCAGCTGGCCACCTACATCACACACAAGCCTATATGCTAGATATCAAGCAAGCATTTTAGAGACTAGAATGAATTAAAATCACCTTTCCAAAAACAACTCATTCAATCACTATATCCTTCATGTTCTCACTGGTCTCCAAACCCTATGACGTAAGATTGATGACCACTCCCCAAAGTCATTAGCAATTACGCTTTTTCATTTACTTTTTTTTTTTTTTTTTTAAGTTTTACTTAAGTCTCTACACCCCACACGGGGCTCAAACTCGACCCTGAAATCAAGAGTTCCATGCTCCTCCAACTGAGCCAGCCAGATGCCCCTACTCTTAACATCTTAAACACCTGTATGTATCATGAGCTCTGCTGTGCTCATACTGCATTCTTTAAATCGTTTTCCAGTGTTATGTGCTTGAAGGAATCCTGGAATTCTGCTTGTTTCTTATCCTCCTAAGCAGTATCACAACCCAGTTCAAAAGGTAGTGCTCCAGAACAGTCACTTAACAAGTAAATCTAAATATTACGCTGTCCCATCCCCAATCCTATGGCAATTCAATGATACTACAAGGCTATTAAAAATACCTTAGCACACCAGGTATTTTTTTTAAAACCAGAACGTTTATTGTGACTAATCGTTGAAATCCTTAAGATGAACTGGATGCTGCAACAGCTGCCCTCTTGGGCTTAGGTGTTGTTCCTTCACGGAATCCATGCCTGCATCGTATTAAAAATGAAAACCAGTTACTTCAGCAATAATATATACATTTCAATTTTTATTAATACAGATTTAAATGAGCTTATCTCAGTTAAATGCTGAAATCAGTATCAGATTCATATGTTCAGACATTTATTTTTACAACCATCATCGATAAGCTACAATATTTTATTTACTTCCTTCTGCTTCAAGATACCTGTTTTAAACATACACTTAACTGCAATTAGAAAAAAGGTCAAGAATTTATTTGGTTGTCCCGATCACCGGGCCAGTACTTCTCTCCTGCTTGCGTTAAGAGACCCATTTCTGAAAATGGGTCCCTAGGTTACCAGGCAGAGACCCTAAGTACTTTCCTTTAGTCAAGGCAAAACAAGGAGCATGTTTAATCGCTGACATTTTCCAAACTGCTTAACTATGCTTTACATTTTAACTCATTTATTATACATACACATCCTAAGGAGAAAGTGTACTGTTACCCCATTTTTAAAGGTTAGTCTGCCTTCAGTTCATGCTCTCAAACTCCTACATTACATAGCAGTCCACTCACTACAAGCCCACACTATTGTATTATGCTTTGAAGTGCAAAGAAGGTCTCCTCAGCACATAAACACATCGAAGGGTGTTGTGTTTACAAAGCCCCAAAATGCCTGATGATCTTTTAGAGCTAGAAAATCTGGAATTGAGGGGGCAAAGGCCAGGGATTCTGCTAAGCATCACACAGCACAGGACAGTCTACCCAACAAAGAATTATCTTAGTTGAGACCTAAATGACTAACGCCTTAAAAGACACCGTTAAAATGCAGTTTCTCTGTAAGTTGGGGCTGAAATTCTCCATTTCTAACAACTCTAAAGCCTGACTTTAACAAGACAGTAAGATATCTTTCTTTCTATACAAATGCAGTAATTATGATGGTTTTCTATAGCAGATTTGCACAAAGCCACATTAAGTGAAGGCCCAATCCCGGACCTCAATCACCACTCTTGTCTTGACGAATTTTGGTAAGAAAGTGAGGTGTAACCTATCCTTAAGAAATATTATTACATTTTGGGGTGTCTAGCTCAAACCGCACTCTAGACATTTACTTATAATGTTGCTCATTGAGAGATTAACAAAATCCAGATTAACTGATCTGAAGGTTACAGTGGCAGCAGAAAAAAATACCCTCCAACACTTCATCCCCACTAACCGGGATAGTATCCTTATTTTAAAGCAGATTAAGGAGGTTCTTCTCCAAGCTCACAGAACCAGTTACGATGAAAACACAAAAAACTGTACCTGAATCTGCGGTATACGATTTTTAGGTGTCTCATTCGACCGGTCCCAGTGGTGTTTCGTCTTTTAGCCTTGGCACTCCAGTTATCTAAATAACACAAATTCAATCAAATGAGAGGGCGCCTGGGTGGCTCAGTTGGTTAAGCGACTGCCTTCGGCTCAGGTCATGATCCTGGAGTCCCTGGATCGAGTCCTGCGTCGGGATCCCTGCTCGGCGGGGAGCCTGCTTCTCCCTCTGACCCTCCCCCCTCTCATGAGCGCTCTCTCTCTCTCTCTCATTCTGTCTTAAATAAATAAATAAAATCTTTAAAACACAAATTCAGGTAAGGTTCTGATCTTCCCCACATACGTTATGGGCACCGTTGGTCAACATGCTTAAAGACTGCCTGCCTTGTTTTTTTAAATCCACTTCACCCGTATACAGATGCCCTTTTACGTTAAGTACCAACTAACGTCCCAAGCCACGCCCACTTCCCTACATCGCACACAGACTACTGACCTCCATCCCAACACCGGACACAGTCGGCCCGAAACACAGTCCACTTACACTTTCTCTTGCGCTTGGCAGGATAGCCGCACTTGCCGCAGGTGGACTTCTGAAGGTGGTAGGCCTTCGAGCCACAGCGGCGGCACAGCGTGTGCGTCTTATTGCGACGCTTCCCAAACGATGACGTCCCCTTCGTCTGCAAAGAGGAGGAACGATTTTGAGATCTCCTGATTTCTATACATATCCCGACATTTTCAGGAAAAGAAATTACTAAGATGTAAAGACAGGTAGAGAAAAGTTTAAAGACAATCTAGGGCTGAAACTGTGGCGGAACTTCCTAACTCCTTAAATGCAAAATCAGAGACCACTACCAGCATTTCACGGTATCTAAAGCCTTCTGCAGGGGTTGCTTTATTTTGAAATCGGCTACATTCTTTGAAGGAGAGAGAAAAGAGACAAGCCGCAAGACGAAATAACGTGGTGGTTTTCCCACCTACCCCGACCCCCAAACCTAAGAGCTCCTGCCAGGCCTCATCAACAATGAATTTTTTTGCTTACAGAGCCAAACACTCCCAGACCACGCTTCTTCCTTCAGTTCTCATCCGAGGGCAACGCTTCTCCAAAGATCAAAAGAAAACAAGGAACCTAGAGTGGCTCCTACTCCACGACTGTAGACTCAGCATCCCCAGGTCCAGTTAGGAGCCATTCTTCTGGCTCTTGAGGGCCACCGCATGCCCCTTTCCTGCCCACCCGCTCCCTCTATCAGCGACCTTGCCGGCCCCCTAAGGATGGCAGGGAGCGCGACGCACAGGACGAGGATGGAAGGCGATTCGGAGAACCACTGGAAACAACTCACCATCTTGTTTCCGCGGCAGACCCCAAAGAGGCCGGAAGAGGAGGCACTTCCGCTATATCGTGCTCAGAAGCTTCCGCCCAGGGAAGTACTTCCGGCAGGGCGCGGTGCACCGTTCTCAAACGTCCGTAGCCGCAGTGGGGGTGGGGTCTAAAGGAGGATGCAGAGCAAGGCAGGGCCAATAGGGGTTTCGGCGCTCCGCCGACGGGAGGGCTCACGGCTTCCTGGCGTCGGAACGGGTGTGTGTTCGCCGGACCCGCCGTGGCCGAGAACTACCTTGATGCCAGAACTCGGTTCTTTGTGCGGATGCTCCTGCTCTCCCGCCGCCTCGTGTTCTCGGATTTGTGGCCACATCGCGGATTTCGGTCCCCGAGCTGGTGGGGAACCTGTGGGGGTACCTCCGCGCTCCCGGCGTGGAGGGTTCCGGATGGGACTGGGATTCCCATCTGGGAGAAACTGGCCTCTCCGGATCCCTCCTCACCCGGCTAGAAGCTTGTGGCTGACGCTGGTTCTCCGGGAGGTCGCCGGCGGTTAGGAGGCACGGACCGGCCTCTGAGGAGCTGGGCTCCGAATGTTAAAAAGAAAGGCGAATAATGTTTTTTCTAACTGTAGTAGTTTAGAGGCAAATTTTTGATGTAAAATTTAAGTATGCTAAGGGATCACACGTGGAACCTTTGAATATAGGAAATCTGATTCGCCCCTTTAGGTAGGTAGGGCCTGGAAGTCTGTACTTAAGCCCTTTCTAAATAGATTCTGAGTTGGTGGTTTCCAGATCTTGATAGACGCTAATCCAGTTGTAACCTCGTACCCAGCAACGCCCCCACTCTCGCAAAACAACAAAAAATTAAAACATTTAAGAGTTAACAGGGAAAAAGATCCCAAAGAGCCATATAATGTGCTTACATTCTATGTAAACCGAGAATTCTTTACCTGTCACATGTGAAATAGCAAAAGTGACGGACTAGTCGGTGGCAGAACAAAATGAACTCTAGGAATCAGGGGTTTATAGGACAGTCCCTGTCCTCATGGAAACGGTAAATAGGGGGTAAAGAGGAAGCCAACTTGTGAATGCTTGGACCAAACTGCCATTCAGGGGGCTTTCTGGATTAGATGCTGTATTAGTTTCTTACTACTGTTCTAAGTAGTTACCACAAAGTTAGTGGCTTAAAACAAAACAAATTAATTAAGCTATACTGCTTTTTAAAAAATTTCATTTATCCAGAGGAATAAATTCTGGAGCTATGTTGTACCTCATTGTGCCTACAGTTAACAATACTGTATGTGTACACCTAAAATCTGTTAAGAGGGTAGATCTCTAGTTAAGTGTTCTTCTTAACTGCAGTTAAAACACACATTACGGTTGTGGTCACAAAGCTGAGATTGGTCTCACTGGGCCCAAGTCAAAGTGTGGGCAGGGCTGCATTATTTTCTTGGAGGCTCTGGAAGATCTGTTGTCACCTTTTTAAGTTTCTAGAGGCTGTCAGCATTCCTTGGCTTATTTAAATCCAGTTAAGAGTCTCCTATCACACCCTTCTGTGTCCCTCTTCTACTTTTAAGGCCCTGTTAAGTTAAACAAGGAGGTCATTGAACTGAGGTGGCTCTAATGCATTGGGGACCTACTAAGCAAACAGAAATCTAAGCCCGTAAATGCCTCAGGATTGGAAAACCAAAACACTAAGGACAGGATGCCTGGCTGGCTCAGTCAGAGGAGCATGGACTCTTGATCTTGGGTAGTGAGTTCGAGCCCCATGTTGCGTGTAGAGATTATTTAAATAAAAGCCAACAAACAAAACAACCACTAAGGACAACCAATCACAAACAACTAGGCCTAAAGCTATAGCCAATCAATTTCCTTTCTTTACTTTTGCACTTTCTCCTTCCCCTGGCTCCAGGAGGCTGAGCATTCCTAACCCACTTCTCATTTGGCACTGCCCTGTTAGAACTGAATTTTGCTCAAACTTCAAATTTTAAATATGCCTCTGTTTACTTTTTAACAGCCGCTTGTGATTGCATTGGCCCCACCAGACAAGTTCCTCAGCTCGAGATCAGCTGATTTAGCAACCTTTATTTGTAACCTTAATTGTCCCTTGGTATGTAACCTAACATATTTATAGGTTGTATTAATTAGGACATAGACATTGGGAAGGACAGTGGGAGATCATTATTCTGCCTAGTACGGGTGTTAGAAGAAATGCGATTAGGAAAGGTAAGGCAGGTGGCAACCACTGAGGACCCAAGCAAGCAGTTTGACAGGCACTGTGTGAAGTTCTCTTTTACCTCAGACCCTCCCAGAACTGTAGACAAAGTGAAATATTTTTCCTGCTCCTTAATGTAAAGTGGTTGTTTCTGATACCATACTATTTTGGCCCTGATCAGGAAAACCCCTGGCTCTTCAAAGCCAGTTTATAACTTCCAGGTTCCTATCCAAATGCCAGGGTTAGGTGGCATGGATCAACTTTTTTTTTTTTTTTTTTTGACAGAGACACAGCGAGAGAGGGAACACAAGCAGGGGGAGTGGTAGAGGGAGAAGCAGACTTCCCGCCGAGCTGGGATCGATGCAGGGCTCGATCCCAGGACGCTGGGATCACAACCTAAGCCGAAGGCAGACGCCCAACGACTGAGCCACCCAGGCGCCCCAGCATGGATCAACTTTTGAAACAGATGGTATATGCTATTCCTGACGTATTTGCTCTATGAAATTTTGCCTTTCAGCAGAGAATAATGGAGACTACGTAAATCCTGCATCCGTGATTCTGATACAATTCAAGTCTCTTGACCAGAACTTGGCACTAGATCTGCTTTTCTCCCCCTACAATAAATGAAATTACTGCTGCCTTTTCTCTTTAAGACATCACATAAATTTCTTAGCTGCAAACAAAATTTTTACTCCTTGTGATTGATTTGATTTGAGGGATGTATTTTCAAATCTGTATCTCCTGGCCACCCTTCCCCAGCTCCCTTACATTTGCATTCTAAGCCAGTGCAATGCGAATTTGCTATTACCAAAGAACTGAATTTAAACTTCCTAAGTTTACATTTCTTTGCTAAATATCCCACTTAAACACTTTCCTTCCCATCAACTTTGAAATCTCCCAGGGCAGGTTCTTGTGGGAGGGGAGGGTATTTAGGGTGGAGCAGTGGGGAGGAGATGGGGTTTGAGGAGCCTATTATAGAATGCCTTACCAACCGAAGGGAATAAAAAAAGGGTTGGCAAACTTACTGATATTGCCTTGTCAAATTGTTAGTATTAGCTGGGATGCACCTCAAAATTCCTACTTTTTTTTTTCTTTAAAGATTTTATTTATTTGACAGAGGGAGACACAGCGAGAGAGGGAACACAAGCAGGGGGAGCAGGAGAGGGAGAAGCAGGCTTCCCGCGGAGCAGGGAACCCGATGTGGGGCTCGATCCCAGGACCCTGGGATCATGACCTGAGCCGAAGGCAGATGCTTAACGACTGAGCCAGGCGCCCCAAAATTCCTACTTTTGAGGCACATTTATTTTTATTTTATTTTTTTTTTAAGATTTTTATTTATTTGACAGAGAGAGACACAGCGAGAGAGGGAACACAAGCAGAGGGAGTGGGAGAGGGAGAAGCAGGCTTCCCGCTGAGCAGGGAGCCTGATGTGGGGCTCGATCCCAGGACCCTGGGATCATGACCTGAGCCGAAGGCAGGCGCTTAACGACTGAGCCACCCAGGCGCCCCTTGAGGCACATTTAGTTAAAACTCTTACCTAAAATTAATTTTTAGTATTACATAAGGATTTGCTTAATCTTTTTTCAACCTCAGGGACAGTAGAATTGAATTATTATCCTTGATTCTTAATACATCCTCAGCATTGGTCCATGCAGCATTGATCCCTGCCTTTATTTACATATTTAATTACCTTTAATAATATAGTAAGGACCTTTAAACTCATCCCTAGATGATATCCTACGTCTAACTCCATAATCTCCCTGTCCCCTTATCCCATCTTATCCCCAACTTCTCCTGAACCTAGGAAACCACCCTTCTTAACTTCATTATTTCCTTACTTTTCATTTTATATAATTTTTTAAAGATTTTATTTTTTTTTTAAGATTTTATTTATTTAACAGAGAGATGCAGAGAGAGAGGGAACACAAGCAGGGGGAGTGGGAGAGGGAGAAGCAGGCTTCCCGCTGAGCAGGGAGCCCGATGCGGGGCTTGATCCCAGGACCTTGGGATCGTGACCTGAGCCGAAGGCAGACACTTAATGACTGAGCCACCCAGGCGCCCTAAAGATTTTATTTTTAAGTAATCTCTACACCCAACGTGGGGCTTGAACTTAAAACCCCAAGATCAAGAGTTGCATGCTTTACCAAGTGAGCTAGGCACCCACACTTTATACAATTTTAATGACTCCATGTATATTCCTAAAATGTGTGTATGCATGTGTATGTATTTAAATTACATTCAACTTTTAAAAAGGGTATCATGCGGTATATAATCTTTTGGGACTTAAAGTTTTCCTTTTATATTTTTATGATTATATTGTGGGTCACTGAAGTTCATTGTTTTTGAATAGTGCATACTGATACATGAAATACTACAGTTTATTCATCTAGTATCCTGTTGATAGTTACTTAGATTGTCTTCAGGTTCTTGTGAACTATGGCACTGTAAATAAAGACCAACTAGGGGAGCTTGGGTAGTTCAGTCAGTTAAGTGTATGACTCCTGGTTTCCACTCAGGTTATGATCTTGGTGTTGTGGGAGAGGCCCTGGGTTGGGCTCTGTGCTCAGTGTGGAGTCTGCCTGGGATTCTCCCTCTGTCCCTCCCTCTCGTGTGCTCTCTCTCTCAAATAAATAAATAAATACTAAAAAAAAAAAAAAAAAAGACCAACTAGATAGTTGGGTGTTTGGGTGGCTTAGTTGGTTAAGCCTCCTACTCTTGATTTCAGCTCAGGTCATGATCTCAGGGTCGTGAGATCGAGCTGTGTATGGTAAGGAAAATTGTGTCCTAAGATGGCCGACTGAGCCAGTGAGAGTCCCAGTCCTTGCCCTGGGGCTCTTCTGGGTTCTTCTCCCTGCTCTGCTTCCTGCGCACACCAATCTGGGTTCTTCTCCCTGTCCCGCTTCTCGCACGTGCCAAAAGTGCCAAGTATGCGGAAGTAGAAGTGTATAAATTGCCCCCTTTGTACTCGGGGCTGAGACCTTTGGAGACCACTCTCCTCTGAGCGTGCTGGCATTAAATGAACTTCCTGTCCTCCAAGATCTCCAGGTGCCACTTGGTTCTTCCAACGGGCAATCCAGTCCAGGTTCCGTAACATGTAGGTCTCTGTGCTCAGCACAGAATCTGCTTGTCTACCCCCTCCCCCACCTTGCACGCACATGCACTCACACATACTCTCTCTCTCAAATAAATAAATAAATAAAATCTAAAAAATAAATAAAAACTGAAGTCTGCTAATAGAAACAAAAATGTAAACTATTAAATACGCAGTAGTGTTTAAAGTATCCCCAGAGATAACCAGTGTTACAATTGGGGTATCTCTCTCCTGTCTTCTTTTAAATATATATCTATATATACATTTTATATATGTACATTATACACATTTTAATTTTTTAAACAAAAGTGGGATGTGTAACTTTCTGTCTTTCATAACAATATATCATGGATAGCACTAGTTGTCAATATACATAGACTTACTTCATCCTTTTATTTATTTCTTTATTTTTCTTTAAGTAAACTCTACCCCCAATGTGGGGGTTGTGCTCGTGACCCTGAGATCAAGAGTCTCATGCTCTACAGACTGAGCCAGGCAGGCACCCTGCTTCATCCTTTTAAACTGTTCTTTTCTGTTTCACTGCTGATGTATCAACATTTATTCCACAAATCCCCAATTTATGGAAATCCTGGTTATTTTAAGTTTTCCGCTGTTATAAACAATGTTGTCATGCAGATTCTTGCACATATATCTTTGGGCATTTGTCTGATTATTTCCTTAAGATAATTTCCTAGAAATGAAGTTGCTGAGTCAAATGGTATAAATTTGTGTGTTTATCAGCATTTATTTATTTTTTGCTGCCTATTGCCAGATTTCTCTCCTGAAAGAGTTAATCAATTCACATTCTTATCACAAATAGAGCTCAGAGCAGGGAATACCTAGTCCAAACTGAAGTTCAAGAGAGCCTTCTCGGAGCAATTGACCCTGGGGCTGAGTCAAGATGAGATGGACTCAAGTCATCAAAAGAGTAGATAATCTAATGTCCGCCATGCTACGGAAGGGAAAAATGAAGCGGGGGTGGGGGGTGGGGGAGTGGAATCGAAGGGGAGACAAACCATGAGAGACTATGGACTCTGAAAAACAAACTGAGGGTTCTAGAGGGGAGGGGGTGGGGGGATGGGCTAGCCCGGTGATGGGTATTAAGGAGGACACATACTGCATGGAGCACTAGGTGTTATACGAAAACAATGAAGCGTTCAACACTACATCAAAAACTAATGACGTATTGTACGGTGACTAACATAACATAATAAAATAAAAAAAAAGGGGGGGGAAGATAGATAATCTATAAGGAGCCAGGCCTGGGTGGGCTCAGGGCTAGATTTCCACACTGTCTTGCCTTGTTTGTACCCACTCTCTCCAGTGCCGGGCATCTTTGACCTGTTTAATCTTTGACAAATAGAATTATTCTTTGCCATTTTTTTTTAAACCTGTATTTATGTACTATTGGAACGGTTTCGTAATCCATTTCCTGGTCTAGAGGACAGAAGAACAATGGCTGCGGGGAGTGTTCCTTCAGAGATCATAGAAAGAGAACGAAAAAAGTTACTTGAAATCCTCCAACAAGATCCTGATTCTGTCTTAGATACATTAACCTCTCGGAGGCTGGTTTCTGAGGAAGAGTATGAGACTCTGGAGAAAATTACAGATCCCCTGAAGAAAAGTCGAAAGCTGTTAATTTTGGTACAGAAAAAGGGAGAGGTGAGCTGTCAGCATTTTCTCAAGTGTTTACTTAGTACTTTTCCAGAGTCAGCTACCATTTGGGGCTTACGGCATGGTAAGTTGGATTTCTATACTTTTTGGGGGGTGAGAAAGATAAGGCAGATTTCCTGAAAAAAGAAAATGATTGCCTTTTGTTTTCATTGGTCTATCTCCCAGAGATATTTTTCACTGAAATGTGATAGAGGGTAAAAGTGTCCAGGATCTTAAAAGCAGGGAACAATGTATCTTATTGGTTTAGGGGATTGATAATTTTTTGTTGAAACTGTATCCAAAACTTAAAGGTTTTTTTTGTTTTTGTTTTTGTTTTTAGTGCTAGTATAAACTGCTTACTATTCAATAAGTAAATTCATGGATATTTAACAACCCCAAGACCAAAGCTGCCTCTTTCACTTAGTATAACGATTTTGGAAATATCAGAAAAATGATTTTTAGCACACATACATGGTGGATCAGTAATTTCATTTTTTTTTCTGTGATAAGAATGCCAGCAGAAGCCTACTTTTCTGGAGCAATTCAAATGCTAATTCTCCAATATTTAAAGATAGTTCGCGGCAGATAAAGGAGTAATTCTTCCAGAATGGATTTAGCAATTCTGTAGATTATCACTAGAGGCAGGTGCAGCTCCTTTTTCTAAAGTTCTAAAAAATATTGAAAATTATTTTAAGAGATATTAGAGAGGTAGAGGCTCAGATAAAAAGGTTAATGCAAATGATCTCTAATGCAGGACAAGACCCATGTGCTTAGAGAAATAGATACTATTATTTCTAGGACTTACTATTCCAAATTCGAGCTGTTTGCTTCCTGATTAGAAATTATTAGGATCAGATTTCATTAGCAATGGCCCTAGGAAATCTGAGTTGGTTTTGGGTTACAGTAAAACCACAAGTAAGCACTATTTATAGGATTCACATTTTCTGTTTTACTCATGTACTCTTAGAGTTTGTTAAGAAGAACTCAAACTTTTGAGCAAGGTAGGAATGTGATCTGATTTTTTTCCAGTGAGAGAAAGAATGACAGTTGACTTGTTATTTGTGTGGGAAATGCTAGGTATTCCTATCCTCCAGTTTTGAAATAAAGAAGAGAGATGATGCTTTGAGGTCTTGGAAACTCAAGATATTATAAAATTTCTTTTTGTTAATTTGGAAAAATGAAACAACTGCCCCCCCCCCTTTCTTGTTCTTTTCAGAATTTTTAAAGCATGAGAATATAGGACCTCCTCAGCCTATAAGGGTAAGCAAGAATTCAGAAGATGTTTTTTCCTCTGGAGAGAAACAGCCTGAGAATCCTGAGATCACAGTGTCCTTCACAGAGAAAGAACACCTGGATATGGGAACCTCTGAATCCTTCGGGGACAAGAAAACTAGTCATAAAGAAACTGCTTGGACCCCCAGGGAAAATGAGGAGGAATACAACACACCCAAAGTCATATTGCCACCTTCATTTGAGAACACTGAATATGAAATTCCAGCAACTATTGCATATTTACAGGATGGACAGAGATACGAGGAGCCAGATGATTCTCTGTACTTAGGAAAAGAGGAATATCTAGAATCTCTTGGATACTCTGAAGATGCAGAGCCTGCTGTGGAAGAAGAGAATTATAATGACTCAGAACACAGTGTTTATGATGGTGAAGAGGGTTCTGCATTTTCAGAAACCACGCACTTCTCTGATGAAGAACAGAGCTATGAGGATTCAGAAACTGGCATGTCATTGGAGGAGGAGAAAAGGATTGAAGGTATGGGAACAATTTATTTTTAGGTTTCCATGCCCTAATGGGGAGAAGGGGTGAGGAAGGGCACCAGATGTCAGCAGAAAAGCAGCTGCTCAGAGATTCTTTATGCCTCCCTAACCTGGAATTTCCTTAGAGGTGGGTGTTGACAGAGAGGAAGACCCAGGACCTACACAGTGGTGGACAGTATAAGCAAAAATAAATACTGATTGTCAGCTTATAGGTTTCTGCAGTCACCTCCATGATATATATAAGAAGTTGCTAACCACTAATTTTAGGTGTTACCTTCTAATGCTCAAATTAAGTCATTTTAGTGCCTTTGTGACCAATGGGATATGGAGGCTATGGGCCTAACTACTAAAGTGAAAATCAGAGAGGAGCCTGTGATGAATGAATAAGATCCCAAAATATTGTTACTTGGTTTGATCTAGTCATAAATTGCCATCGTGGTAAGGGAAATTAAATAAGTATCTTTAATTGGAATATTTCTCAATGAAAATTAGAAAACTGAGAAATGTTTCATTTGGAGAGATACTGTTTATGAAAATAAATATCACCAAATATCACCAAGTTCTGAGTAGAGGAGGGGAAAGGTAACTATCATCTCCCATTCAGTTCAAATCCTGGGGATTCATCATCCAGTTCTAGGTAGGAGAGGAGTAATGTCCTCCTCATCATACCTTGTATTAGTTTGCTAGGGCTGCTTTAGTCAAGTACCACAAATGGGGGACCTTAAACAATAAACAACAGAAATTTATTATTATCTCAGTTTGGAGGCTAGAAGGCAGAAATCAAGGTGTCTATAAGGTTGGTTACTTCTGAAGGCTGTAAAGGAGAATCTGTTCCTAGTTTCTGGTGGTTTGCTGGAAATCTTTGGCATTCTTTGGCTTGTAAAAATATCCTTCTCATCTGCCTTCATCTTCACCAGTTGTCTCCCTGAGTGCATTCCTCTAGGTCCAAACTTCCCCCTTTTGTAAGGACATTAGTCATATTGGATTAGGGCCCACCCTAATGACCTCATCTTAACTAATTATATCTGCAGTGACCCTACTTCCAAATAATGTCACATCCTGAGCTACTGGGGGTTAGGATTCCAACATATGAATTTGAGGGGTACATAATTTAACCCACAACACAAATCTTGTCCCACCCCCATACCTCTCTAGTCCATAATTATTTTTAGGCCTCATTATTAATTTTTATTTATTTACATATTTCACTTTTTGTATAGTGTTGACTTAATTATTCATTGCATAGTATCACTATTCTGCAAAAAACAAAACAAAACAAAACAAAACCCTTTTGTCTGCTTATTCCATTTTTTCTTCATTCTCCCTTCCTCCATAGGTAACATTCTAATATGATGTGTTTCTTACATGTTACTGTTTGGTTTGTGTGATCTTGTTTTCTGTATCAGTTATTTATTGCAACAGTAGTTCTGCATAACAAAGCTTATCAAAATGGTAAGAGTCTCTGTTGGTGGCTAGGCAGTTCTTCTGGTCTTTCCTGGGTTTATTCAAGTGTCTGTGGTCAGCTGGCTATGGACTGGTCTGTCATCTCTTGGCTGGCTAGTCCGGACTTATTCTCAGACTTATTCTAGATGGGGCATATTCTTTTTTTTTTTTTTTTTTAAAGATTTTATTTATTTATTTGACAGAGAGAGAGCACAAGTAGGCAGAGTGGTAGACAGAGGGAGAAGGAGAAGCAGGCTCCCCGCTCAGCAGGGAGCCCGATGCGGGGCTCGATCCCAGGACCCTGGGATCATGACCCGAGCCGAAGGCAGACGCTTAACGACCGAGCCACCCAGGCGCCCCTAGATGGGGCATATTCTTATGGTGAGGACAGAGGAGTATAAGAGAGAGAAGGTGAGAGAGAGGGAGAAAGAAAGAGAGACAGAGAGCGGAGGAGGCTTAGACTCAGAACTATCATGCCATCCATATTAGTTTCCTAGGGCTCACCAAAGTACTACAAAGGGTGGCTTAGAACAATGGGAAATTTATTGTCTCATGGTTATGGAGGCCAGAGGTCTGAAGCCAAGGTGTTAGCAGGGTCATACCATCTCTGCAGGCATTGGGGAAGGAGCTGTTTTAGTCTTCTCTCCCTGGTTTCTCGTAGCCTCAGTTATTCCCTGGCTTGTAGATGACCATCTTCTTTCTGTGTCTTCACATCATTTTCCCTCTGTGCATGTCTCTGTTTTCAATTTCCCCTTTTTGTAAGGATACCAGTCATATTGGACAGGGCCAACCCTAGTGCCCTCATTTTAACTTGACCTCTGTGAAGATTTTATTTACAGATCAGGCCACATACTGAGGTACTGGGGACTTCAACAAAACTTTTTTTTTTTTTGCAGGGGAGTGGGGAGTAGACATAATTCAACCCATTACACCATCACTCTGCCACATTCTTTTGGTCAAAGTATATCACAAAGACAGTGCAAATTAAAGGACTGGGGAAAATTACATACCACTTCTTTTTTTTTTTTTTTTAATGAAGTTTTTAATTTTACTTCCAGTATAGTTAACATACAGTGTTATACCAGTTTCAGGTATACAGTATAGTGACTCAGCACTTCCATACAACATCCAGTGCTCATCATGATAAGTGTGCTCTTTAATCCCCATCCCCTATTTCACCCATCCCTCACCCATCTCCCCTCTGGTAACCATCAGTTTGTTCTCGATAGTTAAAAGTCTGTTTCTTGGTTTGTCTTTTTCCCTCTCTCTCTTTTTTTTTTCCCCTTTTTTTCATTTGTTTTGTTTCTTTTTTCTTTTTTTTTTGCTGATGTCCTTTTTTTTTTTATTATGTTATGTTAATCACCATACAGTACATCATTAGTTTTTGATGTAGTGTTCCATGATTCATTATTTGCATATAACACCCAGTGCTCCATGCAGTACGTGCCCTCTTTAATACCCATCACCAGGCTAACCCATCCTCCCACCCCCTTCCCCTCTAGAACCCTCAGTTTGTTTCTCAGAGTCCATAATCTCTCATGGTTTGTCTCCCCCTCTGATTCCCCCCCCCTTTATTTTTCCCTTCTTGCTATCTTCTTCTTTTTCCTTTTGTTCAACATATAATGTATTATTTGTTTCAGAGGTACAGGTCTGTGATTCAACAGTCTTACACAATTCACAGCGCTTACCATAGCACATACCCTCCCCAATGTCTATCACCCAGCCACCCCATCCCTCCCACCCCCTACCACTCCAGCAACCCTCAGTTTGTTTCCTGAGATTAAGAATTCCTCATGTCAGTGAGGTCACATGATACATGTCTTTCTCTCATTGACTTTTTCGCTCAGCATAATACCCTCCAGTTCCATCCACATCGTTGCAAATGGCAAGATTTCATTCCTTTTGATGGCTGCATAATATTCCATTGTATATATATACCACATCTTCTTCTTACAAAGTAATATTGCAGAAAGCCAAAATATATCCAGAAAGCCATTAATTGGGGCTAATTTTTGCAACCAATCTAACACCTTTAGGAAAACAGGTCAAGAAAAGTTTCAGTAAGGGGCACCTGGGTGGCTCAGTCTTTAAGCGTCTGCCTTTGGCTCAGGTCATGATCTCAGGGTCCTGGGATCGAGCCTCACATCAGGCTCCCTGCTCAGAGGGGAGCCTGCTTCTCCCTCTCCAACTCCCCCTGCTGGTGTTCCCTCTCTCACTGTGTCTCTCTCTGTCAAATAAATTAAAAAATCTTTAAAAAAAAAAAAAGAAAGAAAAGTTTCAGTAATAATGTAGTTATGACTTGCAATGTAATTCTAATAGCTAACCAATCCACTCTAGTTGACTGGAGGCATATGGCTATCCTCTGTCTCTTTCGTCTGTAATATTTATTTATATATGTAGCTAGGAACTGAAAAAAAATCCAAATTAATCTGATTCAAAGGAGAAGAGTCGTCATGCTTTTTGTTTTGTTAAATTTCATGACAAAAAAATATCAGTGTCGAATCTAAGTCTCAGGAAGGCTATGGTGTTGCTCTATGTGCTCTGTACTGTATAAGGTCGACTTGTATATAGACTGTATCAATCTCCTCCCTTCCCCTCCAGCTCATAGTTGAGTTCATCCAGTGGGAGGAACCCATAGATTTACCATTTTCTGCGCCCTTTCCCTCTTCCTGAAGGTCTAAGTTTTTTTTTTTTTTTTTAAGATTTTATTTATTTATTTGACACACAGAGAGAGATAGCGAGAGCAGGAACACAAGCAGGGGGAGTGGGAGAGGGAGAAGCAGGCTTCCCGCCGAGCAGGGAGCCTGATGCGGGGCTCGATCCCAGGACCCTGGGATCATGACCTGAGCTGAAGGCAGACACTTAATGACTGAGCCACCCAGGCGCCCCTGAAGGTCTAAGTTTTAATGTGATGTTGTTTCCCTTTAGTCTGAAGAATTTTATTTATTATTTCTTTTAGTGCAGGTCTGTTGGTGGGAAATTTTCTTAGGTTTTGTTTATTGAAAAATGTCTATTTTGCTTTCATTCCAGAATGATATTTTTGCTAGGTATAGAATTAGAGATTGGCAATTTTTCTGCCTTCAGCACTTTATGGATGCCATTCCTTTGTCTTTTGGCTTCCATTGTTTCTGATGCTAGGCCTGCAGTTTTGTTTTGTTTTGTTTTGTTTTTTCATTGTTTCCTATAAGTGTCATTTTTATTCTGGGTGATTTCAGGATTTTTTTCTTAAATTTTTTTTTAGCCATTTTGTTTTTATCCTCGTTAGGGTTTAGAGAGTTTTGTGAATCTGTAAAACTTTTTTTTTAAATCAAATTTGGAAAATCTTCAGCCACTATTTATCCAAATATTTTTTTCTGTCCCAGTTGCTCCCTCCTCTCTGAGACTACAAGTCTCTTTCTAAGACTAAAGTTTTGTTTTTTTTTTTTAAGATTTTATTTATTCATTTGACAGAGAGAGAGAGAGAGTGCACAAGCAGGGGGAGCAGCAGACATAGGGAGGGGGTGAAGCAGGCTCCCTGTGGAGCAGGGAACCCAATGCAGGGCTCAATCCCAGGACCCTGAGATCATGACCTGAGCCCAAGGCAGGTGCTTAATTGACTGAACCACCCAGGTGCCCTTCTAGATTGCTAAATATCTCCAAAGAGACTTAGTTTTTTTGTTTTTTGTTTTTTTAATCTGTTTTAGTTTCCAATTAACCTAACTGGACTCAGATTTGAAATTCTCGTTTCAGTGGTTGGCAGCTAAAATCTCTGATCATTTCTTTTTGCCTTAGTTGGGCTGTTTTCATGAATTTTAAATTTATAAAAATGTATTGGGTTCTAGATATTATTGCTTCTTAACTTTTTCTTTTTCTTTGTATCCAGCTCTGTGCTTATTGATTGTATCATTGTTGCTGTGTATAAGATTTACTCTGTTGCTTCTTGGGGGTATCCCAAATGAGCTCCATAGTAACCCTGTTATTTTTTTTTTTTTTTAAGATTTTTATTTATTTATTTGACAGAGAGACACAGCGAGAGAGGGAACACAAGCAGGGGGAGTGGGAGAGGGAGAAGCAGGCTTCCCATGGAGTGGAGAGCCCGATATGGGGCTCGATCCCAGGACCCTGGGATCATGACCTGAGCTGAAGGCAGACGCTTAACGACTGAGCCACCCAGGCACCCCCATAGAAACCCTGTTATTACCTTGTCAAGAGTAGACATTTGGCCTGGCCTGTGTGAGTCCTGGTTTTTGTGCTGAAGAAATAGTGGGTTGTTGTCCAAAGACAAAATAGGTGATAGACAAGAACAGGACCTAAAAGCTTTCCTGCAACCTATCCTCTCACTGCCTCCTCTGGGAATCCATTTTGCTAGCCTCAACTCTTCCCTCACCTTCTTACCCCAAAACATATTCTAATTCAAGCAACTTTTAGACTGCCCAAGGATTTCTTAGAGTTACCTTTGTTAGTTCTTAAAATCCATACTTTTTGCTCACTTCTGTTGTTTCTTCCAGGGTTTTTTTTTTTTAAAGATATATTTATTTGAGAAAGAGAGAGAGAGAGCAGGAAGAGGAGCAGAGGGAGAGGGAGAGAGAGAATCTCAAGTAGACTCCCTGCTGAGTGCAGAGCCCAACACAGGGCTCGATCCCACAACCCTGAGATCGTGACCTGAGCTGAAATCAAGAGTCAGATGCTTAACTGACTGAGCCACCCAGGCACCCCTCTTCCAGGTTATTTTTATAGGGGACCCAAGAATCTTATGCTAGTTTGCCCTCTACCAGAAGTAGAAAATGCTCTCTGGTCTTCTTTCTCTACTAAGCACTATTTCTGTATTCCCAAGAAGTGGTTAGGAGGTATATTAGAAAATGGGAGATCAGGAGAAATTAGGTACAACACATAAATTCTGAGAAATGTTTAATGGAAATAAAATCTTCCATTTCTCCAAACTTTAGCAAGAGATACATTTAAGAAAGAAAACAGTATCAACCTAGAAAATTCCTCACACATGTATATCATGAAGCATTAACAATGTTTTTCATTGCTGCATATAAACATTAGTCAAAAAATTGAAAAACCTAAATGATCATCAGTAGACAATGGTTAAATAAGTAATGGTCCATCTAAATCATGAAATATGATGGATTAGCTAAAATGAATTAAGTCAATCTCTGTATAAACTGATTTGGAAGAATTTGCAAAGAATACCATTAAGTGAAAAGAAGTTGAAGAATCATTTGTTTAGTATAATATCATTTATGTAAAAATAAAATAGCATCCACTAAATCAAAAGGTATATTTCTCTATATGCATGCATACTTATGTACTTGCACGTAATAAGGATAGGAAGCAAACATTCATAACATGTTGACATCTCTTAGAAGAAAAGTGGAATTGGCAGAGTGGAAAAAGGGCAATTTCACTTTATTTGTGTTCCATCTTTTCATAATGAAAATGTCAATTACTTATTTAATTTTAAACCTCCATGAAGGAAGCTTAGACTCTGAATGTGACATTCACTGAGTATCTTCTTCCCTACAGAAAGAAAAAATATGTTTAAAGATGTCCTGTCATGTTTGAACATGGATAGGAGCAGAAAGCTTCTGCCAGATGTTGTCAAACAATTCTCCTTAGATCGAGGATGTATGTGGACCCCTGAGACTCCAGGAGACTTAGCCTGGAATTTCCTGATGAAAGTTCAAGCTCTGGATGTGACAGCCAGAGATACAATCCTCAGACACAAGGTTCCGGGTGAGGATGGCAAAGAGGAATTGCTGGCTGGAGTAGAGAATTTGGAAATCAGGGACATACAAACCATTCATCCCTTTGATGTTCTTTGTGCCTCTATGCTCTGTTCAGACAGCTTGTTGCAGCGTGAAATCATGTCAAACATGTATCAGTGCCGGTTTGCTCTTCCCCTGCTCCTGCCAGATGCAGAAAACAACAAAAGTATCTTAATGCTAGAGGCCATGAAGGACATTGTGAAACAGTGGTCAACACAGTCTTCAGGAGGGCCTACAGTGGACACAGAAACGTTTCCGAAGATGCCTATCATCTCTTTTGTGCGCCTAGGATACTGTAGCTTCTCCAAGTCCAGAATCCTTAACAGACTGCTTGGTCCTGCCCAACCAGGACAATCACACAAAATCTTTCTCCATCAGGATTTTACTGTCCCAGTGCTTCCCCGGCAAATCTCTGATGGCCTGGTTGAGATAATGTGGCATTTTCCTGAGAGCGATAGTCTAAAGGAAAACCCTAGTTTTTTCCAAAAGCCTGTTGCTCTGGCCAACCTCCGTGGAGACTTAGAAAGTTTTTGGACACAGTTTGGTTTTTTGGTGGAAGTTTCCTCAGCTGTATTTTTTTTCACTGACTACATAGGTGAGAAGGAGTGGGACTTGCTAATGTTTTTAGGAGAAGCTGCCACTGAAAGATTCTACTTTGTCCTCAGTCCCCAGGCCCAGGAGAGTGAAGAGGCTCAGCTTTTCCAGAGGATTCTAAAGTTGAAGCTATCACAGCTACTGTTTTGGGAGGGGGAGGAAGCTGGGGAGAAAGGGAAGAATATGGAGGGTCTTCAAGCAGCTCTGCAGGAAGTGATGTCCTCTCCACTCAGATGTGTGTCCATGGAGGACATGGGCTCCCTGGCCAGGGAGTTGGGAATCCAGGTAGACCAAGACTTTGAGAACGTTCAGGGAATTCACAGTTCCCCTAGTGAAAACCTGGCTGGAACAGCTAAAGATGAGAGACAACAAAGATACAGTCAGCCAGAAAGCTCATCTGAAAGCCCAGCTGAGATGCCTGTAAGAGAGCCTGGGGCTAGCTGGAATCTTCAGAATTTCCACCACACCCCAGTATTGGAAAACTTCTGTCCTTTACCAACCAGAATTGGAGGTGACTTTAACCATGTTTCTTTGAAAGCCCCCTGGGTTATGGGCTCCTATTTTTGGTCAGAGCAGAGGTCTAAGTGGTTCCGTCCCTGGCCCTTTCAGAAAACAAGGGACTATGGTCGAGGTAAATGTTTTAGGTTTCAGGACTTCCAACCCCAGAGATTTTATTCACCTGAAAGATTTATGAAATTTTCAAGAACTGCTTGGGGACATCGCACGGATAAAACATTTGGGAGACCACCAAGACCTAAATCTCATCATGTACAGGCCTGGCCTGAGAGACCACAGACAACGGGAGCTCTTGAAAGATCTGGGGAAGTGGTCTCCCACTTAGGTCACTTCCATTCCCTGAGTTTGCAGTCAGCAGGAACAGCTGGGAAGCCACAGCCTAAGCAAGCCTATACCCAGAGAACACAGCCAACTAGGGCAACCGGGAAGCTTATGAAAACAATACCCCATATTGAAGGTCTTTACCCCCAGGCCTTGCAACCAGCAGGAGCCATACAAAAACCTGTAAGACCTGCTTCTCAGCAAGGAGCCAAACTGAAGACACAGGATGGGCCTTCAAATCCAGCTTTCCAAATGGGATCCTATCCCAGGCCCAATAGCAAATGTTTACCCAGCTCCCAGTTCACATCCAACCAGCCCAAGCCATCCCAGTTCAAGCAATCCCAACCTGTGCCCTCTCAACCCAAACTCACTCACACAAAACCCACTCAGCCCTGGCCCTCCCAAGCTAAACCCTTCCCACCCAAACCCACTCAACCCCAGCCCTCCCAAGCTAAACCCTCTCCACCCAGACCCACTCAGCCCAAGCCATGCCCACCCCAGGGCTCCCAATCTAACCCTTCTCAGCCCAGACCCACTCAGCCCAAGCCATGCCCACCCCAGGTCTCCCAATCTAAGCCTTCTCAGCCCAGACCCACTCAGCACAAGTCATGTAGGACCAGTCCTTCACAGGCTAAGTCATACAATCCAGGAGCAGGGCCCAAGAGGGCAGGGAAACGTTAAAATGCTTACTATGAAACAAATCCTTCACCCAGGCCGTTGCTATCATACGGCTACCTAAAGAAGAGTGGCAGTGACGGTAAGAGATTCCTATCATTATCATGACAGAAAAAAAAAAAAGATATGCACAGCCTAACTGGTATCATTAAAATATCTATAAGAATTGTGTCTACCAAAAGGAAAAATATGAAAAGAATTAAGAATAGAATCAAGGAGTAAATAAATTAACTGAACCCAATCTTAAGTATTAGGTAATATATAACCTGAATCCGAGGACTGGGGCTGTTGAGACCACCCCATAAAATAAGGCTCAGGCAGCCTCAGTGTTGCAAGAAAAACTGCTTTAGATGTTGGCTGCTCCAGAGGTGCCTTAGTCAAAGCTTTTTGGTTCAATATCAGCCACTAAGCAGATAATCTTGTTTGTTTGGGATGTTTAAATCCATTTACTTGTGATAACAGCTCCAATTTGCTTTGATGATGTAAATATCTCATCTGACCCTTACAGAAATAATGAGCTAAAAACCAATGAAATAAGTTATTTTGCATTAACTTGGGTATGATTTGTGTATGTTTTATATTTAAAGTACTTGTAATAGTTAAGGTAATTTGGCTTATTAAAAGATCTGATATCCTCATGATTTCAACTTAAAATGTATAATTAAAATTTTAATTTTAGAGTTATAAAGCTTGTAAAGAGCATTGCAATGTTTGTTTTTTTTTTTTAAAGATTTTATTTATTTTTTAGAGAGCGAGCGAGAGAGAAACAGCATGAGAGGGGAGAGGGTCAGAGGGAGAAGCAGGCTCCCCACTGAGCCCGGAGCCCGATGTGGGACTCGATCCCAGGACCCTGGGATCATGACCTGAGCCGAAGGCAGACGCTTAACCATCTGAGCCACCCAGGCGCCCCAGAGCATTGCAATGTTTAAGAGAACATAAGATTCACAAAATTTTACAATTTTACTGTATTAGATTCATTCCTGTCCTAAACATTTGAGTAAGTTCTGCCAGTGAAGTTTAGTTAAGTTTGTAAATAATAGCAAATATTAATAAAGGGCCACTTAAAGATTGATGTTAAAATTTGCTAGGTGTAGAAATAAAATAATAAGATTTATAAATTGGATCAAGACCTCTTGTTTTTGAATTTACAACTTTTAAAAAATTAATACTAATTTTAAGTATTAAAATAGCCCCACATTGTCTTTTCTGGGTTAAAAAATTTTTTTCACCTTCAAGGACGCCAAGGGAAAAGAATCATATTGATAAATAGATGAAAAATGATCTTTGAAAAGGAATAACTAATTTCTGAAAACATTCTTATACTACAATAGGCATCCTTCATTTATGAATGTTTTAAACAATTAATATTGAGTATTTAGAGGGTGTTAAATCTCTAAAGTTACTGTAAGGATGAAGAAAGAAAGGACTATGCATGTAGATTTTTTATCTTTTCAAGAGAAAAAGCATAATAACTAGTTCATAACTACAAAATCTTTGGTGTAAAACTGGAGTTCCTCAATGAGAATAATCTTTTTGTTGTTTAAACCTTTTTTTTTTTAAGATCTTATTTATTTATTTGACAGAGAGAGACACAGCGAGAGAGGGAACACAAGCAGGCGGAGTGGGAGAGGGAGAAGCAGGCTCCCTGCTGAGCAGGGAACCCGATGCAGGGCTCAATCCCAGGACCCTGGGATCATGACCTGAGCCAAAGGCAGACGCTTAACGACAGCCACCCAGGCGCCCCTTGTTTAAACCTTTGAAATGAGCAATACTTGGTGATGTTTTTAAAAACATTTTTCTGAATCCTTCAAGATTAGTTCCTGGAGGACAGAACTGGTTGGATTCTTTTGTCACCAACAGAGTCTTTATCAGTCTGGGTCTCGGCAATATATAAATGGTACATCCAGTTTAGACACTTTGAGGAGCGTCTCATAAAGGAACTATTTATAAAGGGCTGGACAAAATGTAAAAATGGGGCAAAAGAGAGTGCAACCCCTTGCATCTAGTTAAAGTGAGGCACATTGCCACCCCAAGATCCAAAGGGAGAGAGGGGGCAATGCTCTGTGTGGGAAGGGTCTTGGGTCTGGTTGGTTGAGGGGGACAGCAGCCTGCAGTGACCCACAGGGAGCTGCCCTAGGGAATACATAGCTATTTATTCCACACCTCTGATCTGTCAGTGCATCCCCTTGGCCAAAGCCAACTGGAAACCAGAGAATAAGGAGCTCACCAAGGCAGTTCATGCTGGTCAGTCTTCGGGTTCAAAGGAGGGTGGAGAGTGAATCTGGAGGGGCAAACAGATGGTACCTAGCAGATTTCTCCCTTTCCATTTCATTCTTCCTTTTCGTTTTTTTTTTTTTTTCCTTTCTTCCTTCTCTTGCATTTATTTATTGAGCATCTATTATGTGTGAGGCAGTGCAAGTAGGAACTGAGAAGGTACGGAAAGAGAATGAGAAATCCTGCTACAGTAGTGAGATCCTATAGATCTGTTTCCTCTTTATTATAAAACTATAAGCTCATTATATATAGTTTCGAAAATGCAGAAATAGACAAGACAGGAACGTAAAAATAGTCTGTAATCTCATAACTCAGGGTAAGTGGTAATGTAGTCCTCTAACTCACTAATGACATTTTCATGTATTTTTTCTGTGTAAATATGTTTACAGGCAGCACTCAGTTACATATTCGAGTCTGTTTTGGGGTCGAATGTGGCAAAATCAAATACAGTGTTGGGGCAGGCAGTATGAGCAGTATGAAATGTTGGTTTTCCAGATGTCTTAAGAAAGTCTGAATTCAAGACATGAAATACAGTTTAAGGGCATCTTTATATAATGCACAAGTTCAATTGTTTTAAGTCAAACATATAAAAACTCAGAACCACTTTTTTGTATGTGTGTTATTTACTAAATTGAGAGCATTCAATTTGTACCTTTTTTTGGATAGCAAATTGAAGAGTCTACTCAATGACTTACCTCTTTCAACACCCGAAAATCCTTTCTTAAACACCTTAAATCAATTTATATTTTGTACAAGAAACCAAATACTTTTTTTAAACAGTGAAAAAAGTGTGCTCTTTGTTGAGATGCTTGAAAGGAATATATTCCAATGGGATACAAAGACAGGTCCTAGGGACAAAGCTGCCTCATAAATCATACTAACCTCATAAATCTAGGTTTTACCTACATGCATAGTGACCTTCTGCATTTGCTTATGTCTTAGAATTTTTTTTATAGTCCCCTTATGTGTTCCATTGTCCATGTACACATAGTGTCTATTAGGGAGGATAAATATGACACTGACTTAAAGGATTCAGAAATCTGATTTAATGGGTGGCTTTAAGTGGTAATTGGCTAAGGGTAGTTTTTAGTGTTCGTTAGGGTAAAGGCTGAGATGCTATAGCAAAGAGAAGGCTAAACTTAGTGGCTT
Organism: Mirounga leonina; assembly: GCF_011800145.1. Classification (NCBI taxonomy): domain Eukaryota; kingdom Metazoa; phylum Chordata; class Mammalia; order Carnivora; family Phocidae; genus Mirounga; species Mirounga leonina. Next base: position 5,787,763 of record NW_023270871.1, read on the forward strand.
AAATAATTTGGGAGCTAATTTTTCCTTCATGTAACAATCCAGCCTGTCTAAGCTGGTGGAACATCTCTTCTCATTAGGGTTAATCAAGAACTAAGTCCCTTCCGTTTTGTTATTCCATCTCTTTGGACATGGTCTTTTTCTGCACGATTGAAGCCACTTTCTCGTTTCCTTGATGCGATTTACAGAATGTGAGAAAAGCCAAATTCCAGAGAGACCAGCCTGACTTAAGTTAGGGATGATTTGGAAATTGTATACATCTTTCAATCACACTCCATTGGCTCAAACTTGGTCATATGGCCACATGTGGCTGTAAATGAGGTTGGGAAATGTAGTCACCAGCTGAGTGGCCATGCATCCAGGAAAGAGAGAAGCAGCATTTTGCCAAAATATCATAGAATATCAAGAATATCAGAGAGAGGGGCGCCTGGGTGGCTCAGTTGGTTAAGCGACTGCCTTCGGCTCAGGTCATGATCCTGGAGTCCCGGGATCGAGTCCCACATCGGGCTCCCTGCTCAGCAGGGAGTCTGCTTCTCCCTCTGACCCTCCTCCCTCTCATGCTCTCTGTCTCTCATTCTCTCTCTCTCAAATAAATAAATAAAATCTTAAAAAAAAAAAAAAAGTTGTGCGTCATTTAATTGACAGTACTTTTAAAAAAAGAATATCAGAGAGAGGCCCAGAAGAGGAAGATAAAGTCACCAGATGGAATCCTAAAACACATCAAATGTTCATTCCTACCACCTGAATCATAATTTTTTGTTATTTATAGAATATATTATTTTAGTGATGGGAAGGGGTAATAATTACCTGAATTGATGGGAAGATTTTGAATGATGTTGCAGTGAAGAGAAGATTTTAGTTTATATACTTTTTATTTAAATAAAATAATTATTCTATAATAGAAATATAGACTGTTCCCTAATGCAAGGTGTCAACATTCTTCACACCCTCTTGGCAAGTTTCCTTAAATTCTGAAGCAGTGAGTGTATAATCTGAGCATGCATAAAAGTCACCTGAGGTGGTTGTTAACATTGCATATTATTAGGGTTCCCCTTAGAGATTGATTTAGTAAGTCCGGGGTAAGTCTGAGGAATGGCCTCTTAACAGGGACTATCACTGTTGCAGAAGATCGAGGGCCACATTCTGAAAACCCAGATATGGCCTGGGCTACAAACCTGTTTTCTGGTGCTCAGAGAAAGAAATTTTCATCTGCACCAGGAATTCAGTCTGGGATAATTTCCCTTCATTATCATTTTTATTAAATTCATTATTCATCTCCTGCTGGAAAATTGGGCACTAAAAAGCTGGTTTAATGAAGCAATAATGAGGTAAAAAGTCTTAGCCATTTAAGATCAGGACTGTTCTGTTCTACCCATAGGTTTCTTTTTTTTTTTTTTTTTAAAGATTTTATTTATTTATCTGAGACAGAGAGAATGAGAGAGACAGAGAGCACATGAGAGGGGGGAGGGTCAGAGAGAGAAGCAGGCTCCCCGCCGAGCAGGGAGCCCGAGGCAGGACTCAATCCCAGGACTCCAGGATCATGACCTGAGCCGAAGGCAGTCGCTTAACCAACTGAGCCACCCAGGCACCCTACCTATAGGTTTCTATATCTAACATTTCCCATTTTGTTTGCAACTTTTGTACCTGATTAAATTTATTTATTTATTTTTTTTTTAAAAGATTTTATTTATTTATTTGACAGAGAGAGAAAGACAGCACAAGCAGGGAGCTGCAGAGGTAGAGGGAGAAGCAGGCTCCCCACTGAACAAAGAGCTGGATGCGGGGCTTGATCCCAGGACCCTGGGATCATGACCTGAGCGGAAGGCAGACACTTAACCGACTGAGCCACTCAGGCGCCCCTGTACCTGATTAAATTTAAAACGCATCCTTTTATTTTTCAAAATGTGCTTTCTCCTCGCTCCATGCCTAAGACTTGATTTTTTTTCCCCTCAAGCCTCAGCCCTTTCTTCTTCTTCCCCAGTGTCACCAGTTAATATCATACTATTCTTTCACTAATTGGGTCTTGATTCGACACTCCCATGTCTCTAGGCCTCGCAGACCAGATAAACTTCTCTGGGTTGGCAGAAGCAGAGAGAAAGGAGAAGAGATCAAGATACTGACATGTTGTGTGTGTCCTCCAGATGGGCCCTTGCTGCCTATCCCCAGTCCTTGGTAAATTCCCCACTCCCACTTCTGGACCCGAGGTGGGAGCAATACAACCCAAACAGATGTGAATACTGTGGGCCTTTAATGTCTGTTCCACTTCCCATGTTTGGATTGGGTTAAGGGATGAGGTAAGAGAGGAGTAAATACTATTAACAAAAAAGTATATTAATTAGTCCTTCAAATATCATCACGACCCGACAGGAACCTGGGTAGTGGGGACAGAATGCCAGGAGCAGCTTGAGGAAGGGCTGCATTTAAGGGACAGGCAGGGGATCAGTGAGGTGCCAAGGGGAGGACTGGATAGAGAAGAGCCAAGAAGGTGTGGAGGACGCCCCCGGGCGGGGTGCGTTTCAAGAGGACAGCGCAGTCTATCTGGAGCGTTTTCTCAAATCAGGGCCCATTTCCTTACTTTGAGACTAGACTTACTTTTGATGCTTTTAAGATAAGGAATGAGATGAAAGTTTCAGAAACGAAAAGGAAGACCTGTCAAAGGGCTGTTATGCTGCCTCTTCACTCTGCCCCCACCGTATTTGAAACTCAACTGCCCATACGGTTTCAGTCCTGGGCAGCCCTGGCTTGCGCTGCTCGGTTCTCTCGACCGCGCTTGCCGCGGTGCCGCCTTGAGAATCCACTGCAGCGTCCGGAAGCCACACGCGGGGGCGCTGCTCCCGCCAGTGACTCAGCATGGCGCGGGTACTGGAGCTGGGGGCGGGGAGCCTCCCCAAGTCGGGGGACTCCAGCCGGCCGCCTCTGCGCTGGGCTCTGTGCCGGCAGAGACCTCTGAGCTGCACGGTGCTCTGAGGCTCACACACCCCCCGTGCCCCCCCCCCCCCCCAGTCCTGCCGCTTCTCTTTGCCTCCCGGGGTGTCAGGCCCGCATGGCAGCGGGAGGCCCTTCCCTGCCCACTCCTGCTACCTTCTCCCTTTTGCTTCACAGACTTTTCTCGCACATGAATTCTTTTTTTTTTTTTTTTTAAAGATTTTATTTATTTATTCATGAGAGACACAGAGAGGCAGAGGGAGAAGCAGGCTTCCCGCCGAGCAGGGAGCCCGATGCGGGACTCGATCCCAGGACTCTGGGATCATGACCTGAGCCGAAGGCAGACGCTCAACCATCTGAGCCACCCAGGGGCCCTCTCGCACTTGAATTCTATCTTAGCATATGCTTCGTGAAGGACTTGAACTGGCACAAGATCTTTATGAAAAAAGTATCTTCTTTTTTCCAAATGTCTGTGCATTCTTGGACACATCTCCTCCTCCCCCAACCCTTCCATGAGAGAGCAGACCCGGCGAATGTTGTCTATCATGCTGAGGGTCAACTTCAAAGAGGGAGGAATGCTTTGAGTCTTTTTAATGACCTCTTTTAGGCTGGACTTTAATTTGGAACATGGAGGGTTTGTTTGTTTGTTTTTACAAGATCTTGGCATGCACTGCATATTTCATCTGTTGCCCTGTCTTTAAGTATTCTTCTTTGCTTCAAGATAACAAAAAATCATTCACAATCTGCTATTCTCTTGTAGCCCATAAGAAAGAAGAAAAAAATCATAATATGGTGAGTGCCAGAATATTGCTTTAGGTCCCTCGGATCTCTTACAACGCGGGCTAACCGTGTCAAATACCTCTGAAAGATCCATAGGCTCAGAACCGAGCCAGGTGTCCTTGCATTGTGTGCTCATGTCAGTTCAGTTTTGGGAAGATAAAGGCACAGAAGCCAGGCTGAGCAGGGTCAAGATGGTAATGGGAAGCGAAGTGGACACTTCAGGAAATTTGATTGAGAAGGAAAGTGCTTCACTTATTTGGTCAAGAGAGGCTTTTCTGGGGTGCCTGGGTGGCTCAGTCAGTTAAGTATCTGCCTTCGGCTCAGGTCCTGATCTTGGGGTCCTAGGATCGAGCCCCGCATCAGGCCCTGTGCTCAGGGGTGAGTCTGCTTCTCCCTCTGCCTCTGCCCCTTCCTTGTCCACCCTCCCATCCCCCGCCCTGCGCTTGTGCTCTATTTATTTGACAGAGAGAGAGAGAGAGGGAGAGAGAGAGAGCATGTGCACAAGTAGGCAGAGCCGCAGGCAAAGGCTTTTCTTTTTATCATCCTCCTCCCTGCCTCTCCCCCTCCCTTTTTCCATCCTTCCTTTTCCTTTTCCCCTTTTTCTTCTAATCCATCTTCCTGTTTTCTAAAAAAAAAAAAAAAAAAAAAAAAAAACCAAGGTAAAATAATATTTGGAAAAAATTTCAAACACTGGGGAAATATATGTTGTTAGAAGTTCCTCATAATTCTACCCTCTGGGAAGCAGGAGTTCTCAATATCGGTTGCATATTAGAATATCTAGAGAGATACTTGAGCCTGATGTCAAGCCCACAGCCCATGTCAAAAACATGGCACCCAGATATCAGCATTCTTTAAGATTCTCTAGGTGGTTCCACTACACAGTCACGGTTGAGAACCACTGTTCCAGGACTTTGCTACTCCAAGTGTAGTCTGTAGACCAGTGGCATGAGCATCAGCATTTAACAGAATCTCAGCTCTGCATTTTAACAAGATCCCTTGATATTTCATATGCACTATAAAAATAGAGAAGCACTTTCTATAGAAAAATCATAAAAAGCAATAAGGAAGACTTTTTTTTTTTTTTAAGGTGGCATTGATTCATGCTTATAGACTGAGAGGAAAAAGCGATAAAGGGGAAAAAATAGAAAGTATAAAACAGGATGTCATAATTGGTAGGGGATTGTCCCAGAAGTGGTGGGAGGTATAGAGCTGACAGCCTGTTGGGAAAAATGAACTTTGAAGAGGAAAGGGTATTTGTCATCTTATGACCCTAGAAGGAAGGATGATAGACTTACAAGCAGATCTGAGGGCGGGGACAGCAGTTGCCTCCTGATGGCTTTTGTTTTCTGCTTTCCTCTGGGAAGAAAGAGGAGAGGTCATCTGCTAAAAATGAAGAGGGCAAAGAGGACTAATGGCTACTGAACACTCACTTTGTGTCACACAGTCTTGTTTTTTTTTTTTTTTTAAGATTTATTTATTTATTTGAGAAGGGGGAAGGGGCAGAGGGAGAAGGGGAGAGAATCTCAGGCAGACTCCCCGATGACTCTCTCTACCCTGAGATCATGACCTGACCCAAAATCAAGAGTCGGTTCCTTAACTGACTGAGCCATCCAGGCGCCCCTCACACAGTGTTTTACATACAAAAATCATATGTAATCCCTCCAACAGCCCTATGACGATTCTGTTATCCAGATGGGGACATTGATGAGGAAAAACATCTGTAAACATCTGTCCTGAGGTTCCTTCTCTATGTCTTCACTCCTTGGGTGACATGACTCAGTCTCCGGACTGTAAATGTTATCCACACGACCTCTAGTCCCCGATCTGTGCTACAAACTCCCCCCAGTCGTCAACTTGACCTTTCTAAAATGGTGCCTGCCTGATGGGTATCCCAAACTAGGCAGAAGAGAACTCATCCCAAAGCTGCACCCCAGCCTGGACCGCACTCACCATAATAAAGCTGAAAAGCCAGGACTTCTCCTGGTGGTGCTTCCTCCCCTCCCTTTACCCGTCCCAGGTCACTAAGGAATCTTGTCAACTTGATCTCCCTAGTATTCTGAGTCCCTGCACTTGGCTAACATCTCCGGTGTTACTGGGCCAGCCTAAGCCACCGTCGCCTCCTGCTGGGCCAACTGCCCTCTCCTCCCTTGCCATTGACTCCCTCTGACCTGTTCTCTGCCTCTCAGCCAGAGTGAGGTGTGTGAGTGTACGTGGCCATTTAACATCATACCCCCAATCAGGGTGGTATAACCACCCCATCACAGCTGCTCCGAGAGTGATCAATCATTTGCCGATCTTGTTTTACCGATGTTCACACCTTCACATTTTTCTTTCTTTCTTTTTTTAAGTCTTTAAAAGCAAATCCAAGATATTCATGTCATTTCAATCATAAATATTTCAGTGGATAGCTCTCATGGAGAAGGATTTTTAAAAGAACTAGAAGCAGAATGATGATGGCATTCTTAGTGCCCCAGTATGCTGTCCACGTTTATATATTTTATCGCATTTAGCCTTCACAGTGGTTTTGTGGGGTGGGCATTGCTAGATGATTTTACCTACAAGAAAACGTAGATTTAGAGAGTAAGGGACTTGCCCAGAGGGCTGAAATTTGAATCGGGAGTCCTTAAATTCCGTGGTGGTCACCCTTCCCACCTAGTCCCTGTTCCTCTTTCCTACGTGTGAGGGCTTCTGTCCTCATTCCTTAGTGCCTTGCATCTTGTGATCTTGCACTACTGTAAGAAAAGAGAAAATAAAAATGGGAACAATCCATATATTTTCATCGCTGAAAAAACAAAACAAAACCCATATAGTTTCAGATTTTCCTAAATATTTTCCTCCCAAAATTTAGGAAAAACATTATTATGCTGCCATCTTCTGGATCTTTTGAAATCTAACACATCAACAATGATACAGACCATTTAAAACCAGTTCTGTCCCGCTCTTTCTAATCTAGGGCTGACATACTAAACTGTGTATAATTAAAAGTATTTAGTTAATTGGAAAATTCTTTAAAAACTTAATACCTATCAAATAGGAAGTCTAAAGCTATATGTATTTATATATATAAATCTCAAAATATAAGTTATTTTTCTTTATAGGGGATGGAGACAAACATACACAGTAAAAATTTACAAGTAATTCAGCAGCCATTAATTTCAACCTCATCCAATGATAGTTTTTAAGATTAATGTTAATAGAGGTGGTGGGTAAAAAAGCTATTCATTGCTGGTGGGAGTATAAATTATTATAGTCCTCTGGGAAGGCAATTTGACTACATATATAAGAAATAAAAATAAAACACGTGTAACTCTTGGCCCAGCAAACTTACTTTATGAATTAATCCTACATATATTCTTTTTTTTTTTTTAAAGATTTTATTTATTTATATGACAGAGAGACACAGCGAGAGAGGGAACACAAGCAGGGGGAATGGTAGAGGGAGAAGCAGGCTTCCCGCGGAGCAGGGAGCCCGATGCGGGGCTTGATCCCAGGACCCTGAGCCGAAGGCAGACGCATAACGACTGAGCCACCCAGGTGCCCCTAATCCTACATATATTCTTATTGATATATGCAAAGATGTATATATGTGAAGAATGTACAATCTCACATTGTTTATAAAGGACTAGAAAAACCCAGAATACTTAAGCAAATGTGTTACTACACCTGTATGTAATTCTGTGAAGTTGGATGAAAATAATGTTGTAGTTGTTAATATGCTGGTAATAATAACTGATCTTGTAAGATTTTTTTTAAAAAGACGTTTTTAAAAAATACTTTGGCCCAGAACTGGAAATGCAGTTTTGCATGCTATGCTATGCAAAATAAGTACCCTTTCCTATTTTTTTTTTTTTTACCAGCAGACATTTATGTAGTAGAATCTACATTTGATTTCTGTCACTAGAAGAATGATACACTCAGATTTTTAAGAATGGAACATGAGGCAGTAAAGTATAATCTTAGCTTCATAATCTGATACTATAAATAAGATAAAAATGATTTGAGTGTAAGTTATATTGTGTGGTTTTTACTCAAGAAAAATTTAAATTAACAGGAAGAAAACTTTGGTGCTCTGTGAAATCCGTACCATGAGGCTAAATTTATAGTGCAATGTCTTTTTACTTACTCATTATTTAATAATAAAATATTAGAGTAATCATGACTGATATTTATTGAGTTTTTTCTATGTGCTGAGTGCTGTTCTAAGTGCTTAGCATTGGAGATGTCGGTTGACTCCTCCAGGACTCTGGAAAGACAGTGTAAAGATAATATTCCTTCTTATTTAATAAAATTGAGAGTAAGGGAAGCTGAGTGACTTGCAAAGATCACACAATCAGCAAAGGGTCAAATCAGGAATTGAGTCTAAATACTTTGAATTCCTATGCAGTGTTCTTTCTGTTATACCCAAAAGGGTCAAAGGGAAAAAATCAGTGCAAATGTCTGTACCGAAATGTTTCATAACATGTAAGACGTGCTAGGCCCGCTGCTAGGCTCATCGTAAGTACTCAGAAAATACTGACCATAATTCTTGTTGTTGTTATTATTATGCTAAAAGGAAACAAGCCTAGGTATTTTTCTGAATGACACTGACAAGCATCCTTTCCCCACAACTCTTCCACTGAAAATTCTCAATTGCATTGTAATGTTTTCATACTAGTATGCAGCGTAAGACCCCTGAGGGCAGGTGTTTGGTCTGTTCTGTTTACTGCTACACCCTGACGCCTAGGTCACAGCTCAGACTCAAATGCTCAGCAAGTATTTAGTAAATAGATTGGGAAACTGGAAGTTTTTCTTGTTCTTCTTTTCTTTTCTTTTTTTTTGACTGTGACATCGTTGGCCTACTATTGGTCTGCCATTCTGTATAATTTTTTTTTTAAGATTTTATTTATTCATTTGCGAGAGAGACAGAGAGAGAACAAGCAGGGGGAGAGGCAGAGGGAGAGGGAGAAGCAGACTCCCTGCTGAGCAAGGAGCCTGATGCGGAACTCGATCCCAGGACCCTGGGATCATGACCTGAGCCGAAGGCAGAAGCTTAACCATCTGAGCCACCCAGGCGCCCTGCCATTCTGTATAATTTGTATGCTTTAGAGTAATGCTTCTCAAGTCTTAGTGGTTATGAAACTTCCTTGTCCAACATATAGATACCAGAAAAAAAGTAGATCCCTAGAAAACTTCATTAAGTATTTGTATACCTTGATGAATACACCTCCACCCAGGGTTTGGTTTGGGCCTCAAGACTGATGATGCCATGCACACATCAAAAGGGTATAAAAATACATAAAGAAGTTTCTGGGGATAAGATATCCCCTGGGTAGGCTTCCCAGCTGGCCCGAGAATGGTGTGAGAACAGGGAGAGGGGCTGGCTTGATGTTTTATTGTGATTTGGGTGTGAGACTGGGGTCTCTTCCAGGAAGCTGCACACATCACTTTTGCTGGCATCTCCTTGGCCAGAGCTTAGCATCATGTCCTCGCCTAACTGCAAGGGAGATTATAAAATGTAGTCTTCACATCATCATGTGCCCAGTTCAACATCAGAGTTCCATTACTGCATAAAAAGGGAAGAATGAACATCAGGGGACCAAAACACTCTTGGATCCAGTTACTGAATGACATTAGGTGGAATAACATTAATTATTTCAAGTCTTCTGTGTATAGTTTGCTACTTTTATAATTTCTAGTTAGTGTTCCAAAGGTTGCTATTTTGTAACTTATTTATGGGTTTTAATATGTTCCATAGCATACTAGGTAGGCTGGGGAGATGAAGTTTAATGGAACAGAAAAGGGGGAAGGTGCTTGGGTGGCTTAGCTGGTTAAGCCCCTGACTCTTGATTTCAGCTCAGATTAATGATCTCAGGTTTGTGAGATTGAGCCCCGTGTCAGGCTCGGTGTTGAGCAATGGGGCCTGCTTAAGATTTTCTTTTTCCCTGCGCTCCTCCTTCCTCCCCCCGCCCCCCCAAATAAAGAAAACTAAGATTTATTTCTGGCAATATGCCAGGTACCTGATTGGAGACTTTCATATATATTTTCTCATTTGGACAAGGCAAGAGAGACAAGCAGAAAGAATTATTTCATTCAGGGCCAATCATTGGCAAAATGGTAAAGAAGGCAGTTTTTTTTTTTTTTTCCATAACTCAGGTTTTCACTTTCAATAGGTCTTTTCTAAAACGTGTTTTTTTTTTTTCCCCAAGATTTTATTTATTTGTCAGAGAGGTAGAGAGAGAGGGAGAGAGCGAGCACAAGTAGGGGGAGTGGCAGGCAGAGGGAGAAGCAGGCTTCCTGCTGAGCAGGGAGCCCGATGCAGGACTCGATCCCAGGACCCTGGGATCATGTCCCGAGCCGAAGGCAGATGCTTAACCGACTGAGCCACCCGGTGTCCCTCTAAAACGTGTTCTGTGTGTCTATTCTTTTACAGCAAAATATCCAACATAGAACATAACTGAAAATACTCTGCTGTGCAAAATGGTATGTAGGACTTAAGTACAAGTGGAAACGTCATTTGTCCAAATAAATACTTAGACATAATCTGGGGTCTTATAAAATAGTATTTCAATTAGATGGTTTCTAAATCTGATTGGTTGAGTTGCCTGATCTCTGGACCCCAAATAACAGTCGTTCTTTCCCTGCCCAAACTGAAATAACCAAAATGTGGGAGCATCAGGGCCGGTGGTTGGTGTGATTGCACTTGGTTCCTTTTCCTAAACTTTTCCCTTCCATCATACAAAAATGAGTTGACTTGGGTAAAAGACAATAGAATTTTCTCAAAGGAGAGTGGTTCATATGGTAAATATGGTGAGTATTCTACACGAATCCCTTGGTTCCTATTTCTAGTGAGATTGCAACCAGATGACTTTCTTTGATTTATTATACAGAACAAGAACAAGGGCTCTGTGATATTGTGATTCATAATAAGAAATTTATATTTGGTCTTCTTCCCCTTTCTGGCACGGAGATCCTAAAACTCTTAGAATGTTCCTGTGATGAAAGCCATAAAAGTATGTCTTGTTATGTCAATGCAATGACTTTTAGACAGCACCTAAGTGTCAGGGCTGATTGCCAGGCGAACCAACCATGTGATTAGAGGGTTGGAACTTTCAGTCCCACCCCCTGACCTCTAGGGAGGAGAGTGGGACTAGAGGTTGAATCAATGGCCAGTAATGTAATCAATCATGACTATGTAATGAAGTCTTTATAAAAACCCAAAAAAGGGACTCCTGGGTGGCTCAGTCGTTAAGCGTCTGCCTTCAACTTGGGTCGTGATCCCAGGGTCCTGGGATCGAGCCCCGCATCAGGCTCCCTGCTCCGCGGGAAGCCTGCTTCTCCCTCTCCCACTCCCCCTGCTTGTGTTCCCTCTCTCGATGTGTCTCTTTCTGTCAAACAAATAAATAAAATCTTAAAACAAACAAACAAACAAACAAAAACAAAAACCCCAAAACACCGGGTTTGGAGAGTTTCCTGGTTGGTGAACAGGTGGAGGTGCTGGAAGAGGGCATAGAAACTCTGCATCCTTTCCTCATGCCCTGTCCTAGGTATCTCTTCTATCTGGCTCTTCCTGAGTTATATACGCTTTTATGATAAATTGCTGATCTGGTAAGTAAGATGTTTCTTTGAGTTCTGTGAGCCTCTCTAGCAAATTAACTGAACCTGAGTAGGCGGTCATACGAACCTTTCACTTATAACCAGTCAGTCATAAATATAGGGAAAAACCTGGACGTGAGGTTGGCATCCCCGGTTGGAGGGGGGCTCCTTAGAACCTCCAATTTTTAGTCGGTTGGTCAGAATGCAGGTAACAGCCAGGGTTTGCAACTGGAAGCTAGAGTGGTGTGGGGGTGGGGGCAGTCTGGTAGGACCGAGTCCTCAACCTGTGGAATCTGGAGCGATCTCCTGGTAGACAGTGTCAGAATTGAGTTGAATCCTTGGACACCTTACTTGTGTCCTAGAATTGCTTGGTGTTGTATGGAAAGACTCCCCCAGCCCCATTTTCAAGTTGAGTCTCAGAACACTGGAAGGGGCTCCATCCAGCCCTTGAGAATGCTGGATCATGCACCTGGAGAAAGGCTCTTCCACCTGCGGGTTTGGCAATCCTCCAGCATTCGAGGCGCCCAGGGTACGTGACGTCAGCTCCTTTGTGTTCATGCTGCAAAGCCAGCCACCGGCTCACAGTGTTGCAGGCATAGGAAACCGCCTTGGCTTTTCAATTCGGCTTGCTTGGCAGATTTTCTAACATCAGCTGCCGGACTGGGAAAATCTGCTGGGTAGATGAAAGAGAGTGAAAGCTGTAGCTGCTCCACGAGAGGCCGTATTACCAGCAAACTCCCTCTGGTGCTATGTGTGCTTGCCTCTTCTTCCTAAGAACACCTCCTTGTAGTTACCCTGAAAGGCAAAGAGCAGGGCTGGAGCAAGAAATGTCTGTTGACACTTGTCAGAGTGGCCTTCCAGAAGGAGAACACCTCTTGCCCTTTGGGAAGATGGAATATATAATCCACTGTGCCTTCGTCCAAGGAGTCAGCAGCAACCTGTTGGCTCACACGTGGCATCCGCCATAGCAGCTTCACCCACTCGCTGGGCCACTGCAGTCGTGGAGATGGCAGTGGTGATGCTGTCGTCAAGAAGCAGCTGACTTGCCGAGTCCCGGCAGCAGAATGGGCTGGAGGGGGAGGTGAGGCCAGAGTGGGAGCTTTGAGAGCCGGGAGTGTTGGTATCGGCTGGCTTGGCCCTGCCACTGCCGAGACGGAAACACTAAGGTGTTGCTTGATTTCTTTCTTAGGTTTTTCCTTGCCTTTCTTTTTTCTTTTCCCTTTCAAGTAGGACTCTTTAGTGGCCCAGCCCGGAGAAGGATTATTTGAAGCAAAGAATAAATTGTTGTTGTTGTTTTTTTAAGATTTTATTTATTTACTTGACAGAGAAAGACATAGCAAGAGCAGGAACACAAGCAGGGGGAGTGGGAGAGGGAGAAGCAGGCTTCCCGTGGAGCAGGGAGCCCGATGCGGGACTCGATCCCAGGACCCTGGGACCATGACCTGAGCCGAAGGCAGACGCTTAATGACTGAGCCACCCAGGCGCCCAAGAATAAATTGTTAAAGCTAAATTTTAGGCTTCATGACGGATAAATATTTGGATAAAAGGTATCTGGAAAGTATACCCTGAATAAGTGCGTGAAAATCGGCATGGGGGATTTTTTCATTGAAAGAGAAGCGAAAAAAGAGAGGGCAGAAGACAGAGGCTGGGGCACCTGGAAAAGTCTTTGCAACGTGCTAGGGTTGCTGCTAACTCAGGAGAAACACTGCTTTACTGTACTGAATCTATCCTAGAAACAACAGGCTCAATAGCTCCTTTCATTACCTGGGAGCGTAATTCATCCCTGGCATTCTTTCTGCATGTTTTGAAGGCTGTTCTCAGATGGAATATAAAATGCTTTAGAAACCAATTTTAGTAATTGGCAGCATCATATTTTTTATATTCTTGCTGAAGGGACTTAGGGTGAACAGTGGGTCAATTTTATCTTTTTTTTTTTTTTTTTTAGCCAAAAGGGCACATCACTCAGCAGAATACTTAGTGGCTATGAGAGTGAAAACCAGTTCCCCCAGCATAAGGTGTGAGCAACATATTGGATTAGAAAGCATAATATGCTTTCTTTCATGAAATAGGCCTAATCAATATACTTTTTATACTTTATCAGGATCATTCATCAATTATTATTTATTTTTTTTTTTAAGATTTTATTTATTTTTTTGACAGAGAGAGACACAGTGAGAGCAGGAACACAAGTAGGGGGAGTGGGAGAGGGAGAAGCAGGCTTCCCGCGGAGCAGGGAGCCCGATGTGGGACTCGATCCCAGGACCCTGGGATCATGACCTGAGCCGAAGGCAGACGCTTAACGACTGAGCCACCCAGGCGCCCCTCATTCATCAATTATTGATGAAACACTAGGCAAAGCTTTTCTTGAGAGCGTTAGAAACTCTGGCTGGAGTTGCAGCCCTGGGATCTGGGATTGTATCTGTGAATGTTATTCTGCAAAATACCCTGAGCACTCACTATGGGCCCAAATGAAGAGTGTCACTGGGTCTCAGAAATGCACTTGTTTGGGGAAACATTTAAATATCTCTGCTGGAACGAGGGTCACATAATCATTCCATCACACAATGCTTACTTGTAAAGAGAATGGGGATGCAGTCTCACTGAGTGCAGGGTTGTTTCCAAGCAGAGTTTTTAAGGATAAGGAAGGCTGGCTCCTTAGGTTCTTACCGTGAGTAGACAGGATGGGATCTGGGCAACAAGGGGAAGAATTGGCCTCAGTTAGGAGCACAGAGAGTTCACCTGTGGTAGCAGAGGGGAAGGCAGAGAATTGGAGCACGGATGCTGGTGGGCATATACAATGGGAGCGTGTGGAAGTCCTCTTATAATGCATTCCGTTTCATTAATGAAATAAGAAAGGTGTGGGTTAAGAATGAGTGTGAGGCAGTAGATATCAGAGGTATGGTATGAGGGAAAAATTAAGTATGAAGTACTTATCTGCAAGTGTTCCCATGTAAGAAGTCTTGGATTCTTTTTAGTCTAGGTTACACTCACCAACTTTCCCCGTTGCACCCACTACCTATCCCTAGCATCCTGATTATCAATATTAACTAGAAGCCAGTGAAGAAAGATTGAATGTCAAACTTGACAAGATGCGTGAGAGAGGAATGTCATAGGGGACGGACATGCAAGACAAAGAATGGTTAAGCCCAGGATCGATTCTTCCAAGCCCTCAGGGGCTGAGAGAGAGCTCTGTTTCTGTCACTTAAAATTACTCATTTTCATGTTTACCCCAGTGCCTCAGAAGACACCAGTTTAGTTCCAGGGGTGAAAGTTGGGGCAGAGGCACTTTTTCTGGATAGACTGAGTACTGTAAACCAATTTTCTCTGACAGGCATTGCGGGGAATCTGGAGATCAAAAAGACTCGGTGTGGGGCACCTGGGTGGCTCAGTCGGTTAAGCGACTGCCTTCGGCTCAGGTCATGATCCCAGGGTCCTGGGATCGAGCCCCGCATCAGGCTCCCTGCTCAGCGGGGGGTCTGCTTCTCCCTCTGACCCTCCTCCCTCTCACGCTCTCTGTCTCTCATTCTCTCTCTCGCAAATAAATAAATAAAATCTTAAAAAAAAAAAAAAAGACTCGGTGTGAGTCCAAAGTTACCTTCCTTCTCTTCAGAGCTTCTGATTCTACATGAGGTAGAGTATCAGCTACTGAGTTAGGAGTATAAAGAACAAATACATTGTAACCAGAGGGGACACAGAGTACATTTGTTCCCTGGGAGTAGTGGAAGCTCTCAGTGAAATGGAGAACAAGGTTATTACCAGAGACAGGAGTTAAGTTCATAGGAGAAGTTTAAAAAGGGAAGTGTGAAATAGTCATACGGAACAACTGAATGGACTAGGCAGAGTAGTGTGATTACCACTTAAAGAACCACCTGAGGCTCATGGTCATGAATTTAAAGTAAGACCAGTCAGAGCGTACAGGAAGAGAAGTGGACTGGATTTAACCAGGTTTGTGATTTTGATAAATAAATAAATAAGTACACACACATACACATACACACACACACGCTAGGGATCGATGATGGGATGAGATGGGGAGAATTGACTAGGGGAGCTTCAATCAAAAGAACGCAAGAATTCTTACACTGAGGCGCTTGTGGATAACTACTTCATCCTTTTCCTCTCTTCTCATGCATTCAATCTCCCTCTTTTTCCCCCTCTCTCTCTTCACACATACACACACAAACACAGTTTAAATATATAAATTATATGTAATAAAGAGGGGAAATAAAAGCATAAATTTGTATTTTCCTATATTTGCATAAAAGAAACCCCAGAAAGATATACTAAAACTAATACAAATGGTTACTTACCCAAATGCTTACTAATAGGAGGGTAGGGGGACAGAGATGGAGTCCTTCCAGTCCTTCAAAAATTCTTCCCAAAAATAGTAGAGGGCAGAATATGTTCCAACTTACACTATGAGGCTAGTATTACCCTGATATAGAATCTAGAGATAGACATCACAGGAAAACTACAGACTAATATCTCTTATTGTTATAGCCACAAAATTTCTCAAGGAAAAACTAGCAAACTAAATCTGGCAGCACATAAAAAGGGTTACATACCATGGCTAAATGGAGATTTATTCCAGGAATGCAAGACTGGTTCAACATACGAACATTAATCATTGTAATACACTTTATTAAAAGAATAAAGGACATAACCCATACAATCATCTTAAGATGCAGAAAAAGCTTTTGACAAAATCCAATGCCCTCTCATGATATAAACACTTAACAAAATAGGAGTAGAAGAGAACTTTCTCAACATTTATGAAAAACCACATTATAAAAAACATTTATGAAAAACCCATAGCTGCCGTCACACTTTTCCATTATTATTATATTTGTTATGGTGTTCTGCGCTCGGTGATTACAGATTGCTGAAAGCTCGGATGATGGTTAGCATTTTTAGTAATAAAGCATTTTTTTTTTTAAAGATTTTATTTATTTATTTGACAGAGAGAGACACAGCAAGAGAGGGAATACAAGCAGGGGGAATGGGAGAGGGAGAAGCAGGCTTCCCGCGGAGCAGGGAGCCCGATGCGGGGCTCGATCCCAGGACCCTGGGATCATGACCTGAGCTGAAAGCAGACACTTAACAACTGAGCCACCCAGGCGCCCCAGTAATAAAGCATTTTTTAAACATTTTTTATTGTTATGTTAATCCCCATACATTACATCATTAGTTTTAGATGTAGTGTTCCATGATTCCTTGTTTGTGCATAACACCCAGTAATAAAGTATTTTGAAATTAAGGTGCGCACATTGTGTTTTTAAACTTTATGCTGTTGCACATTTAATAGACTACAGTATAGTGTAAATTAACTTTTATATGCACTGGGAAACCAAAAACTTTATTTGATTCACTTTATTGTGATATTTACTCTATTGCAGTGGCCTGGAACCGAACCCACAATATCTCTGAGGTACGTCTGTATATTCTCAAGAAAAAAAAAATGAAGTGGTATATATACAAAATATTATTGATATATATCCACAGACTATTGTATATTCTGGTACATCCATAGAATACTATTTAGCCATAAAAGGAATGAAGTACTGATACATGGGCTACAAAATGGATAAACCTTGAAAACATTATGCTAAGAAGTCAGACACAAAAAGGCACATATTAGTGATTTTATTTGTATGAAATATCCAGAAGAGGCACATCGATAGAGCCAGAAAGTAGATTAGTGGTTTCCAGGAGCTAGAGGTTGTGGGCAATGGGGAGTGACTGCTAATGGATATGGGATTTCTTTTGGGAATGATGGAAATATTCCGGAATTAGATAGTGGTGATGGCTTCTCATCCACGTGAATATTTTTTAAACCACTAAGTTATGCACTTTAGAAGGGTGAGTTTTATGTTGTGTGAATTATATCCCAATAAATAAATATACCGGACAGTCAATAAGGGAGGAAATGATATGGAGGGTGGGGCTATCCACTGACAGTATGGATGAATGAAGGGGTATATAAATCAGAGATATATTCTACAGAACTGATGACTGATTGGGTGTGGGAGGCAGTGAGAGGGAGGAGAAATTCAGGAATGATTCAGAGGTGCCTTATCATCTTGTATTTCATTGATTTATTTATGTATCTGCCCATCCCATTAGAATACATCTTCCTCCACCTACCCTGTCTAAATACATAGGGTCCGTTCTGCAGGGAAAGGGAAATAAGTGGCAATTTCAGACACACTTCAGATAAAACATCAACAAGGATTTCTATTTTCATGGTTCTGTTTTATGCACTTCAAGAGCGTTGCTCAGTTTCCCCTGGGAAGAGAGAGGTTGCTTCCTGTGGACATCCTTTGGACGATTTTGAGGTTTCCCCATTTTAGTCTTGATGAGAGAAGCACTAACCTTTATTGACTCCACACTAAGTGTTGGATGTTCTTTTTCCCAAAGAGGTGCTGTCTTTACTTCACCTGGCCACAGGTTTTGGAAAACTTTTTTTTTTTTAAAGATTTTATTTATTTGTCAGAGAGAGAGCGTGAGCACCTGAGCCAAGCAGGAGGAGCAGCAAGCAGAGGGAGAGGGAGAATAGACTCCCCGCTGAGCAGGGAGCCCGATGCGGGGCTCAATCCCAGGACCCTGGGATCATGACCTGAGCCAAAGGCAGATGCTTAACTGGCTGAGCCACCCAGGCGCCCCTGAAGACTTTTTTTGGACAATAAAAACTTTTATTAATATAAGTTGATTTCACTTTTTGCTTAATCAAAGTTATAATAATGCAGCTGTCAGCTGGGCCTTCTCATTGGTATGAACCATCACTCACAATGCTAGTTGATACAATTTTAATCTAAAGAAAAGGATCTTGATACTTTGATAAGCCTGTACATTCTCATTAAATTTAATTAATTATTTATTTTACATTCTCATTTTAGATCATGTAAATTTCAATCAGTAAAATAGCTCTTGGTCCTGGTGACTATCTTCACAGACCCGTAAGAATCTAACGTCACATAGTTGGTAATTTCCCTGGTAATTAATTATTAATCAGTTTCCTTCTGATTAATTGCAAGTTGATTGTTCTCAGGAAGTCACTCAAATTGTGTATCATTGGAGGAATATCTCTGGATAAACTGGTTTGCTAAAATTTTTCTTTGGTTCACATTTGTTTATGGATATATTTTAAAAACTCACTTATTCATGAGTGTGGAAGGTGTGGAGTTCTATATGTACTCAAGATGCTTCAGTGTGCATTTTACATATTTTGAATTTCATCAGCCCTACAAAGATTTCGTCATCCTTTTATTTTTCTTTTAAGAAAACTGCAGGTTGGGGCAGCTGGGTGGCTCAGTCGGTTAAATGTCTGCCTTCGGCTCAGGTCATGATCCCAGGGTCCTGGGATCAAGCCCTGCATCAGGCTCCCTGCTCAGCGGGTGTCTGCTTCTTCCTCTTCCTCTGTCTCTCCCCCAGCTTGTGCTCTGTCTCTCTCGTGAGCTCATTCTCTCTCCCTCTTGAATAAATAAATAAAATCTTTAAAAAAAAAAAAAGAAAAAAAAATTGAGGGTTAAGGGGCACCTGGCTGGCTCAATTGGAAGAGCATGTGGCTCTTGATCTTAGGGTCATGAGTCCGAGCCCCACATTGGGTGTAGAGATTACTTAAAAATAAAATCTTAAAAAAAACAAGAAAGAAAATTGAGAGTTAAGAGGAGAACCCAGACAGCAAGTGGTAAAACTTAAATTTGAGACAGGGTTTGTCCGATGTCCTTCCTGGCAAACGACGTTCTCCCGAGAAGCAGGCCCACACTAGCTGAAGCTGAAGAAGGAGCAAGAAGAATGTGAAACGAATTTCTTGATGCATATGGGTGTCTTACTACATCTTCACGTGTACTGAAATACATATGACCAGTGCCTGTTATTCATATGCTCACTATGAAATGAAGTAGCATACATTTGTAAACATGATCACATAAAAATTTAGGAAATATATCAACGGTGCACTCAAGTGAAGATCTATGAATCACCAGATCCACCTGGCCTCCAGACCAATCTTTCGGCCCTGGTAATCATGAGGCATTTCATTAAGATGCTTGTTTCTATTATTGCAGTGTGCATCCTCACAATCTACCCCAACTCCTTCACACAAATGAATAAGCAAACAAGCCAAGGAAAGACAGAGAATCTTTAGGATGCTATTCTACAGTACTATGAGATAAAACAATGACAGAATAAAATTAAGTAATTTTCAATTTCTTTTTTTTGAATAGGTAATGCATTCATTAATGTATTAGAAATATAAGCTAGGATAAGGTAAAAGGTCTTAGTCCCATCTCTTTTTCTATCCTATTTCCATCTTTCCACCTAGTGCCCTTCTCATATGTATGCCCCATGAGATAACAAGATAACGATTTTTATTAGTTTCTTGTGTATTCTTCCAGCATTTCTTCATGCAAGTATAAACCAGTATGAATATATACTCCTTTTAACCCCAAAGTAACTACTGCTCTGTATTTTTCCTTTTTCTCCTTAACAGTGTATTTTATAGATCTTTCCATATCAGTACGTAGAGAACCTCTTCAGTTTTTTAGATGTGTGTAATGTTCTATTTAATGTGTATACCATTATTTACCTAACCAATCCACTATTGATGCTTGTTTGCGTTGTTTCTTTCTTTTCTTTTTTTAAAGTAGGCGCTATGCCCTATGTGGGGCTTGAACTCACAGCCCTGATATCAAGAGTCACATGCTTTACTGACTGAGCCAGCCAGGCGCCCCTAATCTTTTGCATTCTAGTTCACATTTATGGGATGAGGCTTACTATAGTCTAGGCATGGTGATAATTGCTTTACCTGGATTTATTTAATAGAACAACCCTATGAATTAGATAATATTATTTCTACTTTTCAGATGGCAAGGAAGGAAGCAAGAGGATCAAAGAGGCTAAGCAGCTTGCCCAAGGTTTGAATCCAGACTCTCTGCCTTTAGAACACGTATTTGTACACAGATCAGTGCCTTATTGCTTTCAGGAGAATTCTTACTTTTAAGAAGTCTCTAGTTATGTATTTGTGACTGTTCTTCACTGTTTTCTAAAACTTTTTCACAAACATTTGAAGAGTTGTATAAGTCAGGATTTTATTTCTTTCTACTACTCATTCTTTATTTTTTTCTTGGCCTGTGGAACATGTAATGATTAATCTGATATCTAAATATATCTCTAGAGACAGCTTAAGGAGATAAAACTTAAAATCATGACATAGATTTGACATTTTCCGAAAGTGATTACTTTTCATTTTAGAGCTATAATATGCTGAACTTTTTTTTTAAAGATTTTTTTTATTTATTCATTTGTCAGAGAGAGAGCACAAGCAGGGGGAGATGGGACAGAGGGAGAAGCAGGTTCCCGCTGAGCAAGGAGCCCGATGCGGGACTCGATCCCAGGACCCTGGGATCATGACCTGAGCCGAAGGCAGATGCTAAACCGACTGAGCCACCCAGGCGTCCCAATATGCTGATATCTTGATCTGGATAAACAACAACAACAACATCAACAAACCAGCTTTCTGCATAGACACCCCAAGGTACTGTGCAGATCAGATAAATGACCTTGTCCTTTGCTATTCACCCTTCCTCTGCAGGTCTTTACACAAGGCAGGTGTGGAACCACGAAAATCTTTGCATTTTGTGTCTTCCTTCTCAGAGCTCTTTGACTTAATTCAAATTTAAACCAAATGAACTATATCTCGGCCTTGCAGACTACCGCCACAGGGTGCATTGCAGAAAACTGAAAAACCCAGATGTTAGAAACCCAAACCAAGCCAGGCCTTCTCCTAAATTTAGCAGGTGCCTGCCACTATTGAAAACCTTGAAACGCATTAACGACAAAGTGTCGTATTGCTTCCTGATTGTATTTGGATCCTTGCCATCTGCAGCCATCGGGGCCACCGAGGCAAAGGCTAGTCCTGTGTTGTAAATGACAACAACTGTCTACAAGGAAGTGTAATGCCCTGGAAGTATTTCTTAATCTATTTAAACCTTAAACATCATTCTTAGGGACTGGATACCAACGGAGAGTACTAATCTCGTGACCCCACTTTTTTTTTTTTTTTTGGTGACCTCACTTTAATGCAGGCAGATAGTCTCTCCTTTGCTGTCCTGCCCGCCGCTCCCTTGTGGTGTATTCAATAAACTTCTATCTCCTTTAAAATAAATAAGTAAATAAATTAACTAAATAATGCGCAAATCACAGTATTGAATGCAGTGCTCCCAGCAGAGATGGGCAGCTTCTTATTAGGTATATAATAAAGCCATTTAACAGTCATTGTTTTGCTGAAAAATTCCTTTAGATAAGGAATTGCCTGCCATATTTCATTCTCAAACTATTCACACCATGACACTTTAATGGAAAAAGAGATACCACCTGGAGTACTTACTAGCTTAACAAGCACTTGACTGGGAGACTAAGAAGATTCAACGGTTCTCGCTCCTGAGCGGTTTAACTCCAGAGCCTAATGCTCTTCGATTACTCGAGGCACTGCAGCATGCCTGCCACTAGGGGGTAGTGTTGCTTTTTGCTCCAATTCCTGGCCGGTTCAATTCTGACCTTATCAGACTTAACAGAAGATAGGAAAGGAGGCTTTATTTTTCCTCAGCAAGTTTATTCCTCTTAGGCGCCTACAGTCAGTGGAACAATTTAGGATAAGATGAATGGCTAGCAAATGAAATAGGCTTGTTAAAATGTTTTCAAATATCTCCCCAAGGTGGACCATAACAGCTTCTTGATATCATCAGCGGTCTGTTTCATTAGGGTCTGGGGATGTTCAAGTTTTTGAAGTGCTACCAAGGGAAGTGAAGACTAATGGGGAATAGGGAGTGTGTCATAGCAGGAGATACGGAGAGGCCTGAGCCCTTGTGGACCCTTCCCCAGTCTGGCAGAAATCTGCTTTCCTCTTCCCTGGATTCAGTATTGGCTCCGATACCATTTGCTAAAGCATGTCTGCTATGCCAGTTTTGAAGCTTGTCAGAAATACAAGTTCTGGGGTCACATGAGTTTGGGAAATTCTGGTTTGAAAAAAGTTTTAAGAAATTTTACTTGGTGTACAACTTTTAGAACATTTACTTTACAAAGCACTGTGCAGTGTGCTTTGTGAATCTAAGGCTGAGCATTTGCTAGAGGTAGACACCGTAACAGTGGTTCTCAATGGAGGAGGGCTGATTTTGCCTCCTGGGGGCATTTGGCAATATTTGGAGACAATTTTGACTGCCATGACTAAGGAGGAGTGTTACTGGCATCAAGTGGGTAGATACCAAGGATACTGCTGAGTGTCCTCCAGTGCACAGGACAAACTCCCCCAACACCCCTCTACCAACCAAGAATGATCACATCCTAAAGGCCAATAATTCAAAGGTTGAGAAACCCTTCTCTATAATATATGCAGCTTCTTATACTTATTTTTTTTTTAAAGATTTTATTTATTTATTTGACAGAGAGAGACACAGTGAGAGCAGGAACACAAGCAGAGGGAGTGGGAGAGGGAGAAGCAGGCTTCCCGCCAAGCAGGGAGCCTGATGTGGGACTCGATCCCAGGACCCTGGGATCATGACCTGAGCTGAAGGCAGATGCTTAATGACTGAGCCACCCAGGCGCCCTTCTTATACTTATTTAAACATAAAATTAATTATTTTTCTTGAGGTATCTTGTAGCACCAGAATGGAAAATATGTGGGGAAACTCTGCCCTCAGTTTATCCACAGTGTTTTAATTATGTTTCAATTGCAATGTAGTGTGGTTTTCCCTCAATACTCCTTCTCTTTGATCTCCACTTGTCATTGTTGACTGACATCTCTGTGATTCTCCTGAACTGGTTTGACAGTGCGTTGTTTTCATTTTACTTCTCCTTCTGTAACCTCTCTCTTTCCTTTTTGGCTCTTCCCCGTTCTTCTGCTCCCTGGGAAGTGGCATGTCTTACGGTTTTATACTTCATTGTGATCATTGTCCCATGACTTCACTTCTCTATGATCCTCCTGCCATTGGCTCTACCTATATCCCTATCCAAGGTTTTTTTTTTTTTTTTTAAAGATTTTATTTATTTATTTGACAGAGAGAGACACAGTGAGAGAGGAACACAAGCAGGGGGAGTGGAGGGGGGAGAGGCAGGCTTCCCGCCAAGTGGGGAGCCCGATGCGGGGCTCGATCCCAGAACGCTGGGATCATGACCTGAGCCGAAGGCAGGCGCTTAACGACTGAGCCACCCAGGCGCCCCCAAGGTATTTCTTATATTCCTTTTCAAAAAGATAGACATTTCTGGTTATGTGTTGGTTGTTTTCTCCAAAATAAAATGTCCCCTCTCCAAAATCACCTCTTCCTCTTCAACTTCCTGTTTCTCTCCTTTATTAATTTGTTAAATTTTTCCAGTTTTCTCAATCAGAGGTGGAATCATGTTTAATCACTAAGCCTTGTGAATTTCCTGGTCTTCTGTCCATCTCTTCGTGAATGAGGCCTTGATTACCCTTTGTCTGACCACTCAGATAAATTCCAAATCATGTGTCCTGCTTCCACTCCTTACCTATGTGGTCTGTGTACTACCACTGTTTTGATCATCTGAAAACAGCTCTTTGATTCTTTCTTCAAAACTTCCATTGAGTGAGTTCCCGTTGTCCTTTGAATAAAGTCCATACAACTTACACCAGTAGTCACATTTCCCACAGTAAGGCTCCCACCTGCACTTAAAGCCTTTGTTCTAATGACTCCTCCATTGAAATTCCTCCTGTTGAAGAAACACTGTTCATGTGAGAGCAAAGATATGGAGATGGGAGAGTGCAAAACACTTGGGGAAAGGAAGGTTTTGTAAACTTTTTAATTGATCTCTGGGATACAGTCTCTGTGAACTGAACAATTCAAGTTCTAAATTATTGTAGATACACTATATGCATGTGACATCCTCTAGACTAAGGATACTCTATACATGGGCTCATATGATCTTTATAGCATGTAAGGAATAAAAATAATAAGAGATATTGCTCAAGGCTTCTATCTGTCAAAATCTTTAGCCTGTTATATTATGCGTCCTCAGTAAACATTTGTTGAGGGGCGCCTGGGTGGCTCAGTCGGTTAAGCGTCTGCCTTCGGCTCAGGTCGTGATCCCAGGGTCCTGGGATCGAGCCCCGCATCGGGTTCTCTGCTCCGCGGGAAGCCTGCTTCTCCCTCTCCCACTCCCCCTGCTTGTGTTCCCCCTCTCTCTGGGTCTCTCTCTGTCAAATAAATAAATCTTTAAGAAAAAAAAGAAAAAATAAACATTTGTTGAATTAGAATAAACAAATTAATGAATGCATTCATGTACGAATGACAAGCTACCACAGCAGTGCTGTTGGTATCTCCTTATATCCCCTCAACACTCATTGCTACGTGACAAAGGCAAATATCTGCAAATACTGTTGATACCTGCAACAGTCTACTTGAAGGCGCTTTCCCCTCCTAGCTACCAGTGCTGCTCAGCCTACTGCCAAGGCAAACTAGAAGTGTTGGAGAGTTGAATCTAGAGCCACCCTCAATCAATGATAGGGTGTTGGTTGATATATCCGCTTAGTTGGAATAACTCTGAGAAGTACTCTGCAGTGTCCCCCAGATTTCCACACTGGGACTGAGTTTTAATTGCCACAGTGGTACTTTGCAAGATAAAGTACCATTTACTGACTACCTCTCCTTTCTTGTCTCACTTTCCCACCCCTCAACAGTGCTTTGTAGGAGCACTTCTCAAAGCAGAAAACAAAACAAAAACAAACAAAACCCAACCAAAACCCAAACCAACCCCCCCCAATCCCCCAAAAAGTCTACTTGCAATTGATTTCCTGTCTGAGAATCTGCTTTTGGGGGAATGTAAATGAAGCCCTTGAATGTGGAATTGTACATTGAGTACTTTTTTTTTTTTTAAAGATTTCATTTTTCAGTAATCTCCACACCCAACACTGGGCTTGACCTCATAGCCCTGAGATCAAGAGTCACACACTCCACTGACTGAGCCAGCCAGGCGCCCCTGCACAATGAGTACTTTAGAAGAGTCCATAACATTTGGAAATCATGCAATTGGAGTTCAACAACAACAACAACAAAATCTTTCAGGAATTATGGGTCATCTTCTCTGTGGCAAAATTTCTTCCACACAAATCACTAATGGTTTTAACAAAAGATATGGAAGATTTGTCTCTGGAAGCCCATTAATTTATGAAGGGAGGGTAGGGGTTGGTCTCTATTATTCAAGTTCTTTGGATAAAGAAAGAAAGAAATCATTAAAACTAGAAAATATTCACTAATGGAATGTTTAGTTATAAAATTACTCTCAACTCAAAAAACCCTTCCCACGTAACACTTACGTCTCTCCTATTAATGCCCTAGCAGCAAGTGTCAGAATATTTGGCCAAACCATGTGAATCAAACCATAGCTTCAGAAAATCTGAAATATTGCCCCCAAAATGCAGCATTCATGCAATCTATGAAAGTGATGTTGAGAACTGCTAGGATCAGTGCAAACCTGTGGGGATCGAGGATCTGGCAGAATTAGCCAAGATAATAACCAAAGAGGAGACAATGGACAGAGGATGATGAACATGATAGGAACTTTCCAACAGTGATCTCCACATCAAAGGATTAGGGTAAGAACTTGGGAAAATTAGTGAATGCTCTTTAATATGTTTGCAAAACATGATGCTGTTTTTGACCTTTCTGTGGAAGTCAAGCATGAGGGGATGGATATAATATTGTGTTAGGCCATACGTGTGTGTGTGTGTGTGTGTGTGCCCGTGTGTATTTGTTGTTTCGTTTTCCTTTTTTTGTGTGGGGGGAGGGGTGGAAATTCCACCCCAGAATATTCCATTTATATTCTGAGTAACAGAACTGCATTTAGATCTTTTTTTTTCTCACAGTGTTTAATCTCAAAGTCTAGTGTACAACACCCTTTAAGAGAATCATGAAAACATCCGCTTAGTTTAGAAGATTGAAATAGAAAGGAGGCTTATCCCTTGCCTTACACAGAGTCTCCTTTGGTTGAAAATCACTTAAACATCGAACTGAGAACATTGGCTGCCTTTCTTGATTTACAGATGTTTTCTTAGAACTATACTTCCAAACAGTTCCAGCTGGCTATAGTTAAGGCCTGTGTAAGTTGATAAGATGCATCTGGCTTCAGGACATGGACTAAATAGAGGCACAGGCTCTTCGTGTCCCCAGAGAATCTGGTTGGGGTAGGAGCTAAGTCTCAGAACCACTTGCTTTATTTATGAGTGCCAAGTTAATCTCCAGCAGGGAGAGACAGGGAGGGAGCAGGCTGCTGGGGCTCTTCCTGCTGTTGAAAATTCACCGGGCACTCAGTGGAAATTTTCTTCCTTTCTTCTGCCCTGAATGTTTCCCCAAACATGAAGGTAAGATAATAATTTCATTACTTTTGTAAATGAAGCAATCTCAAAAGGGAGTGAGGCTTAACCAAAATGACTCAAATAAGGAGAAGACATGGGAAAATAGGAAAGAGAAAGATCTGGGGATAACTTAAAAAAAATCCTTCTTTAAATATATTTAACAATTCAGCCAAAGTGAATTCCTTTTTCTTGTTTTGCAGTAAAATTACTGGTTCGGAGGTCTGGGAATCAAAGATTGGAGACAATGTTTATGAAAGTCCTGAGAAAGCCATTGAGAAATACAGTAGTACCATTGTTATTTCTTAGGGAAAAATTCCCTCCAGTGTATTTTGTTCGTTTATTTGTTTAATTTGGGGCCACGCCATGAAACCCCATGATTTGACTTATCTAAGAGCTTTAAAGAAGCGAGTTTGGAGACTTGGAATTTTAGAATTTGGAATCCTGGATGAAAGAAAGGGTCAGGAATGTGAGAGTGGAAGATACAGATGGATGGAAGGCAATTGAAAGTTTACCAAGTACACGTGTTGGTCCAGTGCAATGTATCCCTCTCCCAACTTGAAAGTATATAATCAGTCACCTGTCACAACCCCAGTGCAGCTCCTTCTGACCAGGGGTCCTGTCCCTGTGCTTTAATAAAACCACCTTTTTGCACTGAAGACATCTCAAGAATTCTTTCTTGACCGTTTGCTCTGAACCCCAACATTTCCACATCAGGGAATGATACTCTAGTCATGTCTGGGAAAATCTAAAGGCACAAGCTAACAGACAGAGTAAATCAACACAGCAGTATTGGTTACATCCTGGATATCCAGAGTTTGACAGGATCAGGGTGTGTGCAGATCTCCAAGGGACCCAGTGTGGACCCCCTTTTTGGCTCTTGCTCTCTCCTTCCTGCTGCTGTGACTCTGGAGAAGACAGAGGCAGCTTGGAGAGGTGGGGAAGGAAAGCAGAAGAACGAGGAGAAGGAATTCTGAAGCAAACACCACCCCACCTGTGTTAGGAGCATCTGGGACAAGGGAGTAGGAGAGAGATTTAAAATCAGATGCTGAATTGAAATTTGCCTATTTAGATTGTTTCAGAATTTTTGTTTTCTGAAAATGCGACTATTTGTTAGTGCCTGGGAGTGACTAAAAAAGCTGTAAGACAGGCTTTCCCAGAGGGAGGAAAAATGAGTTGACATAGCACAGAGTAAAGACATTATTGAAAAATAATTATTGTAGTTTTTAATTAAAAAGAAGAAAACCCTTTAAAGGACTTTTACACTGGGTCATGAATTGGATACATTTGATAATGTACAGAGTCTCTAGTAAAGATTTGAATTATATTCACGGACACCTTCAGTGGTCAAAGTAGGGAAATACATAAAAATAAAAATAAGATAATAGAAATCACCTATAATTTTGTAACAGAAATAAATGATTACTCTTTTTTTTTTACTCTTTTTTTTAAAAAGATTTTATTTATTTATTTGACAGAGAGAGAGACATAGCAAGAGAGGGAACACAAGCAGGGGGAGTGGGAGAGGGAGAAACAGGCTTCCTGCTGAGCAGGGAGCCCGATGTGGGGCTCGATCCCAGGACCCTGGGACCATGACCTGAGCCGAAGGCAGACGCTTAATGACTGAGCCACCCAGGCGCTCCATAAATGATTACTCTTTACTGTATTTCTTTCTAGATTTGTTTTTAATACATGTTTGATTTTTCAAGCAAAATGTAACCCTATTTTACATACAGTTTTGTGACCTGCCAGATCTTCAATATTTAGGCTGGTGCTATCACATAAAGAAGATTACAAAAGGCCTTGGAGGTGTTTTACACCTGAGCCAGCCACAGAACTAAGGGTCACGGTGAGCATCACCGCCCTCTGGCTAGAGAAGTGCTTCAACTTTGGTTAACTTTTCATTTATAAAGCTTATTTCCCGTCTAACTACTTATTCTTGGCTGGTCTTTCTTCGAGGCTTCCTCCGCTCCGCGTGTCCTTAATGAGTGTTGAGGTTAGAACGAAGGAGAATGGAGAAAGGAATGAAAAGATCCCTAAAGAAATGCTCTAATGAGTTAAGTTTTCTATTTGTTTGGCCACGACATTCCCCTGCCCCTAGTTGTCTTTACCAGAATGAAGAGTAGGAGATGAGTTCAACAGAACTGTATTAAACTTTGATTTAGAATGGAAATTTAAAGGACAAGCAGAGTCGTTGAGCCTGGCCGTGGTTCCTTCCTTCTTTATATTCCCAACTCAAAAATCTTGACTTGTACAAATGTATTCACTTTCAACTCATTAAAGAAATGCAAACTAATGTTTTATTCCTCCCTCCCTTGCCATCCCCAGGTAATAACTTTATTCATCTTGGTGGGATTTACAGGAGAGTTCCAAGTTTTTTCAAGGTGAGAGTTTTTTTGGGATTGTGTTGGAAATCATTAAAAATTGTTTTTTTATTTTTAGGAAGATCTTTAATACATGACCTGATTTTTACATTGCAGCCTGAACATCCTTATCCCTTCAATACTTTATCTTTCCACACTTTGAGAAAAGGCAATGATAGCGAAAGCTTGTTTTATTCTTATTCTTATTTTATTTTTTTCCCGTAAGGAAGAAACCTGAAGGCTAAAAATACCTAAAGGTTTTCTTCTTGTCCTAGTACCATGATTTTCCCTGCAATTCAGATTATTACACCAACCTTAGAATTGACGTATCTTAGAGCAAAATTTGATTTTTGAATGTAGTCATTGCAAAACATTCTTTGGATTTTAAAGGTTGACAGGTTTTTTTTTTTTCTTAATTGAAATATAGTTGATACACAATGTTACATTAGTTTACGTTGTACAACATAGTGATTTGACAAGTTTATACGTTATGCTATGCTCACCGCAAGTGTAGTTCCCATCTGGTTGAGAGTTGGTTTTTTTTTTTTTTTTTTTTTTAAGAAATTAGGTTTATTGACTCTTGAGATCTGGAAAAAAGCCAACCTCATTTATCCATGGCCTTGTTTTGCTCTTACTGTCGGTTGGATGGGATAGGACCAGGTCAGTTCACTTTATCGAGCTATCAGAATATGTGCCAGGAGCTGATCTAGTGACGGGGATGCAAAGCGGACCAACACAGTACTGAGAGTCCACTGGATGATTCAGATCTTGAAATAGTCAATTTCAGTACAGATGTGCTAAGATTTCTGGAAGAGGCCTGCATGCCCTACTGTGGGAGCACAGACGAGAGAAGGCCAAGCTAGCTCCCCTTCCTAACCCTTGCTGTTTGGGGAAGGCTTCTGTCTGTCCCTGGGACGCAACATAGAAAAATAGCAAGTTCCAATTGTTCAAAGGTCACAAACACTGAGGAATTTGGATCATTGTTGCCATGTCACAACGACAGATTAGCAAGCTTGGCTCCATAAAAGCATGTGAGGGACACACACTACAGGGGGGACACCTTACTTTCAGGGTCACCTCACAGACTTAAGGTGAGCACAAATCACCTTGACTCCAGATGTCTCCAAGGCTAGGAATGTGCTCGAAATCCAGGAATCAGGAGTCTGAGTTCCTTTACCCCTTGTAAAATGTGCTTTTGGGCTAGGCCAAGCCGTGTGATCTTCTTGACAAAGCTGGAGTTAAGCATCACATGAGAACGGACTCTCCATTTTTCATGTATTTTAGTGGAGTGGAGTTGTTTAAACTCAAATTGACCCTACTTGGGTGTGTTCTTGAGAAGTAGCCTAAATGAACGGGGGAATATCTAAAAATAAATTTCTGTCCCTTTAGTCTTGGCCAGTTTTTAGTTTCTCACTTCTCATAGGGTCTTTTTAGAGCTTTTTCTCTTCCAGTGAAGAGTTTCTGTATAACTCTTCCATTCATTATTCAGAATCCTCTCAAAGGCCAGAATACCTTCCTCCTATATGTTCTCACCTACCCTCCCAAATGTGAACACTCCCTCATCTATATTTCCACAACACATTGTACCGGACACATTTCTGTTATGAAATCGATCAAATTAAATATATTGTATGATCGTATTAGGATTATTTGTTTATACCTCTGCATCTTTGTCCTCTCCTCTATCCATAGTCAGTGACCTATCTCTCATTGTGTCTACAGCTCAGGTGTCTAAATAGTGTCTGGTACATTATAGATGCTTAATAAATGTTAATCTCTAAAAAAGCTGGTCCCTTCCCCGTATATTTTTATATGTCTCGGGATGCTTTTGGTGCCTCTTACAAAATTGTGAAGGATTTTTTTTTCTTTTTTTTACTATTTTTGACCATTCTTTGTGTTTCCCCTCTCTTTATCTTTCTATCTGATTTATAACAATTTGACAGAGCCTCCACTCCAGTCACTTGCCAGTGGGATTCCTATGGATCGTGGTCAGAATGCAATGGTTGTACCAAGACTCAGGTAGGACCATACAAAAACTTTGCTCTTGGGGCGCCTGGGTGGCTCAGTCATTAAGCATCTGCCTTCGGCTAAGGTCATGATCCCAGGGTCCTGGGATCGAGCCCCGCACCAGGTTCCCTGCTCGGCCAGGAGCCTGCTTCTCCCTCTCCCACTCCCCCTGCTTGCATTTCCTCTCTCGCTGTCTCTCTCTGTCAAATAAATAAATAAAATCTTTAAAAAAAAAAAAAAGATATTCATGAGACCATATAACATTGGAATATTTTAAAAGGCAGAAATTAGACTTGAGAGCCATGGAAATAGCTTTTAAAAATCTACCTGTGTTAATACAGATTGTGTATTTATACATCATTAAGGATATACCAAAAATAGGGGTGCCTGGGTGGCTCAGTCATTAAGTGTCTGCCTTCGGCTCAGGTCATGATCCCAGGTCCTGGGATCGAGCCCCGTGTCGGGCTCCCTGCTCGGTGGGGAGCCTGCTTCTCCCTCTCCCACTCCCTCTGCTTGTGTTCCCTCTC
This sequence comes from Mirounga leonina, assembly GCF_011800145.1. Taxonomy (NCBI): domain Eukaryota; kingdom Metazoa; phylum Chordata; class Mammalia; order Carnivora; family Phocidae; genus Mirounga; species Mirounga leonina. The sequence continues at coordinate 5,819,292 of NW_023270871.1, forward strand.
TCGCTGTGCCTCTCTCTGTCAAATAAATAAAATCTTAAAAAAAAACAAACAAAAAAACCCCACTTTGCTCTTATTCTTTATTTATTGTATATATTGTTTATATTGAAATAGCTGATGTATAGACAAATGACATTAGCTTTTGACATGTTATTTTTTGTTTCTTAATATAATTATTAATTTAAAGGGAGAAAAGTATGGCTTTAGTAATTAATAATGTAATAAAGTAATTCCTGCATTCTTATTTTTCTTGCAGGACTTTTCTAAATCTTACATTAGAGCCTAGAAACATACATAGGATAAAGCAATTCGCTAACTCTTTAACTATTAGAGAAATAGAAGAGCATGAAATGAAGTTAGTAGGTAGTTCAAAATCTCACTACTGGGTTCAACTTTTCTTCTTATTTAAAACTAACACTAGCAAGTACAAAATGGCTGCTTTGTTTTACCTCACAAATAGTGAATGACCACAAAGAGTGAAACATTTTGCACTTTTTTTTTTTTTTTAAGATTTTACTTTTAAGTAATGTCTACACCCAACGTGGGCCTCGAACCCACTACCTGGAGATGAAAAGTTGCCTGCTCCACTGACTGAGCCAGCTAGGCCCCTCTGCATTTTTAAACTTTTTAAAGTTTAATTTCTAAGTAATACAAATAAAATGCTGGACTTGATCTGGAGATAATAGAGTACTTCTAAAAGTGTCTGTTTTATTCCCTTTATTGTAAGTTATTCACTGGAGAAAACATGGGAAAGTATATATAAAGAAGATGCTACTTATAATTCCACCATTTAAAAGAAACCAATATACCATCATTTGGTATTTATTTTCTCAATTTATCTTCTCTGTGTGTTTATAATTTTTAAAAATAGAATTGTTTGATTAAGTTTTATATTCCACTATTAAAAATTTTTTTTGTTTATTTAAAAAAATTTTTTTTAAGTAAACTCCATGCCACACGTAGGGTTTGAACTCATGACCCCAAGATCAGGAGTCACATGTTCAACCAACTGACCCAGCCAGGGGTCCCTATATCTTACTGTTTTTTTGTTTTTGTTTTTTTTTTTGTAAGTAGCCTCTGCACCCAGCATGGAGCCCAACATGGGGTTTGAACTCACAACTGTGAGATCAAGATCTGAGCTGAGAGCAAGATCGGGCGCTTAACCAACTGAGCCACCAAGGCACCCCTCTACTATTTTAAAATTATACTTTTGGCATGAATTTTAACAGCTCTATTATTTTCCATTATATGCATATACCGATCTTATTTATCCACTTTCCTATTGTTTGAGACTTAGGATATGTACATTTTTGTTATTATAAATAAAACTTCAGTGAACATTTTTGTACATAGAAATCTGTCCTCTGTTCTGATAATTTTCTCAGGATAAATTCCAAAAATATAATGCTTGTTTTAAAGGTTCTAAACATTTGAATGATTAAGTATGTTTTTATTGAAATATAATTAGCACATGACATTATTTTAATTTCAGGTATACAACATGATTCTATATTTGCAAAATATTTTAAAGGTGGTTCAGCTTGAATAAAAATGTGTATTTAAAAACCACTTTTTAATTATTAAGAAAACAGAACCATATTACAGAAGATAATTTGTTTTGAAGCATCATCATGATCATCATTTTCATCAAGCATTTGGTACCTACATGAGTGGTATTTACAAAGCAAGTTACACGAATGCAGAATTTGGCTCTGGGGAAATAGATGACTACTCTGATTACGTGAATAACAAGGCGAAAGTCAAACACCAACTACAGAAAACATTTTTATAATTTAAAAACAAGTTAAGAAGGAATGCTAAAAAGAAAGAGATGGAAAGTATTTTTCATATTAGCAATTTTTTTCTTTGCATGAAGGTCATCATGCAATGATTACGTCCCTAGGTTATAACGACAAAATTTTCATCCAGAAAGAGACAAGTGAGGATGAAAATAGGGTCATAAGATCAGAATCTGTCAGGTGAGAATTTGATTGTTTGCAGTGGGCAGCACCATCCAGAGAGAGGGAAGCACTCTTTAGACAAACAACACAATCTGTGCTTTGGAACTTCAGAAAAGGACAATTTAATAAGACACATGTGAGAGGTGTCATCATCAATTAAACAGAGAGACTAAAAACTTATCAAGGAACTGTACTGAGTCCCATTCCCCACTCCTGTTCCTCCACAGCTCCTCTGCATAGACACAATGGAAGGTGCCACTGTCAGGCCCAGGCTGACAAAGCTGCTCACAGAGTAAATTACACTACTGCGACCCTATGTCCGAAAGAATCCCCACTTCTAACCCAACTTAGGATGGATGAAAAGATTCAACTTTGGCTTGTGATGAAGGATAGAAGCAGAAGTGTGTTCACAGTTAGCCCAGAAGCCTGACCTATAGCCTGCATAGTTCCCACAAGGATCAGATACTGAGGGTCTCATGATTGCCTGTTCATCTCGCTGATAGTTAATACTGAGCCCAATGATAAGCACCAGAGAGATCCTGCAAAAGTAGTTTTATGAGTAGAAATTCGAAAAAGACATTTATGATCTGATACTCCCTGCACGTCTCCTCCCCCTTGAGACTAAGTATATAACCACCAGCTTCATAGAGCAAAAGTACAGCTCCTTCTGCCCATGGGCCCTTGTCCCCGCGCTATAATAAAAGCACCTTTTTGCACCAAAAGCATCTCAAGAATTCTTTCTTGACTGTTCCACTCCTGGCCCCACATCAGTTTGTATATATCCTGTCTTCCCTGTTGGTATTTGCTCAAGGCTTAAATTCTCTGGAAGGTCAGATTTTGTTTATTTTTTTTTAATAGGGAAAAGGTGAGTACAGGAAGAGGCTTACACAATGCATTTGATTGCTGTTGGGAGGGAAAAGGATTTTGTGGACCTCTTTTTGTTTAAATATTAGATACATGTCTTCATATTGATTAAGTGAATTTTAGAATGAATTATTTGTTTCTCAAGTAGCTTGATGAGTTCCTCTATTTTTCCCATACTTTCTTTCCCAGAGATTTGCCTTGACATATTTCCCATTTCAGAGGCCATTGATTTTGATTGTCTAGTAGAATTCCATTGCAGAGGTAGCTTCATCTTTGGACTAGGAGGTTTTACATCTGCCCCCCAGAACAATTTCCTGAACACTGATTCTTCAATTGTATTAATGTCTCTTAGATTTTGTTTCTCAGATAAAGGAAAGGACATGTCAAAACGCATTGCCTGTTTTGTGTTTAGACTCGCAGGCGGTCAGTTGCTGTTTATGGGCAGTACGGGGGCCATCCTTGCGTTGGAAGTGCATTTGAAACACAATCGTGTGAACCTATAGTAGGATGTCCGACAGAAGAGGGATGTGGAGAGCGGTTCAGGTGTTTCTCAGGTATCTATTTTCCATTGGCTTGGACACTCCAAGCAGAGTGTAGATTCAAATGCTATTTGATTAACTTGCTCAGTATGTATTTGTTCAATTTTACTGAATTTATAGTGGCCTAAGAATTGATTTTATTGGCATATTAATTATACACTCAGCTATCATTATTTCAAATGCAATATCATTATTTCATCTGGTAATAAAGGTGGAGCTACTCCTTGTTTCTTTGAAAAGAAATATGACTATTGACAGACCCAAGCAGCCCTTGACACTGCATTTTTGGTGAAGATGCAGAGTGAGTCTGGTACATCAAGATTGGGCAAAAACAGCGTTACTGCCCAAATTACTACTATGTTCACAAAAAAGCAACACTGATTACCTAGTCAAGAAGCAGTACAGGTCACTCCTATGCACAGGGTGATTGAAACCTAATTTCAAGTTTGGGCACTGAGTATTTTTTGCCCTACTGTTTAGGTAGTGTTTGTGCAGTCAGATTAATTCAACAACCTTTAGCAGATATTTATTATTCTTATTAGGCTCCAGATATAGTGGTGAGGGTTGTGGATATGTAAATGAAACACATAGCCTCTTCCTTCACAAATATTGAAGTTTATGGGCAGAATAGTACATAAATAATCCCTGTGTTAGAAGTGCTCCTCCACAATACCTGTTGAACTCCTAGTTTTCTTTCAAAACCAAAATCAGATGACTCATCTTTTAGGAAGCATTCTTTAACTCCTAAACTGATAGAGATAACTAACAAATCACTTCTCTGTGTTCCCTATGTACATCGTACCATCTATAATCTGGAGTTATCTGTTGGCCTGGTTATCTCTCTTGTGAACTCCTTGAGAATATGGATAATATTCCTTTAATTTTTGCATCTGAAGTAACACAGTAGACTCTCAACAAATGTTTTTTTGCGTTGGATTGAGTGAGACCCCAGTGGGGTGCATGCTTTACCATCAGAACAGTTGTATGCAATACATACTCTGAGGACATAAACGAAGGACTTGTATTATAGCCTGTGGTGTAGGGATGGAGATAATATTTAATTTGATTTTTGAGGAACAAGTATGTGGCAGGTAGAGAAACCCTCCTAGGCTGAGAGAAGTGTAAGTGCAAGGTCAGTGGAGATGACAGAAAGCCTGGCCTTTTAGTCATGTAGGTGTGATGAGGGGATAGGAAGCAGGTAGAAGAATGGCTGCGGACGATGCTGGGGAGGTAGGCAAGGGTTAGATCATCTGGTGCCCTTCAGTGCTTCCTTGGCGCCTGGGATGTAGATCTATCAGAACAATTACATTGCAGGATTATAATGATCTATGTCTTCATAGTCCTTCCTACTAGATTGTAAAGTATATGAAAAGCCCAACATACCATTTTTATTTATATTTGTGCCCTAACATCTGGAAGAGTGCCTTGCCCAGAGTAGGTGCTAAAGAAATGTGGAATTTTAAACTTTTGACCCAGTTTCCATGCTCTCAAAAGCTTACACATCAAATCACCAAAAAAAAGCAGAGCTTTGGCATCTTGGTCAGTGATTACAAAAAAATAAACTGAAAGTTGAAGGGCAGGATGTCAATGTATCCTCCCAGTGGTTGGCGCCTTTTGATTTTGGGAAGATTCAGACAAACAGCTTGATTATGGGTGGAAGGCTGGATTTTGAATTCAGCTTTTATTTTCAATTTTGTTTCCAGATGAGATCAGAATCAATTTTGTGTGTTAGAATATGAGGGCCAAAATAATCACCAGGCCTTTCCTGGACACCTTGAAAATTGATCTCAAATTCACAGTAAAATATTAATGCAGTGTTGGGGGTCAGGGGCAAAACCTTTTTTTTTTTTTTAAAGATTTATTTATTTATTTTAGAAAGAGCAATCATGAATCGGGGGAGGGGCAGAGGGAGAGGGAGAGAATCTTCAAGAAGACTCCCTGCTGAGCACGGAGCCCCACACGGGGTTCCAACTCATGACCCTGAGATCAGGACCTGAGCTGAAGCCAAGAGTCAAAGCTCAATCTACTGAGCCACCCAGGCACCTCTGAGGCAAAACTTTTTTGATCCCAGGTAGTTTTTGCCTTCTTCCCTCTTTTATTTTGTGTGGGGGCTTGTCTTGTGTATAGGCCAGTGCATCAGCAAATCTTTGGTTTGCAACGGGGATTCTGACTGTGAAGAGGACAGCGCTGATGAAGACAGATGCGAGAACTCAGAAAGCAGAACTTCCTGCGACCTTGATAAACCTCCTCCCAACATAGAACTTACTGGAAATGGGTAAGGTACTGGGCAGCTTCCTGTGCATATGGATGGGTTGTAGCTTTTCATTTTGTTTTTATTTTATGGCTTGGTAAATCTAATAACAAATCATAATAGCTAAGCTTTTGGCTCAGAGCTCTTTGCCACATCCTAAAACATTTAAAACAAAATTTTTTGAAGTTTTATTTATTTAAGTAATTTCTACCCCCAATGTAGAGCTCGAACTCACAACCCCGAGATCGAGTTGCACGCTCCCCGACTGAGCCAGCTGGGTGCCCCAGAACTTTTAATTCATACCTGTATACCTGAAAATATATGTGGAAAATGTAGAGTGTCCAATTGTCCCTGGACTATCCTGCTTTTAGCACTGGAAATCCTATGTCCAGGGAAACCCCTCAGACCTGGGAAAACCTGGATGTTGGTCACCTTCTGGGAGAGAGGTAGAAATAGAGAGACAGAGGGAGAACTGGTGCAGTGACAATGATGGGAAGCTACTTAAGAGAATGAAGAGATAATAGAATAAGAACAGAGAAAGAAGAGAGAAAGTGGTGTGTTGGAATATTTAGGCTTGAAAAGTAATTGTCTAAACCAGCTGGAAACTTTCATTTTCAAGTGAAGTTGGGACAATCCCATGTTTGTCTTTTCAAAAAGAATTGTGAAGAACTTTTAAGGGTCAGATCCAAGCTGAGATTTCAAGGCTTTAAAATAGTCTATTTTAGAATGATAGTTAGAGGTGGTTTTTCTATAATATTTTAAAATTCATTAACAGAGAAATGGTAAAATTACTCTAAAGGGTATACCATTCAGTATGCTAAGAGGCAATTTAGTTGAAATTCCCTGTAGAAAGTTCCCTTTTGGGGCACCTGGATGGCTCAGTTGGTTAAGCATCTGCCTTCGGCTCAGGTCATGATCCCAGAGTCCTGGGATTGAGCCCCGCATCGGGCTCTTTGCTTAGTGGGGAGCCTGCTTCTCCCTCTGCCTGCCGCCCCTGCTGCTTGTGCTCTCTCTCTGTCAAATAAACAAAATCTTAAAAAAAAGAAAAGAAAGTTCCCTCTCCTCAAGAGTAATCTTAATTGTATTGGTTTTATCTATAGATTCAACTCAAAACCAGCTTTTGCTATAGATACAAAAGGGCTGTGTGTTTCCCAAACATGTTCTTAGGCTGAAGGGATGTTGGATTTCCCCAGCTATTAGTTTTAGCTATTACACCACCCAGGGGAGGTGGATAATGTATGGTGTGCATTAGGATACTGTTCTCTTTATTTGAGCTCTCTTGAAGAGATGCTTAACTGTAATATATTTCAAGATTTTCTAGAATTCCTTTTTCAGCAAGTGCTGTTTCTGGTTTTTAATCATCTTTTCTTCCTTCCTTTTTTTTTTTTTTTAAACAGTTACAATGAACTCACTGGCCAGTTTAGGAAGAGAGTCATCAACACTAAAAGTTTTGGTGGTCAATGCAGAAAAGTGTTTAGTGGGGATGGAAAAGATTTCTATAGACTGAGTGGAAATATCCTTTCCTATACATTCCAGGTACTTAATTTCATTGATTTAATTTATTTTTAACGTGTGAATTATTGCCAGAGATCATTACTTATATGATATTGATTTTTTGGTATTTGTTGAGAATTTATTTGTGGCATAATACTTGGTATTTGTTGAGAATTTATTTGTGGCTTAATATTTGGCTTAAACAAATGTTTTATATGGGCCTAAAAAGGATACATATTCTTTAACTCTGGGGTACAAGGCAATGATACTTTAAATTTGTCTCATTTAAACTGAACTATTCTGTTGTCTCATTTTCAAGTCTGTGGACCATATGGGCCCCAGACTGGATGGTCTGTCCCTGTGTGGGTGTCAAAACTCAAGGCCCTGGTCAGGACTGGTTGTAATAATCTTAGTGTCAGCTCACTTAAAAATGCTTTTGTTTTTAAATTGTGAAATATTTCATGTATACAAAAGTGTGACAAATGTAAACATACAGTTTGAAGAAAACTAATAAAACAAATACTCATATATGCCCACCACCCACCTTAAGAAATAGAATATTGCCAAAGACTGATTTAAATGCTCTCATCTACCCCTCTCTGGCCACATCCTCCCCACCCCCACTCCCTAGACAACCACTGTCTTCTGTTTTGTATTAATCACTTCTTTGTCTTTCCATATACATTTATCTCATATGTCTTTGTCCCTAAATAAAAACTTATGATTATTTGTGCCTGTTTTTTGGCCACTTATAAAAGTAAATCCTATAGTATATATTCTATGACTTTTTTTTTACTCAAAATTATGGTTTTGAAATTTATTCATGCTGATGTAGATGACATTTTTATTGCTGGTTCCATTTTTTTTTCTTATGAAAATGCCTTGCACATTCTTGTGCATGAGTTCCATGCAAATGAGCTAGAGTTTCTCTAAGGCACTTGAGTTGCTGCCACACAGGTTATGTATAGGTTACACTCTGCTCAGCAAAGTTTCCAAAATGGATGTGCCATCAACTTATACCAGATCAGCAGTGTGGAAGGGGGGCCCTGTGCTCCCTATCCTTAGCAATGTCTGCATTGCCAGAATTTTCCATTTGACTTAGGGTCGCAGGGACTCCATTCCAGGCTTCTGCTTCTTGTAAGCTGTTTCTGTCATACACACCTAAACTTGTTCTGTTCCAGGATTTCCACACAAAATCCACTCACACAGAAACAGTTATGGTTTTAGGGGGAGAATCCTGAGCATATGAAGGAAATATAGAGGAAAGATTTTCTGTTGCAGTCATGCCAACGCATTCAACAAAAAAGGTTGACATCCTCCATCACAAAACATCTATCCTTCTAGAACTTCAACAAATCAAAGTTTCTGGTCTCATCCTATTTCAGCCTCTTGTTCTCTTCTGCCAAGACCTCCTCTTTCACTTCTTTGCTCTCTTCTTCCCAGAATTCTGAAAATTTCCAGTTCAGTGCTTCTTACCTATTACTCCCGAATTTGTAGACCAAAACTATTAGGATGTTCAGACAGAAGGGCTTTTTGTTTACCAAACTTAACCCTCTTCAGAATGCAGTTTTAATTATAAATAGCAAACAGCATCCTCCTCTGACTTACAGTAGAATAAGTTACATTTACGAACTACTGTGTCATGGGGGCACCTGGGTGGCTTAGTCGGTTGAGCATCTGACTCTTGATTTTGGCTCAGGTCATGATCTCATGGGTCATGAGATCGAGCCCTGTTTTGGGCTCTGTGGTCAGTGAGGAGTCTGCTTGAGATTCTGTCTCTCTCTCTCTCTCTCCCCCTCCCTTGCTCTCTCTCTCTTAAATAAATAAATAAAAATTTTTAAAAGACTTTATTTATTTGACAGAGAGAGACAGTGAGAGAGGGAACACAAGCAGGGGGAGTGGGAGAGGGAGAAGCAGGCTTCCCGCCGAGCAGGGAGCCCGATGCGGGGCCCGATCCCAGGACCCTGGGATCATGACCTGAGCCAAAGGCAAATGCTTAACTGGCTAAGCCAGCCAGGTGCCCCAAAGATAAATTTGGCCAGAAAGAAAGTCAGTCGTTGAAGAGGTAACCCAGTGTGAAGATTGGGATAGTAAATGCTCTCCACAGCTCAGATAGACCTGAGGCCCCTGGGCATTCAGCTCTTTTGAGTGGAAGATGGCTTTTGGCTTGTTGGCACATAAATATTAGTAAATAAACATGTAACAACAATCAGTCAGTCCATCTTATAATCTCTGTTTCAGTTATCAGGAGTGTAGTTTATCCAGGGCAAACCTGGTTTCTTGTTGACTAAGCCATTATCTTTGATGCCATGCACTTTCTCTGTTTGCTCATATTTTTCTTACCACAAGGAAGCCTTGGACACAGAAACACGTTCCTCTTCCATGGCCACTTTGGGAAGGTACCACTTTGCTAGTTCAGTCTGGAGAATGTTGAAAGACTGTTATGTTCATCGTCAGCTTGGAAAGAGTTGCAGAGGGGAGTAAAGATGAAGGTAGAGAAAATGAATTACTTCCTGGATCCTCCTGTATTTAGTCTTGAATGTACTTCATTATATTTTTGGAACAGAGATCCTATGTGCATATCAAGTAAATAACAAAATCATATTCTTTTTAAAAAGACTTATTTATTTATTTTAGAGAGAAAGAGAGAGAGAGCATGAGCAGGGGGAAGGGCAGTGGGAGAGGGAGAGAATCTCAAGCAGATTCCCTGCTGAGCATGGAGCTCAGTGTGGGGTTTGATCTCACCACCCTGAGATCATGACCTGAGCTGAAATCAGGAGTCGGACGCTTAGCCGACTGAGCTACCCAGGCACCCCGGATCTTTTCTTTTCTTTTCCCTTCTTTTCTTTTTTAAAAAATACTTTATTTATTTATTTGACAGAGAGAGAGCGAGGGTGAGAGAGCACAGCAGCGGGAGGAGCAGAGGGAGAGGGAGAAGCAGGCTTCCAGCAGAGCAGGGAGCCCGATGTGGGACTCGATCCCAGGAGCCTGGGATCATGACCTTAGCTGAAGGCAGATGCTTAACCAACTGAGCCACCCAGGTGCCCCCTTCTTTTCTCTGTAATAATCTAAAAATGTGGGTACTGTCATTTCTATTTTACAGTTGAGGAAACTCAAGACAAAAAATGCTGAAGAGTTTACCCACAATCATAAAGTTAATAGATAACAAATATGGACTCTGAACCCAAGAAGTGTGTGTGCAGAGCCCTTGCAGTACACTCTACTTAGGTGGGGTTAGAATATACATACATTTGATAGGAATGAGCCAGTAGAGAATGAAAAATTGAAGCTGTGGGAGAGGGAGTAAGCAATCAATTTAATAAATCCTTAGAAGTGGTGGGAGGGAATGCAATAGAGATGAGACAGAAATTAGCTTTAGATGGAGGAAGGACACCTGTGGAGGAAAGGAAGTGAAGAAATGTAAATACATTTGTGGATTTGTTAGCCAGAAGTTTAGGAGCTCTCATGTCTGATAATGGGAATGTTTGGAAAGAAAGAGGTTAAGGTCATTTTCTGAGAGTGAGGGAAGTGGTTCTAAGATTGAGGGACTGAGGTAGGTGCAGAACCTTTGAAATAGATACTGTAGAGAATGGGAGAGAAAGAGAATGGAAATATAGGGCTGCTGCACTGCTTTGAGGGTTCCCCTGAGACTGGAAATCATGAGTGGACTTACAATGGTACTGATCGGTTAGCTGTGTGATTTTTCTATCATAGTGCTAAGCAGCTTGGCTGCGAGCATTGAACCGGGGCTGGAATTCTGCCAGGCAAACATGATGGCAGAGCAGATCTAGGCAAGGGAGTTAAGGTCATTGGCGAGAGACTGGTTGAAGTCATGAACCATGAGGTCTATCTGAAAAGGAAGGAAGTGAAAAAATGAAGGTGCTGATAGAGAGAGAGAAGGGAAGCCAAGTAGAGGAACTTGTGTCTATAAAGTTGAATAATGGCTCTGGTGATAATAGAATGAGAGTCAAACGAGTAAGAGGTGGCAGGATGTAGGATGTTTGAATTTGTGATTTCAGAGGAGGGATCAGTCTGGGTGAGTCTAAGTTGGATGGAGAGAGTCATTTTAGGTCATTTAAGTCAATTAAGGGTCATTTAAGAAGATCACATTACCTTGAAAAAGATGACTCTTGCAGCTCTGTGTAGAGTAGATGAGAGTGAGGAGATGCTGAACTAAAGCAGCTAAAGAGGCTTATTTGCATTAATCAAGTACTTGAATTGCAGATTTGAAGATGAGGGAAAATAGGCTTTTTTTTTCTTGCATTGAAAGGAAGATAGATAACTTCTCTTTCTTAAGAGAGATAAAAAGTAAATTTGTGTCGATCTAAAACCAAATAGGACCGAAACACTATCTAGTGGTTGCAGAAATCTCTGATGGCATTCTTATTAATGTCCTCTTTCTAGTCAATAATAATACATATATTCTCCATCTCAGTTTGAGCTGAATTTTTGCCTTTGACTTTTAAACAAACCAATTTCATAATGTAATGAAAATAATGCTCTAACAAAAGATATGAGTAAATCTATCTTTTCTTGTCTTCTGGCATGTTCTTAGCATGCATGCATAATTTTTAACATGGGCAGTGATAAAAGTAATACAATATTTTCTGGCATTTTGATGAATTTTTTTCTAGTCTCTTCTTCTTCTTCTTCTTTTTTTTTTTTTTTAAGTAGACTCCATGCCCAGCATGGAGCCCAAGGTGGGGCTTGAACTCACAACCCTGAGACCATGACCTGAGCTGAGATCAAGAGTCAGACACTTACCTGACTGAGCCACCCAGGCACCCCTGAATTTCTTTCTAGTCTTTTTTTGACTGGGGAATATACTTGTATGGTTGTAATGAACAGGATTATCACATTTATACCCACTTTCTCATTTAACATGAATATTTTTCTTCATAGGCATCATTTAAAATGGCTACATGGTATTCTGTCATTTTCATTCTTCTTAGGTTTGTGTTTAAAGTGTATCATATCCATCAGTTTAATGTTCCCTGTGCTTATTTATACTTTGATCTCAAACACAGATGTGTATGGCTATATGCTAAGAACACAAATGCTTGTGGAAGGACAGTTACTGATTTGACTATTTATGCAGAGCAGACACTGAGAGAGGGAGTCAGCTTGTGTGTCTTGTTTTATTTTCATGGTGCTTGACATTTTTTAGCAAATTAATTGCCCACAATTTAAAAAAAGTCTGGAGATCTTTGTGTCAAGATTTCAGATTTTTCTCTTTTCTTGAAAACAGATAATCTGTCAATGCTAGAACTTGTAGTTACATATGGTAACTGTATGATGGATTTGAGTGTTGGTGTCCCTTTTCAACAGTGTGTGTGTTCACTTCATCACCCTGCCTTCCACGGGATGCCTCCAACATTTATATTACATGCCAGCCCCCATGGACATTTTATTTTGACACTTGATCTAGGATAAAATAAGGAAGGGATAAATAAATGATTGTCTTCTTTGTCAGTGCTGGGGCTCTCCCTTCCCTGTTAGCCACATGTGACTATCCTGTTGTCTGCCTCAAAATTCCTTTGGGATGGCCTTTTCTTCTACCCTCGCTCATAAGGAAAAAAAATTGCATCTCTGTTCCCCTCTTTTAGCTGAAAAATCAAGAACCAAGGGCTTTTCAGTTCTCTGTTAGTGTAATTCTGTTGATTTGCTGACTTCTGGGTTAACTGTTGACATTAAAAGAAAGTGGGAGATGTTTGTACACAGATGTGTTCTGTGAATTACTTGGAATTGCCATTATTGACACCATGTCTCCTTCTTAACTAAGAGTGGTTGTAGAATGGACTCTATTCCTTATACTCATATGGGCCCGGTTGTAATGAGAGCCACAGTCATTTTGTGTCAATGAAGAGCTTTGTCTTTTTGGAGAAGACTGTTTGAAGAAAGTATCCACGTTAAAGGATCCATGGCAAAAGATTTTTGGTTATATCCAAGGCCTTAATTTGGTCACAGCAAAATTTTTCATTTTCTTTATAGGTGAAAATAAATAATGATTTTAATTATGAATTTTACAACAGTAGCTGGTCTTATGTAAAGCTTACCTCGGCAGAACATACATCATCTAGTAGGAAAAGCTCCTTTTTCAGATCTTCATCATCTTCTTCATCTACTCATACTTCACATACCAGTGAAATCCACAAGAAAAAGGTTAGTATGAAATATTAGTTGACTTTTCCATATTTTACTGCTTAAATATTTCTAACATTAACAAAAGTGTATTTACCAAACAGATCAGCTTTCTTTTTTAAATTAGGGTAATAATATCCTCTTCAAAGGGACAATGTAATATATTTCTTTAAAAGGTAAGATTGTGTCTTGTTAGTTCTCTTGGATAATATATTTATTTATACTTTTTCTTTTCTTTTTTTTTCTTCTTCTTTTTTTTAAGTAAGCTCCATACCCAATGTGGAGCTCGAACTCAGGACCCTGAGATTAAGAGTTATGTGCTCCACTGACTGAGCCAGCCAGGCGCCTCTATACTTTTTCTTTAAGATTTTATTTATTTATTTGACAGACAGAGAGAGAGAGAGAGAGAGCTGTAGGCAGAGGGAGAGGGAGAAGCAGGCTCCCCGCCAAGCAGGGAGCCCGATGGGGCACTCGATCCCAGGACCCTGGGATCATGACCTGAGCCGAAGGCAGACGCTTAACGACTGAGCCACCCAGGCGCCCCCTTATTTGAAAATCTTAAAAAAACATTACTTTCAGATCTACTAGTTAAAATTTTCTTAAATTTCTAATTCATGATTACTATACATGGTTATATAAATGTTATATACAGTTTAAAAAATCCAATTAGTATGTGCTTCCTAAACACTAACACTTAGAAGGTGCATAAAACTAAAAGATTTTGGAACACTTTATTACTTTTGAAATACCCAAATTTTTGTCTGAGGAAGTTAAAAGCCTTATTTTTAGATACTTTGTTGTTTTGAGATACTAAAACTTTTACCTTGGGCAAGCTGAACAGTTGTGAGAGATTGCACTGGCTGATGCACACCCTGCTGAAGAAGTTTTCATGCTGACCATCATTCTAAATCTGCATATTTCATCTCATTCTTGAAGTCAGTAACTTGATTAATAAATCACAGGAAGTATAAAGGAATAGTGGTTTTGCTTGTTTCATGACTAAGAAGCTGACTGTGGAGATAGGAGTTATATAAACATTTATTATTTTTATACTACATTGTTCACAGAAGTGAGGATTTGGTATAAGGTAGATCTGTCTTGGACATCATTACAAGGTGCTTAGGAAGTGTTCAAAGACCTCATTGTATCCACTACTGGGTACTTACCCAAAGAATACAAACACTAATCCAAAAAGAGAGATGCCCCTATGTTTATGGCAGCATTATTTACAATAGCCGAATTATGGAAGCAGCCCAAGCGTCTATGGATAGACAAATGGATACAGAAGATGTGGCATATTTATACAATGGAATATTACTCAGCCAGAAAGAAGAATGAAATGTTGCCATTTGCAACAACATGGATAGATCCAGAGAGTATGATGTTAAATGAAATAAATCAGAGAAAGACAAATGCCATATGATTTCACTCATATGTAGGATTAAGAAAATGAATGAACAACAACAAAAAAGAGACAAACCAAAAAGCAGACTCTTAATTATAGAGAACAAACTGGTGATTACCAGGGGGGAGCTGGGTGGAGGGATGGGTGAAATAGGAGATGGGGATGAAAAAGTGCATTTGTTGTGATGAGGACTGGGTGATGTATGGAATTGTTGGTTCACTATATAGTACACCTGCAACTAATACAGCACTCTAGGTTCATGACCTTAAAATAGAAAACCCCCTCATTATGAAGTGAGGGACCCCAGTATGGAATATAATTTATATGGTCACCTTACCTATAAGTCATTGTGTACACCCTAGGGTCATACTATTTTACATACTTATTTGTGAAATTGTTTAGCAGTTAACGGAGCTGATTCTCTTTTTTTCTAGTTGGGAAGGGCATAACTCCTTGGTTTTGAGATTTTAAATGTCATATATGCAAGAAATTACCATGTTATCACTCAGATATTATTCCTGTTTGGGATTCCAAAAATCCCATAGACTGCGTCAAGTGAGTGGACCCAGAAAAGACCTCATCAAGCATCAAAAATAGAAATTCATATAGTCTGGTTGGGGGTGGCAGCTGATGGAGACACTGGGCAGCAAACTAATTCCACTGCCTTTTTATCACCAACCTAAAACTCTTTTTATGCTCTCTTCTTTCCATAGAGTCATCATTTGTTGGTTGTCCAGAACACCGTGGAAGTGGCTCAGTTTGTCAATAACAATCCGGAATTTTTACAACTTGCGGAGCCATTCTGGAAGGAACTCTCCTTCCTTCCCTCTCTGTATGACTACAGTGCCTACCGAAGATTAATCGACCAGTATGGGACACATTATCTGCAGTCTGGGTCCCTAGGAGGAGAGTACAAAGTTCTATTTTATGTGGACTCAGAAAAAATCAAAAACAATGGTAAAGTATTAAAAAATTATTAAATACAAGCATTGTAGGAATTTTAATGGGGGAAATAACATGTAGTTAGCTTAAACTTTCAGAGCTTTAAAATGTGACAAATAGAGATTAAATTACAAAGGAATCCAAAATGGCAAGAATCCATTATATTCTACTCAAAATTTTTAGGCTCTAAGAAAAGCCAGCCTACTCTTTTGGATAGTACCCTGAAACGTGAGATAGTCATCATCATTGGCTATCCTCAGAGGGTGTTGATTGGGTTTTTGGAATACTTTTTAACCTTATCCATTTCTCAGCTTAAGTAATATTCTTCAAGGAAAAGCTAATGAGGAATTATATTTCAGAAATCAAAATGTTTTAAAGAAGTATTTTGTTTACCTCTGTTATTACCACTCACATTCCTTTAAGAAAATCTGCTCTGGATATCACAAGTTTGCTTACTACATAATTCTTGTAACAATAGCTTAAATTTATCAGAGGCCTTTCTTTCTTTCTTTTTTTTTTTTTTTAAAGATTTTATTTATTTATTTGAGAGAGAGAGAATGAGAGAGAGCACATGAGAGGGGTTAGGGTCAGAGGGAGAAGCAGACTCCCCGCCGAGCAGGGAGCCCGATGCGGGACTCGATCCCGGGACTCCAGGATCATGACCTGAGCCGAAGGCAATAGCTTAACCGACTGAGCCACCCAGGCGCCCTATCAGAGGCCTTTCTTACAACAGGCAAGTTACATATGTTAGCAATGATCCTCACTGCTACCCAGTGAGGGGGCCACTACAATTCCTGTCTTACAGACTGAGAAACGGCGACTCAGTGCTATGATAAGATTCATCCTAGGGCATATAGATTGTAAGGAGGTCTAACTGGCTCCAAAGTCAGCTGAGCTTTTTCCTTATGCTATGTTGTTGCTAGAATTGCCTGATTTTTGTTAGAACCAGTGCACACCACTGAGTTTATGATTTTTTTGACCTCATAGAGGAGAGTCCTCGCCAGCTGTCCCAGTGCGGGAGGGGAGAGGGTGATGTCTCAGTGTCCATTCCTTCTCTCCAAAGACCTTTTGGCTCTGGTTTACTAATATTCTAAGTCAAACCTTCTCCTTCCCAACTTTGTTAAGTTGATATTCACAAATCCTTCTCCATCCAAATCACCTCTTTAGGGTCTTTCTCTTCAGTCAAGCCTCTTTACAACCGTGGAGGAGAGTAAGACTTATTACATGAGATTCAGGGGAGATCTTGTAACCTTCCTTCCCTTGTGGCTGAACTACAATATTTTTCTATGTTTCTATTGCCTTATTTTTTTTTCCATTGAGCTTAATTTTTACCAATTAAGATTTAGCCAGAATTTGAACTTTTCTAACTTCCCTGGTTAGAAATGAATGTACAAACACAGGTTTTTTGTTTGTTTGTTTTGTTTTTGTTTTTTGTAGCAACAACAAAGGCAATGTTTCTTTGGAAAATTAGTCCAGCAATGGCTTAACCTAAATTCAGTTTCACTGTTCCCCCCACTTTTTTCCTTAGTATTTAAAGAAATGGAGAGAACTTTTTTAAAGCTTTCCAAGTTGGTCAAAGTATTTTTTTTGAGTAAAAATTTTACTCTTGAGCAGTTTCTGTTCTTCCTAAAAGTTCTAATGGAAATATAATTAAAACTGCTGAGTTATAATAATATATGCCCCCAACTGTTCTTTAAGAAATATTGAGATTATTATAGTAGAGTTAGCAAAATTATATGAGAAAAATATATTTTCACACTTTATTATTTTCTATCCTTCTTAAAAAATGCATTGGCAAAACTCTATTTGATAATGGATAGAAATTGTTACATTCTAAGGTTATGAGTCATGAGAGGGAAATGTTGGAAACCAGAGATGGTAAAGATATTAAAATAGAGAGATTGAGGCAGTAGACCTCGGGTTTTAGGAATTAATTACTGTAGAACCAGAACCCAGTTTGGGGTTTCCAGCATGTGGATGGGGACGATTACATGCCTACTTTTATTGATTTGCTGTATGCTTGAGCAGCTGACTGTGGATGGGCCAAAGATATCACTCTTTGGGGTGTTCAGTTTCTGTTCCTTCCGCTGTTTCATGTAGAAATCATCCCAGTCTTCTCCCCTTTCTGGTCAAAGCTAATAGGAGCCAAAATTTGCATTTGAAAGTAAGTTTCAGACACATGATGCTTCATTCCTAGATATATACATGTATGATTATTTTGTTTAATAACAAATATCAAATATTCCTTTTTCTGACCCTTGACCCTTCTAGAGCTCTTGAGCTCAATAGTAGGACATAACCTCTTATCTCCATTCTCACACCTGGCTGCATCTCAAAAGGAGTTTTTTAACAAATGCAAAAATTAAGCACCTTTACAACTTTTCCCTCAGGTCTTGGTTCAGCAGATCTGAAGAGATGTGCTTCCTCAAGTTTCAAATTTTTCTTTACATCATCAAAGGGCAAATGCCAAAAGCTGGAAGAGGCCTTAAAATCAGATTCAGGTAAATAAGAAAGGGGCAATTTGCTTTACAAACTTAATCTCCATCCCTCTCTCTTGTGGCTAATTCCTGGCCTCCAAGGGCCTTTGAGATTTTAACAGGTGTTCTATTTTATGTTTTTTATGTATTTGGTTATGTTTGCCTCTGATCTCTCTTTCATATGTCATGGCAGTGAGACATCATGCAGAGTGGGAAGTTCACTGGTTATCTCTGTGCACTGTAAATGTGTCCTCAGTGTATCCTACCTTTGTCCCCTATGATGACTGCTGGCAATCAAGCTTAGAAAAAGGACACCAGCAGGAGAAGATTCAGTTCCACTCTGACATGGATGCTCAGTGCACTTTTTGGTGCATGCTGCTGCTGGTGCTGGTGCTGGTGGGAGAGGGAGTGGGGAAGGTGGTGTGCTATTCTTTGAGTGATTGAAAAAGGAACTGGAAAAATAAACTGATTTAGATTGTATCTAGATGCCATGTTCAGGAATTGGGATTTCATTCTGATGACAAGGGGTGCCGTTAAAGGATTTAATACAGGGAGTGACTAAATGAAAGATTACAAAGAACATTGTAGAGAAAGAAGAGGGACTGAGAAAGGATAAACTGATAGGATAAGAACCAGGAAAGAAGTGCCTGGCTGGCTCGGTTGGTAGAACATGCGACTCTTGATTTCAGGGTCATTGAGTTTGAGCCCCACGTTGGGCATAGACCCCACTTAACCAAAAAAGAAGAAAAAAATTAAGAAAAACAGGAAAAAAAATGAACCTGAAAAGATCAGTGATATTAAAAGTAAAGGAGAAGGAGAGATAAACAGAGAAATTCTAGAGAGAAGCTAAATAAGAGAAGGACTGGAGACTGACTCTTCATTGAATTTGGTGATTTCAACTTACTGGCCTTACAATGAAGAGATTCTTAGTGTGGTAGCAATGGACTGAGTGGTACTAGAGCTTAAGTTCTCCCAGGGTGGTGGCAGAAATTGGGGCAAAGGTGAAGACTGACTCAGGTGTCAGAGTTCTTACCGAGGAAGTGGGGATTCTTGGGATGCTGGCAGATGACTGCAGGAAGGAGGGAGACAGAGGAGTGAAACCAGGTTTATTTACTCATTCACCTCCTTCATTCATCAACTGTTTCTGGGGCCTGGGTGGAATTTGTTCTAGGCGTTGGGGTACAAGTGGTGGCATGCCCAAGAGAATGCCTGTCTTCATGGAGCTGACATGACAAAGGAGGAGGACAGGTTTTTGAAAGAAAGGGAAATATAGTGATCTGGAAATAGAAATGAGAGTGGGAGCTTTGGGAAGCTCAGTAACATGAGCAACTGGAAGCTGCTCACTGATTTTATTTTATTTTGTGTTTAGCAAACACATAGTGTTTACTATGTGCCCAGCACACTTTTAAGTGATTTACAAAAATTAGCCAACATATTCTTCCTATCTAAGAGTTAGGTATTATTCATATTCCCATTATACAGACAGGGACACTGAGTCACGGAAAGGTTGCCCAAGATCGCAGTTGGTAAGTGTCAGACATGAGATTCAAGGGCATGACATTTGGCTTCACAGTCGGGGCTCCTCATTGTCGCACCAGGCTGATTGTCTAGGGGAAGACAGATTGCCAGCTGGAGCAGGGAGCTCACTGAGGTGTGGACGCAGAGGCTACAGGCTTAAAAATAAAATTAAAACTGATTTCTTAGAATCTGTAATTCGTAAAAAGGTCTGCCAGTGAAGCCCGCGATTTCTCCAACTTTAGTATACACCGAGATAATCTGAGGAAGCTTGTTAAAATGCTGATTCCAGGGCTTTCCTCCCAGCTGTTCTCTCATACATCTTGGAGCCCAGAAATGTGTAGTCATTCCAGGTGGTTTGGAGTCAGGTCCTGCAGGGACTGGATGTTGTGACACGCTGCCTTCAAAGGGAGACTGTTTGCATATTAAAAACAGAGCTAATGATGAAGATGAGGAAATACTTGGTAATTTATTAAAAACATCAGGCTTTAATAATTTCTGATAAATGTACAGTTTTTGAATTTGAAAAATTTTATGAAAATTTTATGAAATTGCAAAATTTAGTTAAAAGAAGTGAACTGAAAATCACCCCAAATCCGGTCTGCAAGAGAGGAATTTCCAATCATGACCAGTGTAAAAATCAACCACAAATGGAGACAAAAAGATTCCTGAAATTATAGGGCACATAAATGTGGAAAAGAATTCAATTAATATTCACTGCTTAGAACACTCTTCATGTGTTAATGTATGCCTGTTAATTAATAGCTTTTTTGCTTATTGTTAGTATTCCAGATGCAATGAACTCCCCCCATTTTATTATGAAAAATTTCAAACAAACAGAAAGAACATAGTAATAAATACCCATATACCCACCTCCTCTATGTAACGATTATTATGACATTTTCCTGTATATAATGGACATATAATATTTATAATGTGGATTATTCAACAATATATAAATATTATATATTTAAAATATTTATAATTGTACTTGAACCATTTGGAAGTAAATTTCATGATGCTTCATCCCAAAATTTATGCATATATTTTCTAAGAAGGAATACAGTCTCCTATATAACGTAATGCTCTTATTATACCAAGAACATTAAGAATATGAACAATAATTCCCTAAAATCATCTACTTTCAGGTAATGATTATGATTTTCTTTTTTTTAAGATTTTATTTTTTAAAAGATTTTATTTATTTATTTGAGAGAGAGAGAGAACGAGCATGTGTGTTCCTGTGCATGCACAAGCAGGGGGAGGGGCGGAGGGCAAGGGAGCCAGAGAATCCCGAGCTTAATGCGGGGCTTGATCCCACAACGCTGAGATCATGACCTCAGCCGGAGCCAAGAGTTGGATGCTCCACCGACTGAGCCAGCCAAGCGTCCCTTCTCTTTTCTTTTAATAGACATTTTTTTTAAAGAGTAGTTTTAGGTTTACAGCACAATTGAGCAAAAAGGACAGGGTTTCCATATACTCCTGTCAGAAACTGAGGCCTCCCCACGATCAGCATTCCCCACCATAGTGGAATGTTTGTTCCAATTGATGAACCTGCATTGACACATCATGATCACCCACAGTCCACAGTTACGTTCAAGTTCAGCCTTGGTGTTGTACATTCTGTGGGTTTGGACGGATGTCTAATGCTCTGTATCCACCATATAGGATCATACAGTGCATTTTCACTGCTCTAAAAATCCTCCGTGCTCCACCTATTTATTTCTCTCACCCACCACTGCTGACAATCACTGATCTTTTTACTGTCGCTATAGTTCTTCCTTTTCCCGAACGTCATAAAGTTGGATGGGTTGTGTTTTAGTGCTTGATAGACTTTTCACTTTCATGTTCTCCTTTTCGTTTCGTTTGTGCATCCTGACTTACTTGATTTGATTTCTCCTTGTGTAGGAACTCAGCTCAACGTGCTGCGAGGGGACCCGTTTGTCAGGGGGGGAGGTTCAGGCTTCGTGTCTGGTCTCAGTTTCCTGGAGCTGGACAATCCTGCTGGAAACAAACAGCGATATTCCTCCTGGGCAGAATCTGTGACTGGTCTTCCCCAAGTCATAAAACAAAAGGTATGTCCTGCTCTGTTGAAAGCAGCACAAAGCAGGCATGTTTCTTCGCACTGGGAAAATGAGATTAAATCAAGGTGGTTAAACAGAGACAGCTGTGATTAGCATTTTCTGTATCCCAATTATGTTTTGTATAGTGAAATGAATGCATACATAATAATAAACAGAAGCTTCATTATCTTCTATGTCCATAATTCAATTGTAAAGGTTAAATGTCTTGTAAATACCAAGAGAAATTAATAACGAAATTTGCATATTAAGCTTTTGACCAAAATTTGATTATGTTTTCCTTGGTCTCTTATTCAGAGAATTATAGATTCTTGCAAGAGGAAAGCATTTAGGCTTGTCTAGTGTCCCATCAGATTACCTTTCTTCCTCTGGCCATGGCATGTAGGCTCTTGGAGACGTGTACATTAAGATAGAACAAATTTGTCTGGCCGAATTTTAGGATGTTTTATTGACACAGTTCTTTTATAATGCAACATATGTGCTTCTAAAAATCCGAGAACTAGGCAGAATTGCACAGTAAAGACCACCTGACTTATGGGGAAAATGGGGTTAAGGACACCAAACTCAAAAACTTATCTGTGATAACTCATTTAAAAAAAAAAGACAGACATCAGTAAAAACAATAGCATGGGTTTCTATGTGTTAAATTGTTAAGAAATGCAGCTACTACATTAAGGTGGCACAATTCCTAGAAAAAGACTTGAAGCTTGCTGGGTGATGGGAGGGTTGGAGCTTCTGAATGATTGTGAAGCGTTAGAAGGAGAGCTACCAGAGGACAGACAGCTGTAGCCCCAGATGTGGATGGGTGAAGGTTAGTACAGGCAGTGACCCTGATGATGTCTGAAGTGTGTGTTTGTATGTGTGCGTTTTGTGCAATCCTATCTTGGGTTGTGTCCACTTTTCTGATTTCACCTGGTTTTTCTTGTGGATGAAATTGTACATAAGAACACGCAAAATTTGCGATACGATCATAGTGTTCCCTAATACATCTGTCTCAATGCAACAAACTCACATTTTCAAAACAAATGCTGTAGCAGAACTGATTCTCTGATCTGTTCACTGTCATGGGAATCAAGCAATGTCCCAGGTGAAACTTGGATACATTTTACAACCCCCCAAATCACAATAGCTCCTTGAGTACCCTCCTAACACCACATGCACCCACTTGCCTCGGAATAAGGGTGAAGGGAGGAGGGTAGTTTTCCCAGCAGGTCTTATCCTGAAGTGCCACCATCGATATTCACAATGACCTATTTTCAATACCAGAGCCCCATAACAAATCTTGAAAAATTCGAAATTGTTGATTAGGGAGAAACAGACATTCCTTCTCATTCTCACCTCTGCTCTTCTCCACATCGGACTGTAACTATCATAGGTAGCTGTGCTAACTCACTATCAGTGTATGTCCACGCGAGGCCATGCAGTCTGTTCTTTCATGATGCGGTGTAAGAGAGCTCGGGCCGAGATGGAGGGAGATGTGGCTGAGTTTTTGAGTTATCCTCATCCTTGCAGTGATGTGCTGCCACCAACTCAGACCTTCACAAGAGCCAGTGGTGCCTATATCTTCCCAATTCCACGGTCATTGGCATTCCAGTGGCAACCTGAGATTGGCCATGGGGAGAGTTCTTATACTGCAGAAACTGGCAAATGCTACAAATCAGAGCATTTTTGCTCTTAGGAGAGCAGATTGTTAAAGCTTAGCCAGCACATCTAGGGTCTCCAAGTTGCTTTTCACTAGACGTATTCAACACAGAACAATAATGCCTATCTGTTTTATTTTTATTATTTATATTTTATTTTTGGGGGGGCAGCAAAACAAGGTTTATTGAGCGAGAGTAAAGCTTATTGAATGATAGAATGCAAAGCTCCCAAAGAGGGAGGGGACCCGAGAGGGTTGCCCTATCTATCTGTTTTAAACTTCTTCAGGGAAAAATAGTCACGGTCTCCATTAAGAGACATGTTAAGTCTCTTAGAGTCAGGGTATTTAATTGTAAATTTATTTGCACTTGCTTCTTCACTGTAATTTAAATGTATTTCCTTTTCTTCTGTCCTCTGCAAGGGTGGAAATGTACTGCCTTCAAAATAATCTTTCAATAACTAGAAAATGGATGTCCTGTTGGTTTTGAAAAATTTTATGCAAAATACTTCTTCCTTATTTATTCCTATTTTTCCTTTTGCCTTGCAAAGAAAGTGAATTGCTTTCTTTTTGTTTGAACAAGAAACAATTGGAATTAACATGAGTGGCTTTTCATTTTATTTTAATGGGGATTGATCCTAAATGCCAGAAGAAAAGTGTTCTTGCCTAAAACCCTGATTATTGACCATGATGTCTTTATCTGTATAGCTGACACCTTTGTATGAGCTGGTAAAAGAAGTACCCTGTGCCTCCGTGAAAAGACTATACCTGAGGCAAGCGCTTGAGGAATATCTGGATGAATTTGACCCCTGCCATTGCCGACCTTGTCAAAATGGTGGCATTGCCACCGTTGAGGGGACCCAATGTCAGTGCCACTGCAAACCATATACATTTGGTGTGGCTTGTGAGCAAGGAGTCCTCGTAGGGAATGATGCAGGTCAGTGTGCTGAATTTTTGCTGGTTATGCTGGACACCATGAAAAGGGAATCACTCTTTCCGTCTGGCCCTTGACATTGTGCTTCTTTGTGTATGGGCATTTTAATTTAGTGTCTCCCTTCCTATTTCACTTCTGGGTTCAAGCTACTGGGTCAAGGCCCTCTGTTGTCTCTGTTTTCCTGTCTTTTTTTTTTTTTTAAGATTTATTTATTTATTTGAGAGAGTGTGCACGCAAGGAGGGGGAGGGGCGGGAGAAGAAGAGAGACAAAATCTCAAGTCAGACTCCCTGCTGAGCATGGAGCCTGAGGGATGCAGGGCTCGATCTTACGACCATGTGATCATGACCTGAGCCGAAATTAAGAGTTGGACACTCAACTGACTGAGCCACCCAGGAACCCCTCTGTTTTCCTGTCTTAATTAACAGACCCACCATGCCCTCCATTGGAATGGATTAATGCCTAATACACCTCTGTCCTTCCATAGTCATCTCATTAAAGTTTTGTCATAACATAGGTCTGTGGAGCTGGTGTATGCATAGCTTAACCTTTCTGATGGTAAGCTCTTTGAAATATCTCTTTTTATTTTATATTATGTTCCATCAATCAATTATTCACAAATACTTTTGAACATCTGCTGAATGTGCCCAACTGAATGCTTGGTACTTTAAGTACCTTAGTACAGAACTATGTGAGGTTGACTTTATGAGTAGACAACGTACGAGACAATTTTGTATTTATTTATGTCTCTCTCCTCTAGGAAGCTCATTTCTTAAGGTCAGAACGATGATTGCTTTTTTTATCCCAGAGCCCACAGGGCTTGATTCATAGAAGTCACTTAATAAATGTTTGATGAATGAATGACTACATGACTAAACTATGGTTGCTTATAGACAAGCATCAAGAAGGCATCCTTGCCTCCCATTCTCTTCCCAAGTGGCCTGTCTGGTCAATTGAAATTCCACCACTTTGATTTCATTTCTTTGTGGCTTGGATGTCCTGTTATTTGAGAAAATGGAAGCTCCCCCTGCTGGTAAGGGTTGGGGTAACAATCATAATATATCAAGCTATTATTACGCCCTGTTAATATGCTCAGGGGACTACTTTATTAGCTCAATTTCTAATTATGGAAGAAAGCATAAGGAAGCTCACGGGAAAATATTACAAAATTAGTTTAGTTTTGGCGTGTGTGATACTGAGGAGTGGGTCACACAGTAGAAATAGCTAAGGAGCGGTGAACATATCTGTCTATCATCAGGAAGTAATGCTTCGGCGGCATGGTTTCTGAGATCAGTTTCTAACTAGGAAAGCCAAGTTCTTAGACTATAGTGCAAGTTCTCTCTTGCCTCCCCCAAGGAATATGATGGGGGGAAATTGTAAAAGCACTGTTAGTGGTGAATTGGCCCTGAGTTGGAAGGTGGCCAGCCTGGGCTGAGCAAGTGCCTCTGGACTGAGGGATGTGGACAGGAGGCAGATGCATTTCTCCTGCTTAGGCACTTCCTCATTTAATAGTGCCAGCTCTGGGGTCAGGAGTAGGGAATACTCAGTAGATTATGTTCTCATGCTCCATCACTGCTTTTATAATAGAAAGGTTCACAATAGGAACTGCTGTAACGAGAGGAGCCTGGACTCTGCGGTAAGGCCATGTTGCTGTCTGGACGTGGCTCTTGGCAGCCATTAGGGCACTGGGCATGACGTTCAACCACCTTGTCTTAGATTCCACACCTATCAACTGAGAATGGTCACAGACCTCCTGCCCATCTCGATTCATTCTGGAGAGAATTAAATGAACGGTAGAATGTCTGTAAAAGTGCTCTGAAACAGTTGCAAAATAATAAACAAATTTAAGATATTATTGCAAGAAGCTCGTTAATGCAGCCTTAATCTGGACAAACCTAGTCGGGATGCAGAGACATTCTGGTCATTGTAGAAGAACTCCTGAACCGAGTGAAGGGAGTGGGTGCCCAGACCGTCCCCTCCCCCAGGAACCACCTGAGCAGGAAGCTCAGCACTAAGCTCTGAAATCTTCCTCTCCGAGGCTTTCTGAACCAGCTCTCTCTTATCTTACAGGAGGAGTGGATGGGGGCTGGAGTTGCTGGTCCTCTTGGGGCCCCTGTGTTCAAGGGAAGAAAACAAGGAGACGAGAATGCAATAACCCACTGCCCAGTGAGGGTGGGCGATCCTGTATTGGAGAACCATCGGAAAGCAGCCCATGCGAGCATGAGGAGCTGGAGCATTTGCGGTAATAGCGGCCGGACCTCCTGGCAATTGCATAGAACGCAGTGCCCTCGGCAGTAAGCTTGAGGCCATCTGGCCGAGGAGATCTGAGCAGCTTTGGCATCAAGCAGATCCGCCACCTACTTGCTGGGTGACCTTGGGCAAGTTACTTGCCACACCTCTAAAATTAGGATAATCATAGAAGGTAAAACAATGGTAGGGTGTTGTCAGAATTAAATGAGATTCAGCACAGAAAGTGATCAGCACCGTGCCTGGCACATAGTAAGCATTCATTAATAGTTGTATTACTTTTCAGATATACCAATCCTATTCATTCATTCATTCATTCATTCATTCATTCAGGAGTAAGCATAAAGCCAGATGCTGGAGATGGCTAATATCAAGACTGATTAGCCCAGCTGTCTGACACCAACTTCTCATTTGCCAGGACCTTGCAAAAGCTATCTCAAAATGCTTAGTTGATGAATTATACCCATCGGTCAGAATTCTTCAGGCCACACCTTACTGTTTTACACTGTCTTTACTAACCTCTTTTGATCAGGAATTGGCAAAACATTCTAGTAAGATAATTGGAAGCTCATGTGAGTTGAAGAAAGCTATAAGATAGTTAGGTATCTGGTAGAAGCATAGGGAGGTGGGATGCCTTTTTCCTAGGTATTTGGTGCTTCATAATCCAACAATAATGAATATCTCATGACCAGGAGGCTGGTGAGCATATGGCATTATGGTAGGAGGAAAAGATGAGGGTCTCCATTGGAGAAGCCCTCTGCCAGAGTTGCCATATTTCCCCTGCCTCTAGACAGAAAGCTGGAGGGAAAGGAGCATCCTAAGGAAGGCATTGAAGGAATTCTCGCTCTTCTTGGTGCTTAGAGGGGAAATCTCCTCCTGTTCCACACAAAGAGGAAAATTACAACCAAGACTTCACACTTGTGAGTTTCCTCAGAATATGGCAAGCGTATAAGGAACTCAGCTGAGGAGGAGGCAACACTCAGAGGCCATTTGTCATGTTTTCCCTCAGATTTCAAATCTCTGGAGTGGGGGTAATACTGGTGGCATGCTAGTTTTGGGGGAACTACTGAAAACTATTGTTTAATGTTGGATATCACTGTGACTATTATCAGGAGCTTCGTCTAGAGATGGCCTTGTGGGAGGTAGAAAGAGCATGACTTTAGGAGCCTAACTGACTACAATGTGAATGCAGCCTTGATATTTATTACTTTATAACCTTGGACAAGTCATTCAAACTTCCTGAGCCACTGTTTTTTTCACATACCTCTTAGGGCTACGGTGAATGTGAGTAGAGATAATGCACATTTGTAGAGCGGCCGCCAAGGTACCTAGCACATAATAAACGCTCAATCAAAGCTCGTTACTATTTTTGTGTTACTTCTCTTGCAGGATCGGTGTTACTGCCTTATTTTTAATACAGAGTTAATTCTGTGTTAAAGGCATTTCAGAAGCAGACAGCAGGAGAAAAAGTAGGTCTGAGACAGGTGACCTCTAGAAATCACATAAAGTAGGTGTGTTGTCCAGTGACTTCTATTTTCTTCTCTTTCTTTTTGTTCTTCATACTACTGACTTACTAGCTATTTTTTGGAAGCTTGCGTTTATATTTGAGTCTTCTAGTACAGGATATGATCAGATAGCGATTCTGAGAATGGCAGTCACATCCACGTATTTATGTGGATGGAGTCCCTTCAGATGTAAATGAAAAACTCACTGTGCTGTAAAATATTTATTCTTCTGTGGAAATCCATCACATTAATTATGTTTTGTTTCCTTTTCCTTTCAGATTGCTTGAACCACATTGTTTTCCTTTGTCTTTGGCTCCAAAAGAATTCTGTCCATCACCTCCTGCCTTGAAAGATGGATTTGTTCAAGTTGGTTATGGAAGATATATTATTTTCCTTTACATATATACCCTTTGCTCCAAGTTCTCTCTCTCTACTGATGTCATAATCTATTTCCTTCTTCCATGACGAAACAGAGCTAAAAATAGTTTATATGTGCATTTCAGTTTAGTGGTTTGTGACTTTTCTTCTTTGGCCCAAGGTGATTAGAATTCTGCAGAAGGCAGTAGATCTTCTGTGGTCAGGTAAATTAGTACTGCTGCCCAGTGAAATTAGAAATGTAATCATGCCAGAGGGCTGCTGAACATTTCCATTTTGAACACTAAAATAGGAATCCATAAGCAAGTTCTTCAACAAAGAGAACTTTATTCTTGCCACTGAAAAATGTCTTTAAAAATTTTTTTCATAAATATGAGGTTTGGGATGAAATACTGGGTTTATTCCAGAAGCCAGTAAGACATTTTGCCAGTGTTGGTGAGATACGGGTCATTATACTTTGAGCAATTTTCTCGTTCAGGAAGGAACACAGGTCATCTGCCACTTGTCGTTCTAGGGCATTTTTTTGGCTTTGGGGCCATATTAATTCATGTTCTTCTCACTGCTTGTTATGATGAGGCTTTGGCCCCAAGCAGTGAAGTGTCTTTCTGGCTCACATAAGAGATACTGTCCATCAGGACCCTCTCAGTGCTGCCAGTCTTTCTTTCTCCACAAGGATTTGCCTTTCAAATTCCAGGCCCTTAAACATACACTCACTGACATTTCACTGAAGTTTCCCCAAATGTAGGTAATGGAAATGGAGGAGGGGTGTGTGTGTGTGTGTGTGTGTGTGTGTGTGTGTGTGTAGAGAGAGAGAGAGAGAGAGAGAGACAGGGGAATGTATCCAGCCTCTCTAACACTCATATGTCCCAATACAGTTACCACAATCGATAAAATTCCTGAAGGAAACATAGGCTTGGAGAACAAGGCCAAGCAAACTTGTGTGGTTCAGCAAATCGTGAACTGTTGTCCCAAACTCCAGTGCATGTGTGTCCTGTAAGGAGCCAGGGGTTCTGAACACTGCCCCACAGATGGGCTGCATCACCCAGGGAACTTAACAATAGAGATTGCTGCTTGTCCCTTATCTTCCATTTTTTTTCTCATTCTGTATATTTAGGGTAGAGCCTGAGAGTTGTGTTTTTTTTTTTTTTTTAAGTTTTTACTTATTTATTTGAGAGAGAGAGTGAGAGGGCATGAGTTGAGGGGGGGCGGCGCACAGGGACAGGGAGAATCAGACTCCCCACTGAGCAGGGAGCTTGATGTAATGGGGCTCCATCCCAGGACCCTGAGATCATGACATGAGGTGAAGTCAGTCACTTAACCAACTGAGCCACCCAGGTCCTCCCCCCGCCCAACTTTTAATTGCTACTAGTTGTTCTGATACAGAGTTAAGTTTGGGCACTGTTGAGTTCAACTTCCCCATATAGCAGTCCCCTTTGCAAGGCAAAGGGAGGCCTAGAGACTAGCACCATAACAAATCAAGTGTCCTTCCCCATTTTCTTCAAACCTCGGTATTAACTTGGGCCCTCTGTTTCCTACCAACTCCCATGATGGAGCCAGCCTGGGCTAGGACTGACAGTGAAGAGAAAAAGGCACCATGGGATTTTGTTCTAATACCTGGAGCAGAACAGGTCCAGCTTCCAACCCTCCCCTTGGGGTCATTCCTAAAAGATGAGGAAAGGAACTAAGAGAAACCCCAGAAGAGCATGATCACATCCTTAGGTCTTAGACTTCAAATTCTTCCTTGCTTCACTGTGAAAGCTCACCTCCTGGGATCACAGGCCAACACCATGTGCTTGAATCTGGCCCAGTCCCAGCAGCGCTTCCCAGACAGGGTAGGGGTTGGAGGGTGGAATGGGAGAAGATCAGCGTTCTGCTTCCTCTAAACGTCATCAGTGAGAAACTTAAACTTTCATGCACACGCTGATAGGATCTGAGTATTTCTGTCTGTTCCTACTGGCTTTTATTAGGCAGTATTGCCAATGAAGAGTCCATAACATCTTAGTGTGAAGAATTGACTGACAAGTACCTTTCCAAAATCCAAAAACAAACTGTCTTTTCCTGAAACATGGGGGAAAACAGTGACGTGGGCAGTGTCCACTAAAGTAATTTTAATAAATGCTTACGACAGTGCTTGGTATCTTGGGGACAATCAATAAATTATAGTAGAGTAGCGTTAATGGCTTTGTTTCAATTAATGGTAGTACAAGTGTTGTTGATTAGGACCGTACAGGGAAAAATGTTTTTATAGATAATTTTCTAAATTAGTTATTTGAACTTAGTTTGCCTGATGATTCAAAGAAGGCATGATTGATAGGCCAAATATATCTAAAGAAACATTCTGTTAATGCACAATAGACATACTTTTTTCTCTCTGTCTCTCTTTCATTTCTGTATAGGATGAAGGTGCGATGTTTCCTGTTGGGAAAAACATAGTATATACTTGCAATGAAGGATACTCTCTTATTGGAGACCCTGTAGCCAGATGCGGAGACGATTTACAGTGGCTTGTTGGGGAAATGCACTGTCAGAGTGAGTGGCCTTGGCTGTAGTGTATAACTTAAAATGAGAGAATCATGGGGAAGAGAATGAATCAAGATGAACCTCTGCTCACTGTGTGGCCCATGTCTTGACCTCCCTTTCCTGAGAGGCTCATATGATCCTGTCCAGGTTTCAGTTGTGTCTTGAAAAAGCCCTCAGCGCTCTCTAGCTGATAGTGCTCCTGTTAGGGGAGGCACATTTTACTGCAATTTTAAAGTTTCTGGTGCAAATTAGAATAGGTCAGGGAGCTCAGGTCTGGCGCAGACCTTCAGAACATCCTCTATAACTCAATTTCTAGGGATGTACCATCATCAGTGTACTTCTTCAAATGCTTTGGGTCCTATTCTGTTCAGATGTAGGCACCTGAGTACGTGCTTCTGCTAACCAAGCTAACGCTACTGTTGGCCTTCCATCTCACTCGTACTGCAGTGTAAGTTGGTTTGGTGGATGGATAGAGCTGTAGAGACATATTTTTCCTCTATCAGTTGGTCTATGCGATGTGAAAAAAGCCCTAGTGTACACATGTACATTTTTTTTCTCTTGGGTATGTATCTCCTAGTGAAATTTTGAATCATAGGGTGTATATACATTTAGACTTAGTAGATGCTACCAGTCTTCCAAATGGTTGTACCAACTTACATCCCTACCAGAACCTGGGAAGCCAAGATAGCTCTGTATCCTCACCAACACTTGACATCATCATTCTTTTAAAAATTTTAGCTGTCCTGGTGAGTGTGTAGCAATAACTTATTTTTTAATTTGTATTTTTTTCTGGTGACTATGATGTCATGCCTGTTTTCATGTTTATTGGCCATTTGCATATCCTCTTTGATGAAGTGACTGTTCAACTTTTGGCCCCTATTTTCTGTTTGTCTTCTTCTTTTTGATCTGTAGAACCTCTCCTCTTCCTCTTTGTCTTTGTCTCTGTCTGTCTCTCACTCCTAGAGTCCTTGAGCAGAAATTACTGAAATAGAATATAAACATTTCCTACCTCGGAGTGATAAAGCCAAAAGTTAGTTCTTCAAAATGTTTAATGAGATGCTTGTGCTTGAAGAGCTTTTTTCCTTTATTGTGAATCTACTGATAAGAAATGGTCCCAGTCTTTGTTCATCTTAAAATGTCTTTATTAAAAAAAAAAAAAGTCTTTATTTTATCTTTGTTTTTGAAGGATATTTTTACTGGGTAAGGAATTCTAGGTTAGCAGTTATTTTACTTAAGGCCTTTAAAGATTTTATTCCTTCCCTTTTGACTTCACTGTTTTCTAGTGAGACATTTACTCTGAATCTTGCTGTTTCTGGTTTGAAAATCTTATGTCCAGCTACTTTTGAGAATTTCCTTTTTTCCCCAGTGCTTGGGTCTCAGAAGCACCTCCACTGTGATGTGCCTAGGTGTGACTTTCTTTGTCTTTACCGTGGTTGATATTCGAAGCACTTCTTGAATCTGGCTTTAGTGTCTTTTGTCAATTTTAGGAAATTCTTGACTATTGTGTCCTCATTGACTCTGTCCCATTCTTGCTCATTTCTCCTTGTGAGACACAAATGATGTATTTTTTAGACTGTATATATTACCTACATTCTTTTCTTTGTTTTACATCATTTTTCCCCACTCTTTGTTCCATTCTAAATGATTTTTTAGATTTTATTTTTTATTTATTTGAGAGATAGCGGGTGAGAAAGAGAGAGCACAAGCAGGGGGAGAGGCAGAGGCAGAGGGAGAAGCATGGGGCTCCATCCCAGGACCCTGGGATCATGACTTGAGCTGAAGGCAGACACTTAATGGACTGAGCCACCCAGTCGCCCTCTCTGTTTCATTCTAAATACTTCCTATTGATCTATCTTCCAGTTTATCAAGTCTCTATACGGTTGTATATGATCCGCTTTTAAGAACTGTTGTGTTCTTAATTTCATTTTCCAATTCTAGATATTTAATTTGTCCACTTTTCTATACTTTCTTATTCTCTGTTGAAATTCTGCACCTTGTTATTTAATTTTTTCCCAACATGTTAATCACAGTTATTTCAAGGTCTGTTGCTGTTAATCCCAATATCTGGACCTGCTGTGGATCTGTTTCTATTGTCTTTTTTGGGGAGTTTGTTTAATTCTTGTCCTTTTGAATGTTAGATTAGTTTTGATTAAATGACAGACTTTATGTGTAAAAAAATAAAGGAATCATTTGAGGTTTTGGGTGATGTTCTTCTCTTCCTATAGAAAAGATTTGATTTTGTTTCTGGCAAGCAGTGAGGCTGTTTTATGTCTTGTTTACCTTTATTCCTAGGGTGTGGCCATTAAGGGATCCCAATAGAAAGTCTGGGATTTCTCCCTAGGTTCCTCCTTTGTGATGGGAGTAGACTTAACTCTTGATCCCTTAGTCCTATAAGATTGTTAAAAACTACCAGCTTTTCAGCCTCTGAGCTGCAGTTCCTCCTTAGTTCAGCAGTCTTTCAGCTTTTTTTTTTTTTCAAACTACAGATACCTCAAGGAGAAAGGCATTACCAAATGTTGTAGACTTGTATCTGTTACATCCCCAGCAGCACACAACATAATTGGCTAAATATAGGCACTCAATAGATGTTTTTTTTTTTTTTTAAGTTAAGCATGTTTAATATATTTAAAGAAAAAAAAATTTAAGGTACAGAGATTATGAAAGATAAACAGGCATATTTGAAAGCCAACCAAAAAGAACTTTTAACAAAAGACAAACATAAAAACTGAAATAAGAAGAACCTCAAATGATGATTTTTTTTTTTTGAGTAGAGAATAAAGAATGTGAAATGCTTTATTTATTTTCTCCTTTTTTTTAAAAAGATTTTTAGAATTTTTTTTTACTAATATATATATATTTTTTATTCTTATGTTAATCCCCATACATTACATCATTAGTTTTAGATGAAGTGTTCCATGATTCATTGTTTGTGCACAACACCCAGTGCTCCATGCAGAACGTGCCCTCCTCAATACCCACCACCAGGCTAACCCATCCTCCCACCCCCCTCCCCTCTAGAACCCCGTTTGTTTCTCAGAGTCCACCGTCTCTCATGGTTCGTCTACCCCTCCGATTTCCCCCGCTTCATTCTTCCCCTCCCGCTACCTTCTTCTTCTTCTTTTTTTTTTCTTAACATATATTGCATTATTTGTTTCAGAGGTACAGATCTGAGATTCAACAGTCTTGCACAATTCACAGCGCTTACCAGAGCACATACCCTCCCCAGTGTCTATCACCCAGTCACCCCATCCCTCCCACCCCACCCCCCACTCCAACAACACTCAGTTTGTTTCCTGTGATTAAGAATTCCTCATATCAGTGAGATCATATGATACATGTCTTTCTCTGTTTGACTTATTTCACTCAACATAATACCCTCCAGTCCCATCCACGTCATTGCAAATGGCAAGATCTCATTCCTTTTGATGGCTGCATAATATTCCATTGTATATATATACCACGTCTTCTTTATCCATTCATCTGTTGATGGACATCTTGGCTCTTTCCACAGTTTGGCTATTGTGGACATTGCTGCTATAAACATCGGGGTGCACGTACCCCTTTGGATCCCTACTTTTGTATCTTTGGGGTAAATACCCAGTAGTGCAATTGCTGGATCATATGGTAGCTCTATTTTCAACTTTTTGAGGAACCTCCATACAGTTTTCCAGAGTGGCTGCACCAGCTTGCATTCCCACCAACAGTGTAGGAGGGTTCCCCTTTCTCCGCATCCCCGCCAACATCTGTTGTTTCCTGACTTGTTAATTTTAGCCATTCTGACTGGTGTGAGGTGGTATCTCATTGAGGTTTTGATTTGGATTTCCCTGATGCTGAGCGATATTGAGCACTTTTTCATGTGTCTGTTGGCCATTTGGATGTCTTCTTTGGAAAAATGTCTGTTCATGTCTTCTGCCCATTTCTTGATTGGATTCTTTGTTCTTTGGGTGTTGAGTTTGATAAGTTCTTTATAGATTTTGGATACTAGCCCTTTATCTGATATGTCATTTGCAAATACCTTCTCCCATTCTGTCAGTTGTCTTTTCGTTTTGTTGACTGTTTCCTTTGCTTTGCAAAAGCTTTTTATCTTGATGAAGTCCCAATAGTTCATTTTTGCCCTTGCTTCCCTTGCCTTTGGCGATGTTTCTAGGAAGAAGTTGCTTCGGCTGAGGTCAAAGAGGTTGCTGCCTGTGTTCTCCTTTAGGATTTGGATGGACTCCTGTCTCACATTGAGGTCTTTCAACCATTTGGAGTCTATTTTTGTGTGTGGTGTAAGAAAATGGTCCAGTTTCATTCTTCTGCATGTGGCTGTCCAATTTTCCCAACACCATTTGTTGAAGAGACTGTCTTTGTTCCATTGGACATTCTTTCCTGCTTTGTCGAAGATTAGTTGACCATAGAGTTGAGGGTCCATTTCTGGGCTCTCTATTCTGTTCCATTGATCTATGTGTCTGTTTTTGTGCCAGTACCATGCTGTCTTGATGATGCCAGCTTTGTAATAGAGCTTGAAGTCCGGAATTGTGATGCCGCCGGCTTTGCTTTTCTTTTTCAACATTCCTCTGGCTATGCGGGGTCTTTTCTGGTTCCACACAAATTTTAGGATTATTTGTTCCATTTCTTTGAAAAAAGTGGATGGTATTTTGATGGGGATTGCATTGAATGTGTAGATTGCTCTAGGTAGCATTGACATCTTCACAATATTTGTTCTTCCAATCCATGAGCATGGAACATTTTTCTATTTCTTTGTGTCTTCCTTAATTTCTTTCATGAGTATTTTATAGTTTTCTGAGTACAGATCCTTTGCCTCTTTGGTTAGATTTATTCCTAGGTATCTTATGGTTTTGGGTGCAATTGTAAATGGGATCGACTCCTTAATTTCTCTTTCTTCTGTCTTGTTGTTGGTGTATAGGAATGCCACTGACTTCTGTGCATTGATTTTATATCCTGCCATTTAACTGAATTCCTGTATGAGTTCTAGCAGTTTTGGGGTGGAGTCTTTTGGGTTTTCCACATAAAGTATCATATCATCTGCAAAGAGTGAGAGTTTGACTTCTTCTTTGCCAATTTGGATGCCTTTGATTTCTTTTTGTTGTCTGTTTGCTGTGGCTAGGACTTCCAATACTATATTGAATAGCAGTGGTGATAGTGGACATCCCTGCCACGTTCTTGACCTTAGGGGGAAAGCTCTCAGTTTTTCCCCGTTGAGAATGATATTCGCTGTAGGTTTCTCATAGATGGCTTTTATGATATTGAGGTATGTACCCTCTATCCCTATACTCAAGAGTTTTGATCAAGAAAGGATGCTGTACTTTGTCAAAAGCTTTTTCTGCATCTATTGAGAGGATCATATGATTCTTGTTCTTTCTTTTGTTAATGTATTGTATCACATTGATTGATTTGTGGATGTTGAACCAACCTTGCAGCCCAGGGATAAATCCCACTTGGTCGTGGTGAATAATCCTTTTAATGTACTGTTGGATCCTATTGGCTAGTATTTTGGTGAGAATTTTTGCATCCATGTTCATCAGGGATATTGGTCTGTAATTCTCCTTTTTGATGGGGTCTTTGTCTGGTTTTGGGATCAAGGTAATGCTGGCCTCATAAAATGAGTTTGGAAGTTTTCCTTCCGTTTCTATTTTTTGGAACAGTTTCAGAAGAATAGGTATTAATTCTTCTTGAAATGTTTGGTAGAATTCCCCTGGGAAGCCATCTGGCCCTGGGCTTTTGTTTTTTGGGAGATTTTTGATGACTGCTTCAATTTCCTTAGTGGTTATAGGTCTGTTCAGGTTTTCTATTTCATCCTGGTTCAGTTTTGGTAGTTGATACATCTCTAGGAATGCCTCCATCTCTTCCAGGTTATCTAATTTGCTGGCATAGAGTTGCTCATAATATGTTCTTATAATTGTTTGTATTTCTTTGGTGTTGGTTGTGATCTCTCCTCTTTCATTCATGATTTTGTTGATTTGGGTCATTTCTCTTCTCTTTTTGATAAGTCTGGCCAGGGGTTTATCAGTCTTGTTAATTCTTTCAAAGAACCAGCTCCTAGTTTCGTTGATCTGTTCTACTGTTCTTTTAGTTTCTATTTCATTGATTTCTGCTCTGATCTTTATTATTTCTCTTCTCCTGCTGGGTTTAGGCTTTATTTGCTGTTCTTTCTCCAGCTCCTTTAGGTGTAGAGTTAGGTTGTGTACTTGAGACCTTTCTTGTTTCTTGAGAAAAGCTTGTATTGCTATATACTTTCCTCTTAGGACTGCCTTTGCTGCATCCCAAAGATTTTGAATAGTTGTGTTTTCATTTTCATTGGTTTCCATGTATTTTTTTAATTCTTTAATTTCCTGGTTGACCCATTCATTCTTCAGTAGGATGCTCTTTAGCCTCCATGTATTTGAGTTCTTTCCGACTTTCCTCTTGTGATTGAGTTCTAGTTTCAAAGCATTGTGGTCTGAAAATAGGCAGGGAATGATCCCAATCTTTTGGTACCGGTTGAGACCTGATTTATGACCTAGGATGTGATCTATTCTGGAGAATGTTCCATGGGCACTAGAGAAGAATGTGTATTCCGTTGCTTTGGGGTGGAATGTTCTGAATATGTCTGTGAAGTCCATTTGGTCCAGTGTGTCATTTATTTTTTTTTTAAAGATTTTATTTATTTATTTGAGAGGGAGAGAATGAGAGAGAGCACATGAGAGGGGGGAGGGTCAGAGGGAGAAGCAGACTCCCTGCCGAGCAGAGAGCCCGATGTGGGACTTGATCCAGAGACTCCAGGATCATGACCTGAGCCGAAGGCAGTCGCTTAACCAACTGAGCCACCCAGGCGCCCCCAGTGTGTCATTTAAAGTCTTTATTTCCTTGTTGATCTTTTGCTTAGACGATCTGTCCATTTCAGTGAGGGGGGTGTTAAAGTCCCCCACTATTATTGTATTGTTGTTGATGTGTTTCTTTGCTTTTGTTATTAATTGCCTTATATAATTGGCTGCTCCCATGTTAGGGGCATAGATATTTACAATTGTTAGATCTTCTTGTTGGATAGACCCTTTAAGTAGGATACAGTGTCCTTCCTCATCTCTTATTATAGTCTGTGGTTTAAAATCTAATTAGTCTGATATAAGGATTGCCACCCCAGCTTTCTTTTGGTGTCCATTAGCATGGTAAATGGTTTTCCACCCCCTCACTTTCAATCTGGGGGTGTCTTTGGGTCTAAAATGAGTCTCTTGCAGACAGCATATCGATGGGTCTTGTTTTTTAATCCAGTCTGTTAGCCTGTGTCTTTTGATTGGGGCATTTAGCCCATTTACATTCAGGGTAACTATTGAAAGATAGGAATTTAGTGCCATTGTATTGCCTGTAAGGTGACTGTTACCGTATATTGTCTGTGTTCCTTTCCGGTCTATGTTGCTTTTAGGCTCTCTCTTTGCTTAGAGGACCCCTTTCAAGATTTCCTGTAGGGCTGGTTTTGTGTTTGCAAATTCCTTTAGTTTTTTGTCCTGGAAGCGTTTTATCTCTCCTTCAATTTTCAATGACAGCCTAGCTGGATAGAGTATTCTTGGCTGCATATTTTTCTCATTTAGTGCTCTGAATATATCCTGCCAGTCCTTTCTGGCCTGCCAGGTCTCTGTGGATAGGTCTGTTGCCAATCGAATGTTTCTACCATTGTAGGTTACATATCTCTTCTCCCGAGCTGCTTTCAGGATTTTCTCTTTGTCTATGAGACTCGTAAGTTTTACTATTAGATGTCGGGGTGTTGACCTATTTTTATTGATTTTGAGAGAGGTTCTCTTTGCTTCCTGGATTTTCATGCCGTTTCTTTCCCCAAATTAGGGAAGTTCTCTGCTATAATTTGCTCCATTATACCTTCTGCCCCTCTCTCTCTTTCTTCTTCTTCTGGGATCCCAATTATTCTAATGTTGTTTCGTCTTATGGTATCGCTTATCTCTCGAATTCTGCCCTCGTGATCCAGTAGTTGTTTATCTCTCTTTTTCTCAGCTTCTTTATTTTCCATCATTTCATCTTCTATATTACTGATTCTCTCTTCTGCCTCATTTATTCTAGCACTTAGCGCCCCCATTTTTTATTGCACCTCATTAATAGCCTTTTTGATTTCTACTTGGTTGGATTTTAGCTCTTTTACTTCTCCAGAAAGGGTTTCTCTAATAACTTCCATATTTTTTTCAAGCCCAGCTAGTATCTTTAAAGTGATGATTCTGAACTCTAGATCTGACATCGTACTAATGTCCATATTGAGTAGGTCCCTGGCAGTCGGTACTACCTCTTGTTCTTTTTGTTGAGGTGATTTTTTCCGTCTTGTCATTTTGTGCAGAGGAGAATAGATTAATGAGAGAACAGAATGCTAGCAGAGTAACTACATCCCCAGAAAATATACTCTAAACAAATCAGAAAAGACCTGAAGCAGTGAGATAAGAAAGGGAAAGAGAGAAAAAAGAAAAAGAAAAAAAAAGAAAAAGATAAAGATAAAAACAAAAACAAACAAAACAAAACAAAACAACAACAACAAAAAAAACCAGAATGTGATCAAATATGATCAGGCTGGTATATAGATCAGTGCCACACACTAGATTTGGGGTGTATTTTGGTCTTTTAGAAGAAAGTGCCTCCCAAAATTTTAAAGAAAGAAAAACTTATATATGTACAAAAATAAGGGTTGATATGATGAAGGGATGGACTATGACTGTAAAAATGGAAATTATAAAAAATTTTATAAAAGGAATTGATAAGAAGTTGTTTGAAAAAAGAAAGAAGAGGATTTAAAAAAAGAAAAAAGAAAAAGAGAAAAAAAAAGGGAGAGGATGTGATCAGGCAGGAGAATAGAAAACACCATATACTAGAGATTTAGGGTATATTTTAATCTGTTAGAAGAAACTATCTCAAAATTTTAAAGGGAGAACAACTTATATATATAAGCCAAAAATATGGGTAACTACTATTAAGGGATAGAATATGACTCTAAAAATGAAAAATAAAAATGTTTTTTTTTTAAAAAGGGATTGATAAGATGTTGGTTGAAAAAGGGAAAAAGAAAAATTCAAAAAAGAAATAAAAAGACAAAAAGACAGTTAAAAAAAATTAACTTTAAAAGACTAAAGAATCATGGTAAAAAAGCCGTGAATTCTATGTGCAGTAGTCCCCTAGCGCTGGAGTTCTGCCGTTCTCATTGATCGGTGAACTTGGTCTTGGCTGGCTGTTCTCGCTGATCTTCTGGGGAGGGGCCTGTTGCCGTGGTTTCCAAATGTCTCTGCCGGAGGCGGAATTGCCCAGCCCTTGCCCCCTCCCGGCTAAGTAATCTGCTCGGGTTTGCTCTCCGGGGCTTTTGTTCCCTGCGAGCTTTCCGTACAGCTTTGGAGGTGGAGAGTGAAAATGGCGGCTTCCCAATCTCCGGCCCGGAGGAGCCGAGAACTCGGGCCCGCTCCTCAGTGAGCCCCCAGAGAAAAGCCGTCAGTCACTCCCATCTCCCTGGTCTCCGGCCGCACTCCGTGCTCGCCCGGCCTGTGACCGCGCATTTCTATCTCTGGCACCCGACCCGGGTGGAGTCTCCAAACCCAGCAGATCCCTGCGGTGCACTCCCGCGCGGCTCCTCCCGGGGGAGGAAGGTGAGTCTCCCCGGATCTGCCGCTTGTTGGGTCCCTGCTGGAGGAGCAGGGGCCCGACTGTGCCGCGGATCACGGTTTATGGCCACCCGGAGCTGAGAGCCCGCGCCTGGGCTCCGCCTCTGCAGCCGGCTTCCCTGCTCCGATATTGGGAGCTCTGCCACACTCAGGCACCCCCGGTCTTTCTGTGACCCCGAGGGTCCTGAGACCACACTGTCCCGATGGGTTCCACCCCCCGCTTAGCCACCAGAGTGACGTCCCTCAGCGGAGCAGACTTTTAAAAGTTCCGGTTTTGTGCTCCGCGGCTCTATCACTTGCCAGAAGCGGCCAACGGAGGCCCCTCCCCCACCGTCTATCCTCCCGAATATCGCCGCGGATTCACTTCTCCGCACGTCCTACCTTCCAGAAAGTGGTCGCTTTTCTGATGAGAGAGTTGTTGCTATTCCTTTCTTCGATCTCCTGTTGAGTTTGTAGGTGTTCAGAATGGTTTGATCCCTATCCAGCTGAATTCCTGAGAGGAGACAAAATCCAGGTCTCCTATTCCTCCGCCATCTTGCTCCGCCCCCTAGTGTTGTTTTTGAATTAATGAATGAATGGAGTTTCTGATGGAAATGGTAAAGAAACAGAGCAGGATTTTTTTTTTTAAAGATTTTATTTATTTATTTGAGAGAGAGAGAATGAGAGAGAGCACATGAGAGGGGGGAGGGTCAGAGGGAGGAGCAGACTCCCTGCCGAGCAAGGAGCCCGATGCGGGACTCGATCCAGGGACTCCAGGATCATGACCTGAGCCAAAGGCAGTCGCTTAACCAACTGAGCCACCCAGGCGCCCCAGAGCAGGATTTTGTAGAATATTGTCCAAAGTCATTAGAGAGATTGCCAAGATTTTTTTTTAAATCATAAATTATGACTTGCGTCCCATAACTATGCATGTTTCTCTATTTCTCTTTTGCTGTTTTCTCAAGTAGAAGATTTGAGCTAATGAATGTAATCGAGTGAGAAAGACTAGAGATGGAAAACCAAAGACTAATACTTGTATGGTTGTAAGGTTAAAGGTGGTTCTTTAAAACTTTCAGATAGTAAAAATATCTAATTGGATATATGTTAATGATATGCAGATGAATAGTGCTTTTGGGAAAATTTTGGTGGGACTTCACCAGACCCGAGAGATAAGTGGCAGCTGTGAAAATCGTGGTACACAGCAGCCTGGGCTTTAGGACTCTGTTTATAAGTCTGGTTCATTTTAAGTGGGCATGTTGCTTTGAGGGTAGGGGTGGAGGATGGGAACTGTTTTGGTCTTCAGTCTTTCACTGGTTAATTACATGCCAGGCACTGTGGGACATGTCTTTCAGGGTATCCCAGGAGTGAACTTACCTCTTCGAAGCTCTTTGTCCTCTAATGTGAAAAAGCAGAGCATGTGTATTAGCACTATTCAAAGCTATCATTAAAAAAAAAAGATGGCTTAGGAAAGCAATGACCCTTGTATTCTGTTTTCTTTTATCTTTAGAAATTGCCTGCGTTCTACCTGCACTGATGGATGGCATACAGAGTCATCCCCGCAAACCGTTCTATGGAGTTGGTGAGAAGGTGACCATTTCCTGTTCACGTGGCATGTCCTTAGAAGGTCCTTCAGCATTTCTCTGTGGATCCAGCCTTAAGTGGAGTCCTGATATGAAGAGTGTTCAGTGTGTGCAAAAAGGTGAGTAGCTCATAGGTCTGTCCAAGGACACCTGAACTCAGTGCCACTCCTTTATGGCACTGAATGGACATAACTGTGAGTCATTCCCTCCATCCCTGCCCGTCTACAAGAAGGTCAGTTTGTAGACTGGATAACAGACTCTTTTTCACATGGCACAGGTAGACTCATGGGATGCAAGGAACAGCAAGGAGAGCCCTGGTGATTCTGAAACTAACTTAAATCCTTCTTACCGAAGATTAGATAAGTTTTGGTGCTAAGAAAATAAAGAATTTTTAAAAAATAATTTCTGGTTTTCTCCAGATTTTTGGAATGTACTTTTATTAAGTACAGAGTTGAGTTGAAGATTTATAAAAAATATCTATGTTTCACTCCTGGGCTTTCAGAGAGTTTATTAGCATTATTGAAATAGAAAATTTAGAAGCATTTACACTTAACACTGCAAAGCAGAAGTTATTGAAAGCAAAGTGTTGTGGTTTGTACGGATGTTCTTAATAGTGGAAATCCAAAAATTCAGTATTTTGAACACCAAGCAAATTAAAATGATCTTTTAAGAAGCTACAGTGAGAAGAGGTTTAGAAAGCCAAACCATTTCTTTTTAGAGCTATTTAAGGTAGGATGGATTTATTTTTAAAATCACCTCCTGTTTCTTCTTTGTTTGCATTTTAAAAAATAAATGAAAACACATGTTTGTGACAATTAAGAAACAGGAAGGAAGGAAAACGCATTTACATTCCATTTTGTATGGTATTCTTATTTTTCTGGTGAATGACTTTAATCCAATGCTAAAATTTGCCTTTTATGGTGAGGATGAAGTACTAGATTCTGTGAGTGATACCGTCAGGTGAATTCGATGGTCACAGCTAAAGAGAGGGCAGGCTGTACAGAATCCTCTGCAGCTGAAGGTGGACGTGGGCTGTGGTGTTAAACATAGACATTAATTGTCATCAGGAGGCAGCAGGGCCAGCCGGGTGCCCGCCATGCTGGTGCCCATGTGCTCATTAGCTGTCAGAGGTCCACAGCAGAGACAAGTGCTTTGTTTTCTACGGCACTGACACATCAATATGAATTTATCAGGGATATTTGAAGTAATGGACCTGTACCAGGAATTCTAAAATTAAAGAGAACAATGTACACTTGCTGAGGTTGCTCTTTCATTCCAAAGGAGATATTACATACTTGTCTTTCTAAAATGTCTGCTCCAGTCATTTTGTAGCACAATTTGGTATGAATTTTCTCCTACTCAGTAGCAAATTCTATTAAAGTTTCAGTTAAGGATATTTTTCAGGCCTGC
The DNA here is from genome assembly GCF_011800145.1 of Mirounga leonina. Lineage (NCBI taxonomy): Eukaryota > Metazoa > Chordata > Mammalia > Carnivora > Phocidae > Mirounga > Mirounga leonina. Next base: position 5,862,760 of record NW_023270871.1, read on the forward strand.
GTGTTTTTCAGAAGACATGATGAATAAGAATAGTAACTTCCCTTAAAATAAGCCTATCACAAATAGAAAACTCCAGGTTTGTCAGCCTCCAAGGCTGATGTTTTAAAATAACTGCTATCAGTAGTTAGTCTTTTTATTTTTATTGCAGTAAAACAGACATAACATAACATTTACCATTTTAGCCATTTGTCAATGTACAGTTCAGTGCATTAAGTACATTCCCATTATTGTGCAACCATCATCAGCATCCATCTCCAGAGCTTTCTCATCTTCCCAAACTGACACTCCGTGCTCATTAAACACTAACCACTCATTTCTCCCTCCCTCCATCAATATGTAGTCTTGACGTAAAGATATATGAACATAACCAAGCTATATGTTCTTTCTTTCTTTTTTTTTTAAAGATCTTATTTATTTATTTGACAGAGAGAGAGATAGCGAGAGCAGGAACACAAGCAGGGGGAGTGGGAGAGCGAGAAGCAGGCTTCCTGCCGAGCAGGGAGCCCGATGTGGGACTCAATTCCAGGACCCTGGGATCATGACCTGAGCCAAAGGCAGCCGCTTAACGACTGAGCCACCCAGGTGCCCCCAAGCTATATGTTCTTAAATGCAAAGGTCTTTGGTCTAGCTAATTCTACCAGTGATTTTTCATAAAGAAATTATAATAACTTCTAGAAAACATTTAAAATCTAGAATTTCATTCTTATGAATGATTAGTAAATAAAGTTTAAAAAATATTTTTTCGGGGCGCCTGGGTGGCTCAGTTGGTTAAGCAACTGCCTTCGGCTCAGGTCATGATCCTGGAGTCCCTGGATCGAGTCCCACATTGGGCTCCCTGCTCAGCAGGGAGTCTGCTTCTCCCTCTCCCACTCCCCCCTCTTGTGCTCTCTCTCTCTCTCAAATAAATAAATAAAATCTTTAAAAATATATATATATTTTTTCTAGTTTTATTGAGAAATAATTGACATACATCACTGTAGAAGTTCAAGGTGTACATCATTGATGGTTTGATTTATATCTATTGTGGAATGATTACCACAGTAGGTCTAGTTGACATCCATCATCTCGCTAAAATACAATTAAAAAAAAAGAAAATTTCTCCTTGTGGTGAGAACTCGCAGGATCCACTCTCCCAACAGCCTACCCGTATATCATAGAGCAGTGTTAACCATAGTCTCTGTGTTGCACTTTACATCCCCAGTACCCATCTGTCTTATAACTGGAATTTTGTACCCTTTGACCACCTTCTTTGCATTCCCTCTCCCCTCTCCCCTGCCTCTAGCAAATAAACTTCTAAGCGTAATGCAGAACTCATTTATATGACTTTATCATTGAACTTTAGTTTTGGTACATTTAGATTAGACTTTCTCATCCCCAACACTATTGGAATTTTGAACCTGGTAATTCTTTGTTGTGGGAGCCTGACCTGTGCATTGTAAGATATTTAGCAGCATCCCTGGTCTTCACCTACTAGATGCCTGTAGCACCCCCTCACCCCTGGTTATGCAAAAATGTCTCTAGACATTGCCGAATTGCCACTGGTTGAGAAGCACTGATCTAGATAACACCATCTTTTTGTTGTTGTTCAGTGAGGGAGGGGCAGGGGGAGAGTGTGAGGGATGGAATCTGCTAAGTGTGGTGGCCCAAGGTGGGGCTGGATCTCATGACTCTGAGATCATGACCTGATCCGAAATCAAGAGTTGGACACTTAACCGACTAAGCCACCCAGGCGCTCCCTGAAGAACACCATCTTAAAAAACATTTTATTTTGGAACAATATTAGATTTCAGAAAAGTTGCAAATACAGTTTTTGTATACCCTTCACCATGTTCTCAAAATATTAACATCTCATATAACTTGACATAATTTAGTGGGTTAATTAAGACATTTAATATTAGTATAATACTATTGACTAAACTACAGATTTTATTTTTTCTACTATATCCATTTAATGGTCTAGGATCCAATTCAGAATACTACATTGCATTTAGGATAATAGACTTTTAAAGGGAAGTGTTTAAAGAATGAGTACTCATTACAGATGTGGCTGGACATGGCAGGCTATGCTTTACATTGCTGCCATTTTTTACAAGTTATGAATTGTTCATGAGATTTTACTGTCATGTCTAAAGCTCTTACGTTTTCCAAATTAAGGAAGTATTGCACAGTTTGTGCATCCATAAAAATATGCTCCTCAGATAAATTACCTTTATAGATATATCCAACAAAGAACTAGTTTTATGATGGGAAAGTATATGCCACTGAATTCCATTGTCATGAAGCTGGCAGGCAGTGGAAATAGCAGGATATTTTAGGCTATTCACCTTGTAATCAGGGATAGCTGAGGAGATGGCCGTCAAATCAAGCTCTTGTAAGCTGGACCAAGGTGTTTTCCTGTCAAAATTGGAATGATGGTTGACTTTGATCAGTTTGTAGAAAGCACAAAGCAATGGAAAGGATTTTATTAAATGTAAATACCTCTAGATATTGATTCACTATTGAAGGGAAACCAATTAGACATTTACATGTGAGAGGTTATTATACATCTTGGGGTACTAGGGAGTTCTCCATGTATAGATCACATTATGTTGCTTTCTGTCCCACTATAGACAGAGTGGGTAAAATGCAGTCCAGACAACAGTTTATAAATCGCAATTTATTAATGAAAGGGAGCCTTCTCCCCTGGCCTTGAGTTGAGACAAACATGGACTTAAATCCTGGCTTGGCCAATCTGTTAAATATGTGAACTAGCACCAATTTCTTAGCTTTTCTGACCCTTTGTTTGTTTCTTTTTTTTTTTTTTTTAAGATTTTTATTTATTTATTTGACACAGAGAGAGCACAAGCAGGGGGAGCGGCAGGCGGAGGGAGAGGGAGAAGCAGGCTCCCCGCTGAGGAGGGAGCTTGATGTGGGGCTCGATCCCAGGACCCCGGAATTGTGACTTGAACCGAAGGCAGACGCGTAACCGACTGAACCACCCAGGTGCCCTTGACCCTTAATGTCTTTAACTCTGAAGTGGGCATCTGTTAAGGAGGATTAAATATCACAATAGTCAATGCTCACACAATAGGAAATGCTCAAGAAATGGTAACAATGAAATTATTTGTAGGGTACTCCTAGGAATGCTCTGTCTCCTGTAAAATGCTTTACAGCTTTGTTTTTCAACTGTACAAATTTGTGGCAGTTGAGAATATTACAGAACCTGGTTCAACAATTAAAATAACATCTTGTTTACCATAAAGAAGCTCTTCGAATGACTGCATCTCCCTTATCCTTTTCTTTCAGAGGCCCCTTTGCCACCAGCAGTGCCCGAATGTCAGCGCTGGGAGAAACTGCAGAATTCAAGATGTGTTTGTAAAATGCCCTATGAATGTGGGTAAGCTCTGCTTTTGCTTTTTAAAAAATTTTTATTTTATTTTATTATTTTTATATTTTATTTTTATTTGTTTTATTTTATTCAAGATAAAAAAAAGTGTGTCAATAGATGCTAGTCTCTCTGTTAGATCGAAGGTGCTGCTGACCAAGGGTTAAGGATCTTTGTTTGCGTCTTAGCCTGGCCCATCTACTGTCTGTTATTTGCCTGGGTCACCCCAGGCCTGGCAACCAGCGGCGTTACGCAGTGTTCTATTCCGTCTAGAGAAAGGCTGAAGGACTCGGGCACTGCTTGTTTTATACATGAAATGGGGCAAAATGAAAACACTGTCACTCGAGGATTTAGAGCTTGAGGAAATTAGGGTTGAAATTCCCTTGAAATATAAACTCTTATGCAGTGTTCCAACAGAGATAACAAGTAGCTGCTTTTCCAATTCTCGAAATGGCTGTGTCTTGAGATGGGCATTATAAGAATGCCACCCAGCTTGCAATCACTCTGCTGTAGGTGGATAGCTGAAGTAGGTACTAGATGTCTGGGTTATGGTCCTAGTGGGACAAGGGAGTCTGACTGCCTTAGGACAAGAGGAGCTTTCCCTAGCGGGACTATTTATAGACATGTGGGCAGAGGGAAGGAAACTGCACGCCAGGGGGCAGTAGTCCCTGACTGCCAACAGCCAAGGTGCATATCTGTGCCCGGGGCCTGAAGCAGTGACAAGAGGGGCTTTTATGCAAAGCTGGAGACAGAGAAGACTGTGCAGATGGCAGCTGAGGAAGAGCTGAGTCCCTCATTTTAGGAACCTCAGAGAACGCCCCCCCCCCCCCCCCCCCGCCACCCTGGAGTGAGCCAGGGCACTAAACATCCCTCCAATCTCCTGCCATTGATCAAATGCACCTGAAGCTAGAAGATAAGGAAGTGGTTCATAGTGTCAGCCTTCCTGGCAGTGGGGCGGAGAATGGAGAGTGAATCTGGGGAGGCAAATGGGAGAAATCTAAGCCCCCAGATTTATTGGTCATCTTTAAGTTTGAATCAAAACATATGATTACTGACGAACCATGAGAGACGATGGACTCTGAAAAACAAACTGAGGGTTCTAGAGGGGAGGGGGGTGGGAGGATGGGTTAGCCTGGTGGTGGGTATTGAGGAGGGCACATTCTGCATGGAGCACTGGGTGTTATGCACAATGAATCATGGAACACTTCATCTAGAACTAATGATGTAATGTATGGGGATTAACATAAGAATAAAAAAAAACCCATACGATTACTGACCAATTACAGTTGACCCTTGAACAATATGGGGGTTGGGGTGCCGAACCCTTCACACAGTCAAAAATCCACATACAGCTTTTGACTCCCCCCAGAACTTAACTACTGATAGCCTACTATTGGCTGGAAACCTTACCAATAACATAAATATTTTTTTAAAAAAGATTTTTATTTATTTATTTGAGAGAGAGAGAGGGTGAGAGAGCACAAGCAGGGCGAGTGGCAGGGAGAGGGAGAAGCAGACTCCTTGTTGAGTAGGGAGCCTGATATGGGGCTCCATCCCAGGACCTTGGGATCATAACCCGAGCCGAAGGCAGACGCCTAACCGACTGAACCACCCAGGCGTATATACTGTATTCTTACAATAAAGTGATCTATAGAGAAGAAAATACTATTGAGAAAATCATAAGGAAGAGAAAATACATTTGTAGTATCAAAACAAATCTCTGTATAAGTGGACCGGCAGTGCAGTTCAAACCAGTGTTGCTGGAGGGTAAGCTGTACTTGGCTTTCAATTATTATTGTCCCCGAAACACACACCTAACTCCTTGAACGCCTACAGTGGGTAATGGTGATTGTGGCAGTATCTTATTTTTTTTTCTTTTTTAAAGATTTTATTTATTCATCTGAGACACAGAGATAGAGAGAGAGCACGAGCAGGGGGAGAGGCAAAGGGAGAGGGAGAAGCAAGCTCCCCGCCGAGTCAGGAGCCCGATGCGGGGCTCGATCCCAGGACCCCGGGATCATGACCTGAGCCGAAGGCAGACGCTTAACCATCTGAGCCACCCAGGCGCCCCTGTGGCAGTATCTTATAAGAAGTAACTTCTTTCGAGAAAAATATAGCCAAACAGTGTAAATTGTAGTGGTCGTCCGCCCAGGGTGTTCTGACTGTGGTGTTATTTTTTTATGAATCATTGTTGACTTTGATTCACTTTCATCCTCTTTCCAACTTTTCTGATTCATTTACTTTATCTGTAGCCTGCTGTTTATAGACATGGTGTGAGCTTTCTATCAGATACTGATAACAAGGTGGCTTTGCCAGGTCTCTGCCCTTTGAGCTGTTCTGAGTAGTTCAATTTAAAGCTTAAATAAGCAGATAAAAGAAAGATACAAGGATTTGTTTTTGTGATGTAAATAACTCCAAGTAAATTTAGCTCTTGGTATTGAAGAAAATATTAGAGCTAAATATATATAAAAATAAATATAAACTCCATCTACCATACAAAAATACTTTGTTGTCTAAGCGTTCACTACAGTAATGCCTTCCTTATCTATCAACATTCAGGAAGGTGTTTGTTTTTATTAGTGACCTTTCCAAAAAGCCGAATCTCACCATTTTAGCATGCATGCTTAAGAAACAAAAAAGTAATATATTTTTATAGAAATATTTCTAAACTACTTTGTAAACATCAATACTTTAAAAAAATCCCATTGATTATGTTAACTTTGTTTTCGTTTTTTGAGAGACAATGAAAGACTAAGGAACTGGTCCAGGTTAAAGGAGATTAAAGAGACATGGCAACTGAATGGAGTGTGTGATCCTTGGACTTTGGAGAGGGAAAAAAAGATGTAAAGGGCATTTAGGGAACAGTTGACAAATATTGTCTATGAAATAGATAGTAGTATTGTATCAATATTAAAAATCCTGATTTTGATAACTATACTGTAAAAAAAAAATCCCATTGAAAAATACAATTTCATCTTCTCTTGAGGATTTGGTCATCAAGTGTTGGACAATGCCATACAGGCCTGCTGGCTTGGGAGGACCTAATTTCTGCAGTCAACAGTCCCAACAGACTACAGTCTCTGAGTGTGTGATCTTTGCTGATTTTCTGCCTCCTTCCTGCTTGTCAACCCACCAGTGTCCTGAGCAGACCTTGCCTTCTCTTCTAATTTGCTGTATCTGATCTGCTCTAGATGAAACTAGAGCAACACGAGACACCTAAGCTTGTAAAAATTGTGAGCAAATAGGAGCAAAATATGTTCATTTTGAAGATCTGAGGAGGGTGAGCCCCAGGCATGAAGGAGATCGAAGTTTCTGCTCCATCTTTTTGCTGTGGCTGGTAACGTCGGAGGCCCTGAGCTCAGAGCCTCTCCTTTCGCTTCTCATCCTCCATTTCGAAGACTGAAAATCTTCTAAGTAATGTAATTTAAAAAATTTGTTTCAGATCCTCCTTGGGTGTATGTGCTCGAGATGAGAGAAGCAAAAGGATACTGCCTCTGACAGTTTGCAAGATGCATGTTCTCCACTGTCAGGGTAGAAATTACACCCTTGCTGGGAGGGACAGTTGCACTCTGCCTGTCCCCACTGAGAAAGCCTGTGGTGCCTGCCCACTCTGGGGAAAATGTGATGGTAAGGGGCATTTCATATTTGTAACTATAACAATGCGAAGGTAGTAGTACTGAGGTTTCTAAAACTGGGGGTTCTAGTTTAGCAGCAAATCCAAGCAGATCCCTGAGGATGTGAAAGTCTAGGCTGGTCCAAGAGTGAACTGTCCTTGCCCACAGCCTTCCCTGGGGAGCCGGGGCGGGGGGATCGAGTACCTAAGAGAACAAAAACCCATCCTCAATGGTTTGACTGTCCTCCCAAACCCTGGTGCTTCCCATTTCCCCTTCATGGTTCTTGCTCCTTGTATTATCCAGATTATGTATTCATTTTAAAAAATAGACTCACATAAAAATACCTATTTTTAAAAAAGGACATTTTCTTATCACTTTCTTAAAAGGAACTATCGCGTGCCATAAATATTAGGTAACTATAAAAATACATGTAAAGAAACAAAATAAGGTTGTAGAGTCTAGCCAGATGGGGCTGGCAGCTTGAGGGGTACTGCTTCTGTGGGAGAAAGGGAGTTTAAAAGATTTTATTTTTATTTATTTGAGAGAGAGAACACCTGAGAGGGGATAGGGTCAGAGGACGAAGCAGACTCCCTGCCGAGCAGGAAGCCTGATGCGGGACTCGATCCAGGGACTCCAGGATCATGACCTGAGCCGAAGGCAGTCGCTTAACCGACTGAGCCACCCAGGCGCCCTGAGAAAGGGAGTTTAGCAAGTGTTAGGGGAGTGTTAAAAGCCTGTCAGTGCCAAGGTGACACTTTCTCCTAGAAGTACTCAGAAGAATTTGAAGACGATAGAAAAAGGAGTTACTTTTTCAGCTCGTGGCTCGAGATTTGCCAGCACTACGTCCCAGTAGCACTTAACGATGATCTTAAATAGCACCCTTGCATGGCCTTCCTCTCAGTTTTAGCTACACTACTAAGGGGGAAAGCCTGCGTGGCCGGAGCCAAGTCACTGCCCTCAGTTTCCCCATCTGGGGAAATTTGGGAGCTGGACTGTGTGATCTGTGAGATCTCTGCCAGCAACTCATGCCCTCCCCGTGGCCTGTACCAGCCGGGCCCTTTTCCTCTCACTCCGGGACAGTTCGTGGCCCAAGCCAGGACGTACTGAACCCCAACCACTGGGTCACATTAGGATTGGCAGTCACCAGTGGGCTGGCCAGCACCTGCAGCGCACACGGTGAATTCCTCCCCAACTCATTTCTGGCTTATTTTTACAGGCTATATGGCCTTTTGCGTCTTATGCCCTGTGTCTCAAGGTGAATTGAATTCTTTTCTTTGTCCTTGTTTGAGCCTTGCAGCAACTTGGTCTTTGCTGAGGTCTGCTTATCTGTCAGGGGTTGAGGGATTTATATTCAGTTTCCGGCTTCCCTAGACAGCACGAGAGAGGACTGGGGAGCCCTTGACTTGGAGAGAGCTGGCGCACGTGGGTCCGGCCAATCGGCCTGGCCAGCCTCAAACCCTGCTTATCCGGAGTGCAGCAAAATGCCTCACTTTCCCGGTCCTACCGCTTTCCCGGGGGGGCTGGTTGCGGCCCCCGAGGCAGGCGCTTCTAGAGATCTCTGTAGAGCATCGTGATTTTGGAGGTTATGTGCCTGGACTCTCCCCGCTCCACCACGTGCCATTAAGCCTGCGTCGTTTATGTTTCCAGCCAAGAGCGGCAGGTGTGTCTGCAGAGAAGCCTCGGGGTGCGAGGAAGGCGGCTTTCGCGTCTGCGTGGAAGTGGACGGCGTGGAGCAGACGATGAGCGAGTGCGCGGCTGGCGCGCTCAGGTGCCGAGGGCAGGACGTCACTGTCACCAGCACAGGGCCCTGCGCCGCGGGGACCCCGTAGGCTCCCGGGCCCCGGGCGGAATCCCACAGCCCGCTGTGGCTGAGTTCAAACACACGTAACTGAGTGCTTGAGGCGACTCTGCCCGCCGGGGGGCCCCTTCCTTCTCCGGGCCCTGCACCGTCTCTCCCCAACGCCCAGCTGCGCGCACCAGCACAGCGCCCCCCGCCCCCCGCCCGGTTCTGCCAAACCCGAATCCAGGTAATAGGCCTTCTCTTCTTATGTAAAATGGCAGTCAGGATGAACAACGCACACGAACCTGTGCAAGAGCTGACTGTGTGTGCTTGGACACATTGCTCACTTGTCTGGACCTTGACTTTCTAAATCCGAAAATTAGAGGCTTAGACCAGAGAAACTCGAATCCTCCGTTCAGCCCTAGGATTCTTTAACACATGATCGACCCCACCCATGGGCCAGAACACACTGTACAGATGGATTAGGAGAAGAGGTAAGATGAGAGAGGTTGGCTTCGCTCAGGGAAGCTGAATGCTTAGGGGACCGTGAATGGAAAAAGACAGATACAATTATCCACCCCAAGCAGCCGTCTCAGGCTTCCCCCTGTGACTCCAGCACCACAGGCAGGGATCCGAACCCCGGAAATGTCAGAACCACTGTGCTATCCTCGCTGGCACCTTCTGCCTTCTTGTCTGAGCACAAATACAATCCCCTCTTCTCTCTGGGGCTTTTCTCTAGGGCGTGTCAAGCGCAAGAACTGCAGTTTGCCGCCTTTCCCCCCTTTTCTTTTGTAGGAAGCGTGAGTTCATGCCTGAGCTATTGAGAGATTGTGATTTGACAGCTCAGTTTTCTCGCATATGAATACATGCTTGGATTTTTCAGGGGCCGCACAGGTACATCAATTTGAGACATTGGCCTTTTTATTCCTTATTCATCTTTCTGCAAAACAAAAAAGCAGCTGTGGGAGATGGAATGAGTGGGCTTAAGTGGAATTTAAAATATGCTTTCATATACAAATAATAACTGTACTTTTCTGGTACTGATAAATACATTTCAACAAAAGCTTAGTTAAAACGACAATGATTAAAATCTCATTAAAGATACTATTCTTTGGAGTTTTTTTCAACCGTATTATGTTTAATTTTAAAGAATGTTTCCACGAAGAATGGCTAATGTGTTCTTTTTAAATATATTTTTACTTTTTAAATTACTTTACAGAGGTATGATTGACATGTAAAAAGCTATACAAATTTAATGTATACAACTCCGATGAGTTTGGGGATAAGTACGCATCAATCAAGACCATAAACATCTATCACCTCCTGAAGTTTTCCCCCACCTCTCTTCTCATTGTTGTTGTTATTTATTTATTTTATGGTAAGAACACAACATAATATCTTCCTTCTCAGAAAACATTTTTGAAAAGAGTTTATTTATTTATTTTAAAGAGAGGGCTTGCACGGGACAAGGGGGAGGAGCAGAGGGGAAGGGGAGAGGGAGATAACCTTCAGCAGACTCTGCATGCTGAGTATATCCTGAGCGTAGAGCCTAATGTGGGGCTCCATCCCACCACCCAGGGATGATGACCTGAGCCAAAACCAAGAGTCACGCACTCAACTGACTGAGCCATGCAGGCGCCCCCCTTCTTAGAAAATTTTAAGTATATGTTAAAGTATTGTTAGCGATAGGCATTTTGGCTAACACATAGCTACAGCAATGCCGTATAGTGGATCTCCAGAACTTCCTCATCTTGCATAACTAAACCTTGCTACTCTTTGACCATCATGTCCCCAAATCCCCCCTCTCCTCAGCTCCTAGAAGCCACCATTCTACTACTCTTTTCTTTATGAACTTGACTATTTTAGGTTATACACATAAGTGAGATTATATAGTATATCTTGCGCTGTTTGCTTTATTTCATTTAGCATAGTGTCCACTACGTCCATCCATATTGTTGTAAATGGCAGGATTTCCCTCTTTTTTCTAAGGCTGAATAACATTTCATTGTATGTATATACCACATTTTCTTTATTTACTCATCCATGGATGGACACTTAGGTTGTTTCTATATCTTGGGTATTATGAATACCTCTTCAGGATCCTGATTTCAATTCCTTTCGATATTTGCTCAGAAGTAGAATTGCAGATCATATGGTAGTTTTTTTTTTAAATAATTTTTCGAGTAAACTCCATACTATTTTCCACAATGGCCATGCCAGTGTGTTCTTACCTGAAACCCAGGTCTGATTCAGGTCCAGCTTTATATACCACATTGTCCCTTGAATGAAGATTCAGATAGAATATATGGAAGTTACAAGGAGGCAGGTTTTGGGATGCCTGGGTGGCTCAGTTGGTTAAGCGTCTGCCTTCAGCTCAGGTCATGATCCCAGGGTCTTTCCTGGGATTGAGCCCCACATCGGACTCTCTGCTCAGTGGGGAATCTGCTTCTCTCTCTCTCAAATAAACAAAATAAAAAAATACAAGGAGGCAGGTTTAAATAGATTGAAAATGATAGCGTTCAGAAATGTTTAATTGAGGCCAACTGCATTTGTTAGAGGTTATTAGGGAGTTAATTTCTATCCTGGGTAGGGGGATAGGTTTGAAAATGCCAGGACCACATGTAGATCCCAGAACAAAATTGAACAAGTAATTTCTTTGGGAGGAAGAGATCAGTATCCTTCCAATAACTTCTCCTCTTGTCTTACGCTAGTATAGAGTTAAACATCTACTACTTATGCACCATCACCCTCCTTTCCTAACTAGTACAGAGGATATGGTCAAATTATCAAGTGCTATAGGAGAGGTCAAATGAAGTCTGAAAAAAAAAAAATTAGCAGATTTGACAACTAAGCTTTGAGAAAGAAGTTTCCCAGAGTTAATGAAGGAAAAGTAAGGGGTTAGTGAAGAGTTGGTGGGGAAGGAAGGAGCAGTGAATGAAGTTGTAGAGAGATGCCATCTTGAAAAATTAAATTTTGTGCCTTTTTTCTTTTCTGAACATTCTTACACTTGACCTTTCCTCTAGTAGAGATCTTCACAGTTGCTTATAAAAGAATTAGGATCATTGCAATGAGTCTGCAAGGAGAAAGTAACTTTCAATATTAAGTCTTTTAAAATGTTTTGAAACTTTGAAAATAAGCTCTTGAACATCTAAAGAGAAGGCTTTGAGGAAAGCCAGGAGGACTGTTTATACCATGAAAATTGACTGCATGGAGAATGTGGTAGGTAGTGTGAGAATTTCCTCTGCTTGCCCTTCCTGCTGCTCAGACAGGTGAGGGTCCTCTGGGTTAGAGTGGGATATAACCTTGGAGGAGAAGGCAGAAAGTGTTGATGTCAAAGTTGTCTGGACCTAGTCGGGGACAGAGGAGGAGGAAGGAATTGGCAGTTGCATAAACCATCACTAGCTTTAGGGAGCTATGTGCGAGCCAAGCCACATCCCACAAGTCATCACTCACAATTTAAAGGGACACTGCAAGTCACCTGGGCAGAGAAGCTGCTTTGGAAGATCTTCTAATCACACCGGAGAGTGTCTTTTTAAAAAAATTTTTATTTAAATTCAATTAATTAACAGATATTGTATTACTAGTTTTAGAGGTAGAGTTCAGTGCTTCATCAGTTGCATATAACACCCAGTGCTCATTACATCATGTGCCCTCCTTATTATCATATGATTTCACTCATATGTGGAATTTAAGAAACAAAACAGGATCATAGGGGAAGGGAGGGAAAAATAAAATAAGACGAAATGGAGAGTGTCTTCTTATGACACTTCACACATTTCCTAATAACTGACCAACGGAAGTGCTGCTTATCAATGCCATGAGATTTTGTGAACCCCATCCAGACTGCTCTCCCTCCCTTCCACCAACAATCTGGGATACTTGTAATCCCTTAAAACAGAGGGAAGGTTCTTACGTTTAGGTGAGGTATAGTGGGGGTGTGGAGTGGCAAGTGGAAATATCTGACAAATGACCCCTGGAACTCTGAGTTACCTGGCAACTAGCCAGCTAACCGGTTAATATGATCAAGGGCTCCCCCCTCAGCTGGAAATGTCATGGCTAATCTCAGCTTCATATGAGAACTGTGAACCCATTCTGTTGTTAAGCAGTCACTCAGTGCTACAGGTGCTGGGCAGATGGTGTACCCAGCATCCAGAAAACAGGTTGTTATGTGCCTTTACCTTTTGCTTAAGGTAAGTATGTGTATTAATGAATATTCTTGAACCCCATAGCTTATCATCCATTCTACATTTTCTTTCTATGGATACCAAATTTTCTTACACCCACACACTCACTGACTTGCTAACCCACCATAGGCATTCGGATTATTTCTAATAGCTGGTGGAGGAGGTCATCATGAACTTGAAGTTAAACTAAGATGCTACATGATTTGCGTAGGAAATGAAGTAAGTGTTCAGGTGTACCTACTCTACCTACTCTTTATCTGAGGTTGGAGAGAGAGGCAGATGAGGGACAAGACAAGAGAAAAGAAATGAAAAAGAGAGAGAGAAAGCATTTTTAGTACAGGATTAGCAGAACCGAGCAGTCACATTTGTCCTGCTACCTACCAGTGCGCCGAGATTTTTCCTTCTTGATGGACTAACGTGTATTCAATACTTGTGCTCGAAATGGAATGACCTGTTTCTCTTTCAGAACACTGAGCCAGAAAGCAACCACAGTAGGAGGCAATTTCCGTTAATATCTGAGAAACCAGAGGTATATGCATGCCTTTCAGTTACCCTGGTCTTTCAGGCAGCTCACACATTTGGGGACAAGAAAGCTGATGGCATGATAGGACTCCCTGCTGTGAAAACCAAAGCACTTACAATTTGTCTTTTTATTTATTCCTGTCAGACAAAGCTCCAGATTTACACTAAAAACATCAATCACGTAGGGAAATTTGCTTTTTTAAGCCAAGGGTTAACAAGACCAGATAGAAAGACTGTTGTTTGAGAAGAAACGGGATGATGGTGACTAGGTGGATAGAAGAAAGACAATAAAATGTTATTTTTGATTCGCAGGCTGAGGACAATTTCCTGCAAAAGGACAAACATAAAGAACTGCCCCGTTATCACTGCTATTTGCACGCATCTTTAGGAGAGGAGACTTGTACTGAATATCCAGGGGCGGGGCCTTAGGTACATAGCAGATCAGTGATGTTCAGGACAGAGATGCACTGACTTGAGGCAGAAAGCATATGTGCTGCAGAATCATTCTCTTGATGCTGATCAAGTCGGCTAGGAACACAGAGAGGTCAAGGAATTTTCTATAATCGTGAAATGGAATTTTCTCATCAAAGGAAATTTTCCCAGACATCCTCAAGAGGAAGTGATTAACACGAAAGGCTCAGCACTGGTGTATTATTAGACTATATGCAACCCACGAGTACATTATGACAGTATTTAATAAAGGGCTCCAACTGAACTCCAAGTCTGGAAATTCTTCTCTGCACAGTTACTGAGCATTAAGAGGAACTCCTGAGGTCAGGTCAAACTGGACAAGCCCACTAACTGGATGATTACAGCCCTATGGGATTACATACTTTGGTATGATGATAAGGAGCCCTCCAAAGTACCTTGAGTCTCTTAAAAATATGGTGATTGGCTTTTTACGATGGACATGGTGCACAGAATTCATTAGATGTGAGAGAAGGCACCTTTGAGGAGATCTTGCCCCCCAAATTCCTCTAGACTGGTCAGGATAGGGACTTGTCTTATAGGGTTCTGTGCTTCTCGTAGCTCAGTGCATTGGCTGTTTGTGCTCAATAAAATGTCTATTTTATAGTCATATTTCTATAGTCACATAGCTAGTTAGCAGAAGACCTAGTTTGGAAATGGCTTCCTAGGGTAATGCTCACCTTGTTTCACTGCAGTGCTGGCCTTTTTTCTGTGCTGTAGCCGTGTGGTTGTTGTTTGAGTTGTGTCTTGCCAGATGTGGGAGAGGTAATGAGCCATGTGATGTGGCCTTTGGTTCACATGCAGGGGCTGGTATTCTGAAATACTAACTTGGCCTTAAATAGGTACACTTTGTCTTTGGTGCCATGGAAGTATGCCCCTCCTATCTCTCTTCTTTTTTTCTTTTGCATAAAGATGGCAGATTTCCTCTCACTGTCCCTGTGGAGGATTGATTAAGGGTGAAGAAGCTTGCTGTTGAGAATCATGGTAGAGAATGAGGCAGAGGACTTAAAGAAGAAACTTAGAAATTCCTGAATCTAAATAATATTGACACACAAGCCTACATTCTGGGAAAGTTAATCTTGGGTTGCTGGATTATTAAGAGATCGCTGCTCCTTTAGCAGTGGAAGTGGCTGGAGTTGACAGTTCCCTTGGACATAGACTGGGAATTATGAGCCTATGATGGACATTCTTTCCCATTTCGTTGAGCAAAAGAACAAGACTGTCTAGTCAGTTCTGGTGGCTATAACAAAATATCATAGACTGGGTGGCTGAAACAATAAACATTTAGAGGTACCTGGCTGGCTCAACTGGTAGAGCTTGTGACTCGATCTTGGGGTGTGAGTTTGAGCCCCATGTTAGGTGTAGAGATTACTTGAAAATAAATAAGTAAACTTAAAAAATATTAAAAACTAACAAACAAGCATTTATTTCTCACAGTTCTGGAGGCTGGGAAGTCCAAGATTAAGCTCCCGGCAGATTGGGTGTCTGGTAAGGAGGACTCTTCCTGGTTTGTCGGCAGCTATTTTCTTCCTGTGCCCTTACCTGGTGGAAAGACAGGGCTTTCCGGTCTCTTCCTCTCCTTCTGAGGGCACTAACCCCATTATGGGGGGTTCTACCCTTATGACCTCTGACCTCATCTAAACCTAGTTACCTCCTAAATGGTTCACCTCCAAATGCCATCACATGGGGGATTAGGGTTTCAACATACAAATTTTGAGGGGATACATTCAGTCCATGACAGAGACCACAAGCTGCTGTGATTTAATTGTCAAACGTGTTGCTTCATTCACTGGGTTTGTATGGAATCTTACTTCATGAGCTTGCCTTCTTGCAATCTTGGCAAGTAATGCAAAGACATCAAAGTAAATTTACTGAGCCAGATACATTTTTCTCTGCGTAATGTGGGAGACATTTTTCTTTCACATTTCTCTCGTATTAGTGCTTCAAATGCCTAATACAGGTCCTAAGCCGCTCAGGCTAGGACGTGCGATCTCTTCCGAGAAGGAATGTTGGAACCCAGTCCTGGGATGTGGAAAGCAAAGACCTGACTGCCAAAAAAGAGCAGCATTAATATTTAAACCGAAAACTTCTTTCGTGCTTATGGGTGTCAGTCCCTGCTGTGCGCACTTTATATATATATTAACTCATTTAATCAGTTCAACAGCACTATGAATAAATACCGTAATTAGCTTCAATTTACAAATGAGGATGTGGAGGCACAGAGAAGCTAAGAAATTTAGTGAACCTCACGCAGCAAATGGAGGAACCATGATTCGAATCCAAGCCCTTTGGTTCACTTGATCATACCCTTAACCACTATTCTGATGTGTTACAGATGGTAATAGCACTTTGCATTGACATAAGACTTTAACAGATTCTAAAGTTTTTGGTATACTTGGTCTTATTCAAAATAAGCAAACATTCAGGATAAGATTTGGTTGCTGAAATAAAAAGTCAGTAGTTAATTTCTGTAACTTTTCAAAAAGATTCAGCTGTATAAAAATGATGAATTTCTCAGACTTACCTTTCAAAATGGATTGAAATAAATTTTTGGAGTTCTAGTGCTCCTTGATCTATACTGTGTGTATGGGTGTGTATGTGTTTGAATGGGTCCATGGATATATGCACCTGAAAATGGGACTAGTAAGGTTTGACCTTGAGGATATGGAGCTTTAATAAACACTGGCTTATTTTATTAAATAACATGTAACTTTCTAAATATTTTGGGGATTTCAAGATATCTTTCTGTTGTTGATTTCTAGTTCAGTTCTATAGCAGTTATAGAAACTGCTTTATATGATTTCAATATTTTTCAATTTATAGAGATTTGTTTTATGGCCCAAAATGTGATCTTTTTGGTGCATAATCCATGTACACTTGAAAGGAAGTTGCATTCTGTGGTTCAGTGGAGTGTTCCATACATATCAATAAGGTCAAGTTGATTGATAGTCTTGCTTAAGTCTTCTATAACCTTGTTGATGTTCAGTCTGCTTGTTCTATCAGTTATTGAGAGTGCTGACATCTCCAACTGTAAATGTGGATTTATCTATTTCTCCTTTCAATTCTATCAGTATTTGCTTCATCTATTTTGAAGCTCTGGTATTAGGCACAAAAACTTTTAGGATCATTATGTCCTCTTGATGAAGTGGCCCACTTATTGTCATGAAATGTCTCTTTATCTCTGATGAATTCTTTGTGTTGAAGTCTACTTTGGTATTAATATAGCTATTCCAATTTTCCTTTGACTAGTATTAAAGTAACATATATAAGTAGTGTATATATAAGTAGAGTGTTTTAGCGTTCTCCAGAAAAAGAGAACCTCTCTCTCTCTCTCTCTAGATATAAAATATATGTATATTATATGTTTATTATTAGGAGTTTTCTCCGTGATTGTGGAGGTTAAGAAGTTCCATTATCTACCATCTGCAAGCTGTAGATCCAGAAAGCCCCTGGTATAAACGCGAGTCCACTTACATGTGACTGCATATTGCACAGAATTATCTGTAAACCAGGCCCGAGTTTTCTCTTCCCCTGTCAACTGATTATAGGGAGCACCCCGTGAGGCCACAGGTGCACATTGGGAGAGAGAAGGCAGCGTAGCTGGAGTAAGGATATTTCGAGTCACTTCTTCACGTAACTTGTGCCTTTAGGACCTGCTTGGGCCTGATCACTTCTATGTGATGATGGAGTGCTGCTGTGCATGCCCAACTTCATGGCTTGGTGTGTCAGATAATATCCAGTAAATGATGGGCAGCTCAGGGTGCATGGTAACTTGGTGGTCCACGATTAAGCATTTGGGCTCTACTAAGGCCTACTAGCAGGCCAAGAACTCTTTCTCAAAAGGAAGGTAGTTTTCTGTGGAGGATGGCAGGGCTTTGTTCCAAAATCCTAAGGCCCTGGACTGGGATTCCCCTGTAGGGACCTGCCCAAGGCTCTACCAGCATCCCTATCTGCCGCCAACACTTCAAGCACCATTGGATGTGCTGCATCCTGTAGCACAGCAGCTCACAGAGCAGCCCGGATCTGCTGCAGAACCTTTTCTTATTCTATGATCCACTCAGCACTGGGATCTTTGGGGTCAGTCAGTAAATGGACTGGGGTGACATACCCAGTTGAGGAATATGTTGCCTCTAAAATCCAAAGAAGTTCAGTAGGCATTGTGCCTTTCTTGGTTGTAGGAGGGGCCAGATGCAACAACCCGTCCTCCACCTTAGATAGGATGTCTTGACATGCCTAGACACTGGCCTCCTAAAAATTTCACTGAGGTCCTTGAATTTAGTCAGATTTGTGTCCCACCCTCTGATATGCAAATGTTGTACCAGTAAGTCTAGACTAGCTGCTATTTCTTCCTTATTTGGTCCAGTCAGTGTAATGTCATCAATGCAATGAGTTGGTGTGTTATAGAAAAGGAAGGTGATTGAGATCTCTGTGAACTAAATAATGACATAAATTCCACTTGATCATGGTGTATGATCCTTTAAATGTGCCTGAATTTGGTTGGCTAATATTTTGTTGAAGATTTTTGCATCTGTGTTCATCAGGAATATTGGTCTGTAATTTTCTTGTGGCTTCCTTTCTGGGTTTGGTATCAGAGTAATTCTGGCTTCATAAAATGAGTTTGGAAGTGTTCCCTCCCATCTTCCAGATGCAGTATAATTTGATTCTTCATTCGGTATTTAGCTGTCTTTATTTCTTAATAAAACCTTTCTGCTGTAGTCAGGTTTCACTCTATCTAGAATGTTACAGACTAGAAAATGGCCATGCCCATAGGCCTGTCTACCCTCATCCACAGGCCTGAGCAGAACCTCCAAGGGTTGGATAAGATTTTCTTATGATTCCAATGGGATCAGAGTAAAGATAAGTTCCTTTTTTAAAAGATTTTATGTATTTATTTGAGAGAGAGAGAGAACTAGCCAGGAGGTGGGGGGCAGGGGTGGCAGGGAGAGGGAGAAATAGGCTCCCCGCTGAGCAAGGATCCTGAAGCGGGGTTTGATCCCAGGACCCTGGGATCATGACCTGAGCCAAAGGCAGATGGTTAACCAACTGAGCCCCCAGGTGCCCCTAAAGATAAATTCCTATTCCCCCTCTACTCTCTGAAAAATTAAACGAGTCTTAGTTAACCTATCCTTCAGGCTAATAAACAATTCTCCAGGCTCTCCAACTCCAAGACAGGGCCGCTTTTGACCACTGTGCAGTTAAGAAGTTGTTAGGCATTGGTCAGTTTAAGCCTCAGGATTTATCTCTGAGAATATTTGGAGAAAGTGGTAGGTAATGTAGAAGGATTTCTTATCTTGTGGTTTTTAGTGGCTCCCAAATTGAAAAAGAAGCTATGAGTCACATATATTTATAAAATTGTGCTCTCCAAATTTATCTTGCTTGCAGGATAACTACATAATTCAATAAATAAAATCCAGGACGGTTTGTCCAGAAGGAATACAAATAAGTAAGGATGTTTTGTTGGGTAAATAAAGTTTGACAAAGTAGAAGAAGCAAATACCATTTCTCATGTCACGACTTGGCCATTTTATACACACGCACACGCACACACTTTTGTAACGAATCCCACTGTCTTCCCCTCAGGTTGCTCTTGACTCTATATGTTTTCTACTGTCCCAGTTTTAGGGATACCTGCCAAAAATGAGTAAGAAAGAGAAATTCCAAGAAATGATAATTCCCAGAGTGCCGCCAGATAAAATTGCTTGTCAGAAAGTTGCTCTCTGTCAGGGGCTTAGATGAAAGCTCCTGATTAGCTCACAGGTTCCTACCATGTTCAATGGACCATCTATTCTCTAGTTACATACTTAGGTAATCTAAAGGATAATGGTAGGGTTGGGGGCTAAATCTAGTAATAAAAGAACACTATTAGAAAATCTTTGTTACAGGGCGCCTGGGTGGCTCAGTTGGTTAAGCGACTGCCTTCGGCTCAGGTCATGATCCTGGAGTCCCGGGATCGAGTCCCACATCGGGCTCCCTGCTCAGCAGAGGGTCTGCTTCCCCTTCTGCCCTCTTCCCTCTCGTGCTCTCTGTCTCTCATTCTCTCTCTCTCTCAAATAAATAAATAAAATCTTAAAAAAAAAAAAAAAAAGAAAATCTTTGTTACAATTTCAGAGTGTCTTGAGGGTTCCAGATTCTTCTGGAATCTGGTCTTGTACTTTATCCTTTAAAACTAAGGCTGTGGAGGGACAGTGCCAATTAAGCAATTCCCTGGCTTCTTTCCATGGAAGTCCATTTCTTTCTTCTCATCTATGATCTTTGTTCTCTTTTCTGGTAAAACTATTTTAGCAGGGTCAGCCAAGCTAAATCCCTGATTTACCAGCAGAGCCCTGGCTTTCACTGTTGGGTCAAAGGGCAGAGTACTGAATTGCAAAACAAGTGCTCTTGAGCCCTTTAAAGAAGTGCTAGCCCATTAAGCATCTCTAGCCTAAAGTAAACACGAGTTAAAAATGATTATTTGTACAAATAATAGTGAGGCAACCAACAGGAGTGAGGAACCTGTTAATTTCTTCAGTGGTTCTTGAACATGCTTTTCCTCCGTAACTCTAATTTCCCTGAGACCTTCCCGAAGTGTTTCTCCCTTGGGTGATATGCATCTATTTGAACCACGGAGATGAACCCGTTGGAGGACTGACTGGCAAGAAAGGCTTCGAGGCAGGCTGGGGGCAACGCTGAGAGGGAGGGATTAAGAGAAATAATTGTTGGGGAGAGCAAAGAGCTCTAAACTGTTCCTGCCACACAGCCTGACTGTGGCTAGTGTGATGTGAGAGCAAGTCAGAAGGCTTTGATGTGTACTTCAAGGACTCTGAAGTAGGCACAGCAGGAGTACCAGCTGCTGAGCTGAGATCTTCTGACTGCGGCGGGGGTGGGGGAGCTTGGGGGGTGGGGACAGTCTCATTTTCAGCCTCCCAAGGAGGGCAGCAGGTTTCATGGGGCCAGCAACATGGCCCCATGGAGGTGGTGTAATCAGCGGGCTTTATATACCAATTGCTGAGGTTACATTAAAATTTGTGAGTCTAATGATACATTTGTTCATGTTATTAATATATATATTGTATAGATAACATTTACTTAACCATGATCCTGGGCCAGGTTTCTAAATGCTTTGCATGTACATTAATACATTTAATCCCCGCAATAGCACCTTGAAGTAGATATTATTATCCTAATTTTACAGATGCGGAAATTGAAGTACAGAGGGGTGAGTTAAATGGTTTCCCCAAGTCACACACAGCTTGTAAGGGCTGTTGCTGGGATGTGATAAAAATTTGCTGGGAATTCTTGTCAAGAGAGAATCCTTCTAAGATTAGGGTTTAGGCAGATAAAATTTCAATGGCAATGTGGGTTTCATGTAGCTGTACTACCTAATTTATTTTTAAATTGAAGTACAGTTGACGCACAATGTTACATTAGTTTCAGGTGTCCAACAGTGTTTCAACAAGTCTAGATGTTATGCTGTGCTTACTGCAAGTGTAGTTCCCATCTGTCCCCATGCAACACTATTACAATGCCATGTTCTGCTTAATTTCTCTCAATCAGTGATGAGGAAGGCTCTTTGTTGGATGCTAGGAGGGGTGGAGAGTGGTAGTGGAGATATATAAATTAGTATCAGACAAAGTCCTGTGTCAGTCAATTTATACTTACGTTGAGAATGTCCTATAGTTCTGAGGTGGCTCAGCTCAAATTCTCTTAGGACTCTTTGCCCCAGGTTTGGAAACTTGTCTTGTATCCACTACTACTACTTGTATGTACTACTGTGGCTACTAGCTACATATGGCTACTTAAATTAAACTTAAAATGTTAATTCCTCAGAGTAGCTACATTTCAAGAGTTCCATTGCCCTAGGTGGCTAGTGGCTACCATATTAGTCAGTGCAGATATAGAATGTATCCTTCACTGCAGAAAGTTTTAGTGGACAGTGCTATTTTGAAAAGTCTTTTGGGGCGCCTGGGTGGCTCAGTCGTTAAGCATCTGTCTTCGGCTCAGGTCATGATTCCAGGTCCTGGGATCGAGCCCCGCATCGGGCTCCCTGCTCCGCGGGAAGCCTGCTTCTCCCTCTCCCACGTCCCCTGCTTGTGTTCCCTCTCTCGCTGTGTCTCTCTCTGTCAAATAAATAAATAAAATCTTAAAAAAAAAAAAAAAAAGTCTTTTGACTTGAGATGACCTGCCAAAAGAGGCTGAATAAACCCATATCTCTTATTTTCTTTTTCTTGCTCTGTTTCATATATATTATGCTTGGGAATAGCTTCTGACTTCATTAAGAATTTAATGAAAGCCGTTACCCCGAAAATGCACCGACACAATTATACACAGAAATTTGCATATAACTTTGGTGGTATCATGGACTCTTCGTGTAATAGTTACCCACCGGTGCATAGCAAATTACCCCAAAACTTAGTGGCTTAAAACAACAAAGATTTATTATCTCATATAGTTTTGTGGTCCAGGAATTCAGTAGTTCAGCTCAGTGATTCTGGCTCAGGACTCTCATTAGATTAAAGTAGGGTTGCCAGGTTTAGCAAATAAAAATAGAGGATGCTTGTTTAAATTTTAATTTTAGGTAAACAATAAATACTTTTTTTCAGTATAATAATCTTATACTTTACTGAAAAATATTCATTGTTCACCTGAAATTCAAATTTAATTGGGCATTCTGTATCTTATAATCCAGTCATGTGTCAGCTGAGGCTTTCATCGTCCGAAGACTTTCAGACGAGGGCTCATAGATCCATTTCCAAGATGGCACATGAACATACCTAGCAAGTTAGCTCTGGCTGTTTGCAGAGGGCATCAGTTCTTTGCCACATGGAGCTCTTTTTGGACTGCTTGAGTATTTCCCTCACATGGTAGCTGGCTTCCCCCAGAGTGATTCAAGAGAGTTCAATACCATTTATGACCTTACCTTGGAAGTTACACTTGGTAATTTCTGAAATATTGTATTGATCACACAGGTCACTTCTATTCATTGAGGGAGAGGATTAGATGAATACCAGAAGCAAGAATCACCGGGGGCCATCTTGGAGACTGGCTCCATCTTCTGGAATTTATACATGGAGTTTGTAGCCTATAAGTTCCATGACAGTAGAATTTTTCTATTTTTTTTTTCTTCATAGTTGTAGCCCTGGTGGCTATAACAGTGCCTTATAAATTTTAGGCACTCAATAAGTATTTGTTGAATGAATGAATAAATGGACTCAATTCAAATTCTCAGACCTAAAATATTCCTTTGGTCCCTAGAAGGTCTTGTAGGAACAAAAGATGCTTCCCCAAAGAGGTGGAGGATGAAGACATTAGAATATAGTAATAGGAATTTGTAAAGGGATGCATCAATTTAATAATGTTCTTAATGAATGATGGTGTTGGTGGTGGTGTTCAACAAGGGCCAGCCTCTGTGTTAGAAACTTCTTGTTATGTACATAATTTCACGTAGGCATTGTGAAAAAGAGTAAGGAGTTATGATTCAAATGCTGTGAAGAAGGTTAACACATGCATGTGCACACATGCACACACACATGCACAAATAGGCACACACACACCCCCACCCACAAACACACCCATGCACCCATGCCATTCAAAGGAAGGAATGCTCTGGGAT
Source organism: Mirounga leonina (assembly GCF_011800145.1). Taxonomy (NCBI): domain Eukaryota; kingdom Metazoa; phylum Chordata; class Mammalia; order Carnivora; family Phocidae; genus Mirounga; species Mirounga leonina. The sequence goes on from NW_023270871.1 coordinate 5,886,281, forward strand.
AACAATAGAAAGGAAACCATGAGATTTAATACAGTGTCGAAATGGGTCTTTTGTAGAAAAGCACCTGGCATAGTCTCGACACAAAAATGACAACCTGAGAAAGAACACACAGGTTAAAGTTTATCATAAGCCTGCTTTTTAGAAAGTAAAGAGTGTGGGTTGTAATTCAAGGTGGGCAGCGATAATAAAGGACAGGGCTATGTGTGGAAATAACAGCGGTCCTCTTAATGGCAGCAGACTTGTTTCAGGTTCTGTCATTTTTTGGGATCTGTTGGGACATAAGCTTCCCAAGATAGAGGGGTAACCTGCGCAAAGGTTACCTACTCCCTGAGTAGGGAGTGCGAATGTGCTCTTGAGTGGCCAGCACCACTCAAATCACAGGTTATCGCTCAAGTGAATTTGTGGGATTTACTTTTTACTAATGGAAGTCGGCAGGGAGACCCTGGAGGGTAAGGAATACACCATCTCTTTCCTCAAGATGCTGTACGTTTGTAGGTTGTGAGGATGAAGACAGGAGTCAGTTGTAGAAAAAGCCTAGCAGTTTATTTCCTGATGGTTTACAGAAGGACATTTAGGTCTTTACACCTTCTCAGGAGGGTCTGCAAGGCAGCTTCGGCTGCTCTCTGGACACTGATGCAGGGGTCTTGCCGAAGTGCTTGGAGCCCTGAAACAGGAAGAAAAGCAGGGTTCAGTGATTGAAGAAAGCCAAGGCTCAAGCTATGCCGCAGCTTGAGGCTCTACGTTGAGGGTCAGCTCTACGTGGAGCTGGGGGTCCCATGCTTATGTTCTATCCCAGTGGGTAGGATTTGGATCTGCAAGCTGAGAATCTATTTTAACACTGAAATAGGGGAAGAGAAGATCCTGACCTTGTAATCAGTAGGTTTATAGACAATCAGAAAATAACAGTCTGTGGGGAATGATGCCTGCAAAGGGCTGGAGCGGGGGGTTGCTTTATACTCAGGAGAAATTCCAGTTTCTAGGGAGCATTAGAGACAATCATGAGGTACTAGGGTTTTCAGTTTCTAGGATAACAGGGAACTTGGTGCAGCATTAGCTTTTCTTTCTGAAAGATATGTCTTTAACAATATGCTGAGCAGAAACTAGGGTTGGTACTCACGTGTGGTCAGTTGTTCTTTGTCTAATAACTGCACATATTGGCTGGTCAAGTTGAGAACAATGGCATCTAAAATCAACAGGGGAAACAGATACTAATTTCATTATAGAGGAAGAGGCCATGAAAAGCATGTCAGGTCAGACTCTGCACCTGGTCAGAAGTTAAGTGGTCTGGCTAGTGAATGAGCAAATTATCTGATTCTTTTTGTGACCCCAGGATGATGCCAGGGTGATGTCTCTTGGGTTTTGAGTACCATGTCTGGAAGTGGTCCCTCACCCAACATGTACTTGGGAAAGATCACGAAGTGTCCTCCCAGGGGGTGCCAGTTATTGTCAGGGTTTCAAACATGTGCCAGATAGGATCCTTGTCTTCAGAAAGTTTACAGTGTAGCTGGAGGGATCATTCATTTGATCCAATAAGAAATCCTTAGCTTTTAACTCAGTCTTAAAGGTGGCCAAGAGAGTAGGCCTGTTCATGGTGGGCTGGATTAGTTAGAATAGGCGTCATGATAAAATTTAGAATTTCATAATTGAAGGATCCTCAGGGATTCACTTACATTCCTCTTTTATTTCATAGATCAGACAAAGAGGTAACACAGAGAAGTTAAGTGAATTGTCCAGAATCAAATAGCAGAGCCAAGATCGGCTGGTCTCCTCACTGACACGCTTTCCACTTGTATTATGTAGCTGCTAAAGCTCTCAGCTTCAACCCAGCTTGAAAGGTTTACTATGGCTTATGTTAAGGGAGGATGCAAAGGAAGCATTTAGGCAAGGCAGCAGGCTTGGGCAAAGACTTGGGCAAAAGAAGGAGCGACGACTAGGAACCAGAAGAGACATGAGGGGGGAGGGTCTAATGGGAGGAGCGGGGGTTTTGGGAAGTCAGAAGATGTTACAAGTTTTCATCTGCAAAAGGGAACAGGTTCCTTTGAGGGAAGATATTCCAAGATGCAGAACGAATTCCTTTCTGGCATTTTGTTGTTGCTGTTGTTGCTGTCATCCCAGTCATACCCGTGTTCATGGTGGAGTAGCTTCCCGTTGAAGCAAGACTAGATGGCAAGGAGCAGATCATCTGAGTAGGGAGTGCGAATGTGCTCTCACCTGTGAGTTTGGTGGCAGCACTCCGGATCATCTCCCAAGTGCTGCTGAAGAAGGGGAACGAGTGTGTGTGGAGGATCCACAGGATTTCCTGGTTTTTCTTTGCCTAAAAGAGATGGATATTACAAAGAGGACAACTGGGAAGTGATCCACTATGAAATTTGGCATCCGGTAGGTCCTACAAAAGGAAACTAAAGGCCACGAACACTCACACCGCCATTAATCATTCTACTGGAAGATGTCTTATGGTTATTTCAAACCTGAATTTAATCAGAAAAGTACTGGGCCTTGCGGGACTAATCAACTGGTGTGTTTCAGGAATCTCGAAGAACATAGCCCAGTCAGGACTGGGAAAGAGCGGAAGGTAATGGGGCCAGATACCAAGAATCGTTGAGATCCTTCCAAACCAGTTCTGACTGTGGCCACAGATCCCTTGCTGTGTTGTCTGCCTTTCTGGGATCTGCCTGGACTCTGGGCTGTGCAGCGTTTGCAGGCAGCGTTTACGACACACTCACCAGTTTCACACAGAACTGCCTGTAGAAATCCCTGGCCCTTGGTAGATCCTGACCATCAAGGAGATGATCTAACACCCCATAGAGTTCCTGAAGGCCCAGGAAAGGGATGCAGATGATCAGGACATCACGGCAAGCCTAAGAAACAGAGTGTTTCAATCACCGTCTATAATGCTGGATCTCTTTCTGGAAGGGAAGGATGCTGCCTAGTGCTGGGAGTGGGGCAGTGGACACCAGCGATGTGAGGGGCTTAAAGTCAGTGCTGGTACCTTCCCAGTTTCAAAGACGGAAGAGCAATCTCAGACAGAGAGAGCAGGCAAGAAAGAACCTAGGGTTGAAGAAGCAGTTTTCAGGTTCGGTTGAGAGAGGTGGCCTCAGATCCAGCTTCTGGACCAGCTAGACCAGAGTTACTGGCACGTGCCGGCCGTGGGGGAGGAGGAGGTGCGGATGTCTGTACAAAGGCCACTTACTGCTCTGATCTTGGGATTGGGATCCCAGAGGTGGAGAAGGAATGAAATCATGCTCTTTTTTATTTCCTCCGCAAAAAAAATCTTCCACCTTCTTCCTGTTAGGGATGCCAGATTCTCAAATAAGAAGATGGCAGTCAGTCTCACATCATCCTGCTCCTGTGGTGACAGACGCATGTCATGGGTGAGTCGCCCTCACGGGCCACTCCCGGCCGGCACCCACCCCCACCCCGGCCGCCCCATGTCAGCAGAGGGAGGCTGCAACACGGTCTCCGGTGTGCTCTTGTCACAACCCCTCTGTGCGCCAAGAACGCCCTTCCATTCCTGGCAGCTCTGTACTCACACTCTGTGAGTTTGAATGGCCACGGGTCTGGGTTTAAGTGATGCTCTAGAGCTGGAGACTTGATTTCTATCATTGAGTAGCTACTGGGGAAACAGACCACAGGAATGGTAAACAGGGCGTACCGGGGGCAAGAGGCCAGGGAGGGTTCCTGCTCATTGTGTATTTTATACAAATTAGCCTGATGGCATCACTAACCTAGAATTCTGGGGCTTCTAATCTAAATTGCCCAAGGCCCGAAACTCTTCTCTAAGATCCCAAATACTTTCCAATGGGATTAAAGGCAGCTCAGAAGTTTGGGCTCTGGGTCTCGGAGACAGAGAATATACAAACAAGTGCCTAGCCCTACGCTTGCATATGTGAAATTTTGGAACCTCCTTGCTTGTTGTCCAGCATGGTAGATAATGATTTTAAGAACCAAAGGGTGAGGTGGTGGAGAAAGATGGCCTCCTGTTATCCCAGATACTTTGCTGATACTGATCAGAGTTCTAACGAACACTGGATTTTCTGGAGGTTTTTCTTTCTTTTTTTCCCTCCCAGGTCTAGCAAACTAGTTTAGAATACCCATATAAAGGCAGAGGGATGAAGAGAAAAGTCGTCCTGAGTCGCAGAATATTATTTTGGATTAGCAATAAGCAAGGGCCAATGAAAAGCATCCCCATGAATATGAGGAAAAGAAGAGAGAGTAGTATTAATTTTGATGGCAAGGTAGAATGTGTCAGAAATGGGCACATAAACAAAAAAGCCACAGAAAAGGAAGTTAATAAAGATCTTCCAGAAAATATAAAGATGGCTGGTTGGGACAAGGCCAGAAAAGTTAAATGAATACATGAGACATGACCTCATATCATAGAAATGGAAGTAGAAATGTTTAAATGTACTAGGAATGAGGTCAGGATATATTTTTAAAAGGTCTATTTATTTAAAAGATTATTTATTTACTTATTTGTGAGAGAGAGCATGAGTGAGGGTGAGCGGGGAAAGGGTAGAGGAGTAGGGAGAGGGATAGGGAGTGAATCTCAAGGAGAATCCCTGCTGAGCATGGAACCCAATGTGGGGCTCAATCTCACAACCCTGAGGTCATGACCTGAGCCAAGAGTCAGACGCTTAACCAACTGAACCACTCAGGCACCCCTATTTATTTATTTATAAAAGATTTTATTTTTAAGTAATCTCCACACCCAACGTGGGGCTTGAACTTACAACTCTGAGATCAAGAGTTGCATGCTCTGCTGACTGAGCCAGCCAGGTGGCCTAAAAGGTCTCTTTTTATTTTATTTTTTAAAAAAGATTTATTTATTTATTTATATGACAGAGAGAGAGGGAGAGAGAGAAAGAGGGAGGCAGAAGGAGAAGCAGGCTTCCCGCTGAACAGAGACCCCGACTCGGGGCTCAATCCCAGGACCCCGGGATCATGACCTGAGCTGAAGGCAGATGCTTAACCGACTGAGCCACCCACAGGCACCCCAAAAGGTCTCTTTTTAGAAAAAGAAAACAGACCAATTACAAAACACCAAAAAGGTAGAAAGGTATTTACTTTTTTCAAAATCTTCTAAATTTTCTGAAATCAAACGATAGGACCTAATGATAGGTCAAGGAATGATAGGAAAAAGCAGAAAAAAAGCAGCAAACCTGTTGTGGGTGCTGAGATACTAGAGTTTAGTGTCCTTGTTTCGAGTTGAGAAAATGGAGTCACACAGAGTAAGGTGATTGCTCGGGGTTGGTGCAGGGGCAGGAGTGAACAGGGCGCGGTGCGTATGGTGGCCACCATATTTTCTGTTCTACCATTTCGTTGGAGTGTCACCATGTTTTGAGAATTCCAAGAAAGTGCTTAAATATTGAAAGAAAGGGAGGAGGAAAGAAACTTGGAGATGACAGAATTGTATGCTTAATCTATAGAAAACTATTGGGGCTAAGTTTCATAAAGTATAGTTCAATTTACTTGTGGGAAGAGAGCAGTAGCAGAGAATGAGTAGCATGTCATTACTAAGTCCTAAGTTTTTTTCTTTATCCAGACTTTACTTTTATACAAAAACGATGGAACTGATACTTATTGGGGGTGAGAAGGTTCTAACCTAACAACCCAGCAAGACTTTAGAATTTTTTCCTTCCGCATAAGACTGAGAAACATTATCTTTTTTTTTTTTTTAAAGATTTTATTTATTTATTTGAGAGAGAGAATGAGAGAGGGAGAGCATGAGAGGGGGGAGGGTCAGAGGGAGAAGCAGACTCCCTGCCGAGCAGGGAGCCCGATGCGGGACTTGATCCTAGGACTCCAGGATCATGACCTGAGCCGAAGGCAGTCGCTTAACCGACTGAGCCACCCAGGCGCCCCGAGAAACATTATCTTGACCACAAAACTCATAGGTGATTATTGGAGGCTCAGATCCAAGAGAACTATCATCACTGGATCCACGACAACCCCGGGGAAGCTAATAAACAGGTGGGGTGCTGTAGGGGTGACTTCAGCCCTTTGCTGTCAAAGATTGTCATCAATCATCTGTGTAATAAAAAAAGGAACATCTTTGTTATTTTACAGAAGATACTATATTGAGTGGGAGCCAAGTAAGCAGTTTTGAGGACAAGATGAGAATTAAAAGGAATGTTGATATATTGGAGAAAGTAGCTGGACACAAGCAGAAAGCTGCTTTCGAAGGCCGGGATTAGGCTAGCAAGGAAATAACGGAAACCGAAAAATACACAACTGGAGAATTATCGACTGTGGGCATATATTGCAGACTAAAATCTAGAGGCCTATGTTGTTAACAAATTGCCAAGGAGTCAGGAAGAAAGGGCAAGATTTAAAAAAAAAAATTGGAGTGGATAAACAGGAAAAAATCAGACCTGAGAGGGAATTTTTCTTTAGGTTGTCTTCAGTACTTTGCAGGCCACATCTAGAGACACAACAGAGTTGCTGGCTTGTAAAATATTTAAAGAGCTGAAAAATTAGGTTTATGATGAATAATGGAGGAAATGAAGACTTTTCAGTCTGGAGACTGGAAGGTAGAAAGGTAATTTAATCAAGCCTTAATGTTTAAGAGGAGGAAACCAGCAGTTTTCCATCTCCTCTGACAACACAACATGAGGAAAGAGGTCTCGATCACAAAAATGTATGTAAGTTGGAGGGGAAATAGATTTTTACTCTGATGACAATGAATAAACCAAAATAAATAATAAAATCTAGTTTTCCAGGAGGTACAAAGGAAAATGGCCGTCCTTTGCCTGGGGTCACTGACTGATCTTTTTTTGAATTGATTTCTAGGCTATTGACTAGATTGGGGGTTTTACAGAAGCTTTTTCTGTGAAAGGCCAGACAGTAAATAATTTAGACTTCGGGGGCCATATGGTTTCTGTAACAACTAATCAATTCTGCAGATGAAGTGTGGAAGCAACCATAGACAATATGTAACTGATGAGCATGGATGTATGCCAATGAAACTTCATTGACGAAAAGATGCTCTGGGCAGCATTTGGCCCTCCGGCTGTGGTGTCTCCTGACTCCTAGATTAAATGAACCACGCAAGCATTTTGAACCTTTGCATCTTGGACGTGGAGAAGAGTATTGGAGGTGAGAAGACCTTTATTTGGGCCCTTGCTCTCTGTTGAGTACTGTCATAATTTGTGGGAATGAGACAGGGAAGAGAGGAAAGCTACCAAAAGGCATTATTAAGGAGTGTATTTCCCTTATGGGCAAGTGGGCTCAATCCTTCTGACAGAGGAGGAAGCTGAGGAGTTTATTTGCAAACTTACATTTCTCGTTGTTCTAGGGTTCTCCCCCAACATGTCTGCACTCCTCCCCCCCACCCCCACCCCGCCCTGCTCAGATCGATCATGATTCCTCGGCCAGAGAGTCCCCTCAGGGGTCCCCTCAGGCAGAGGGAGAGCCAGGAAGCCAGCAGCCTGCACGGGGACTGTACCAATGATCTCTGTGCTGGGAATGCACAGTGGGAAGGCCAAGGAAGAGAGATGGGACAGCGATGTTGCTTGCTACAAGAACTACCTGAATCTCTCTCTGTTCGTTCACTTTTGGGGAGGGAAGATTCCTGAACAGGCTCACTTACGTCTTCAAAGAAGGTTCTTGTTTGCAGCACTATCTCTTTGAAGTAGAAGCTCACGTCTCTGTCTGTGAGCAGTTCCAGGATCTTTTTTAGAGCCTTCAAGCTTTCACAGACGACTTCGGTGCGGGCCAGGTGATACAGGCCTCTGATGACAGATTCTAATATTATCTGCTTATGCTTCTTCACCTATTTTGAAATAAGGTCTCTTAATCTCGAAAACTGTTCTACGTGCAGGTGGCGGAGGGTAGGGGACTCCCAGCAAGGAAATTAGAATTCTGTTAGGGTCACAGTTTCTTCAACCCGAGAGATACCACTGTAACAATTTATTTGGATTTTTACTTAATTACTATGCAACCACGAGGTGTGGGTTAGTAAATCATTATTTTCAATTCTACTTGCATGTCTCCCCGCCCCATACTCCTTTTACCTTGTGAGGGGCTCCATAAGCTGTATTACCAAGTCCTCGGATGGCCATTTGCCTCAACGTCACATTGGAGTCCCAGGCACTCTGATCCATGAGGATCAGCACTTCCCGTAGATTCCCATGCTTCCAAAGGATTGGCTCCTTCACGAGCTGAAAACGACCACTTCGCCCCTTTAGTGAAGGGAGTGGCCTCCCTCCAGGACAGTGACGAGTGCATCATAGATACAATGAAAGTGTAGGGTCCAGCCACTCATGAAGTGGAGGAGGAAGCCCTGGGGTGAATCAGCAAGTGTTGCAGAAACTAATCTCTAGATACGAGCAGCCCCCAGGTCAAGGTTACACGATGACAAGAACCACGAGACCTAGTTAAGAAGAGGTTTTCTAATCGAAATGGAAAAATGGGAAAACAGGAGTTACTGACAATGTTCCTTCCCTGGGTCGGCTGGGACAACCTTTGTGCCAGGGTGTGAGGTGACAATAATATACCATTGATTACTTTTTATTTTGTCCCTGTCATAGTTATTCTCCAGGCTTCTCTGTCCTGGGAGGGTTGGTTTCTGCAGACCAGAGCGAAGGAAGAGGTTGGGGGTGGGTTCTTTTTTTCCCTCTCTCATTCCCTGCTCGGGTACCATATTTCTGGCAGTGGCTGGGGCTCTCCACTCCCCAAGCTCCCCCAAAGGGCCAGCTCCCACTGAACTCTTGACCCTGAGAGAAACGCCCCCAAGGGGACCCAGAGAGCCTGCTGAGCAGTGATGTGGCTGCTTTCTCTTGCCTCAGAGAAGAAAGCTGTGCCGGTGACCCGGTAGTTCTCCGAGGAGGAGGTGAGAGATGAGAAGAGTTGCTCCATGATGTCCAGTATGATGCCACGTTGCCTCACAGTGCTCCTAGAAAACGCAAGGCTCCAGTTGTAGCAGAGACTTTGTTCTTTCTAAACTGTGGAGGACACTTTGGTCTATTTCTCTCTCAGGAAAATAAATGATCTAAAAGGGGATGTTCGACGGAAGAGCACTAATGCTTCAACTTGGAAATAGCTTATCCAAGTGCCCAATCTAGGTGCAGTTTTCCTACCACTGTTCACTGCATCACTATGTTTTGGGGGAGTGGTGGGATCTGGGATGCTCCCACCATCTCTTCCCACGTCCTTCTGCTCTTTCTTCCTTGTTTTTCCTCCTGGACTATAAGTCCTTAGTGAGTCCACTGCTCCCAGTGAAGCTGTCTACATTGCATTTTTACTCAATTTTTAGTTTTCTCCTTTGTGTCCAGTTCTAGAAGGCCTGCCCATTACCTGGCCAGTGCACACACTCCTACATGGTGGGTACTGGGACTGCTGAGGAGGGTCCACAAGTTGTCCCCCTCATCAGATTCCTTGGCAAGGCCTTCTTTCATGGCTTGGGCTTGCACACACTTCAGAGTCACCGTCGAGAGCCTGAAGGAGACAGTCGGCATCACAGAAGTAAGCCAACCCCATGCAAGGAATTGTGAATCCCCAAGTTCACTCTGTCTGTTCCCCACAAGGCTCCCTCACTCCTGGATGAAGGGACACTGTGCAAGGGGAAAAACCGACTGCCTGATCTTACACTTTAATTTGGGGTCAGAGGGGACACGGAGATTATCTGAACCAGTAAGTAAAATGCCACAAAACTTCATCAACCTCTCAGGAGAAAATAAAGCCCAAAGGATGGAACGTGCAAACTCCTCTCTTTTGCTTATTCTCAAACAGCCCTCCGGAACCAGGACGCGTCTCACAGTGGATGATGTGTCACGACGGTTGGCCAGACAGTGGTCGTGCTGGAGTCAGGAGGGCGGGTGCAGGCCCGGGTATGTGCGTGGATGGAGGCAGGGCCCTTGATCCTGCTGTCATTTTAGTGAAGTGACATATATTAATGGAACTACATGTGTTGGGCCTAAATGCTGCTTAGAAGGTCTTTCGAAAGATTGATTTGACACCGGAATAAAAAGTTATGCAAAAGGACAAGGAAACAGAGCCTTGTGATAGAGGATAAAAATGTATACCTAATCATTTTAAAAGAGTTCTTTGAATAAATATATAGCAAACATTTGAAAGTATAAGAAAGCATTGATTCATGGCTTAGTTGGGATTCTTTCTTTCTTTTTCAATACTACACAAAATAATTTTGCTTCCTTCAATGGGTGACGTCTTCAGTTTGATAAAATATGGTGTCGATTTTTATTTTTCTTCTTTCCTTGGTGGCCTTGGATATCACAGAATTCCAGCCTTCCTTGAAGGGTCTCAGTGAGAGAAAACAAATGAAACAGGGCTCTGTGGAAGCACACAGAGCAGCTGTTTGTTGTTCTGGGGCCGTTCTGGGCAGAGACCCTGGGGCCCGGCTCAGGGAAGAAGAGTACCAAGGGCTCAAGGTCAGCGGAGCCTTGTTTGCTCCTGGGTAGTGGAGGCCGCAGCGGAAGGCATAGGCCTTGGCTGCCATGGCCCCTCGTCTAGCGTCTGGGATCCCGACAGCTGGGGAGGGCCCTCCTGCCTGGCCATGTACCTGCAGGGGTCTGCAGTCTGCTGCCGTTCTCCCTGCTGCATTACTCGCCGTCTGTGGCTCCAGGGGGAAGTGGGCATTTTCTGGCCCAGTGTGCAGCTGACCAGCTTCAGGAGTAGAGCGAACACCTCCGGGTACAAGGCGGTGATGGGGGTGCCTGTTGATACCACTTCATACATAGCACAGGCCACCTGAGGGGAGAGAGAGCCCCACGGTCAAGCAGGCCCCTTTCCTCCCAGGACATCCCCCGGGCCTCATCTTCAAGTTTGCTTTTCTCCCCAGAGGATTGCTTTCCAAGGTGACCACACTCATGGTAAAAACAAAGCAAAACAGAGCAAATTCCAGGGGGGACCAGTCAGGTTACATGAAATCTCTTCCAGCGCTGACGTCTTTCAAAAGGGTGCTTTTGGATCTCTTGAAGACACATTTGGAAATACAGATACACGGATTTTCTTTGAGATGATGAGAAATTTGGTTCTAAAAGCGACAGCCGCAGACAAAATTGCCACCGTATTTGTTGAATCTAAGCTGGAGTTGATTTAAAATCAGAGTACGAGAGGGGAAGAAGTATGATTAAGGCTACATCACCAAGTTCCAGCTGGGGACAGACCACGTAGTGGGACGCTATTCCAGGCATGTGATGGGTTGTCCAACTCACTGAAATCGCCTCCATCCCGGCTAGGTCGTCTTCTAATTCATTCTCAAGTTTGTCTGTTAAGGCTCTCAAGAGCTTACTACTGGAGGCTATGTTCTCAGCCAGAGCTTTCCACAATGTCTTTGTGTCCCTAGAGTGGTAAGGCAGGAAGCTGATAAGAAACAACTCTTTGGATTATGAGCGTTTTCATCTGTTCCCCTCTAAAACAACATTATGACTAATCAAAATTTCAAGGACAGATAGAGATGCTAACATGCCTGGAAATAAGAAGGATGTGTGATTTAACAGTCCAGCATTCTGGACGTGGGTGACTTAGGTTTGTTGATGTCCATTAAGGCAGAAACCTCTCCCATAGGTGTATTCTAGGCAACCAGAAAGAGGAGAAATACTCATTTTTCTAATACTCATTTATTCCTATGATATATATATATTTTTTTTAAAAATCTCATTTAATGAGGATATGTATATGAAAAACACTTGGAGAAACGTCCCTTGTGATTCAAACACCATTTTTGAAATTATTATTTAGGTGAGATGTTCTCAACCTTTGTTTTTGCTTTCTTTCTCTCAAACCACTAATTCTTCCTCAATGCAGATTAGCCTTTCCTAGGAGAATGGGCTGGCTCAGTTAGAATCTACCTGTCAAAGGGCAGAGGCTTCTGTAAAAGGTTGGCAACAACTGCATCCATGTGAAAGCTGGCGATCTGAGAGACGGCTTCCAGCATAAACTGAAAACTTTCTTCCTTTTGCCTGAGGACTGGCATGTGATGGTAAATCATGCTCAAGATCTCCAACAGCTAAAAGAAAAAAACAAAAAGCCAAATCAAACAAGAAGTTGCCATTTTTCCTCTACATGAATGACTTAGGACACATATAGTCAGCATATTATTCATGGGTGGTTGATGAATTATAAACCAGGTTAAAAATAATAATCAATTCTGCATGACCTATCTCTTACTCAGGGGGATTCTAGCTATACTGGGTGTTTATTCTTAAGTTGATGTAGCAAATATTTGGTGAAAGGCTGCATTAGGCCAAATATTGTGCTAGGCATTGTGGGGAATTTACCAAAGATGAATAAGATGCGGCCCTTTCTCAAAAGGAATCAGTATTCTAATAAAGAATGTTAGCCATACTGGGTGATGGACATTGGGGAGGGTATCTGCTCTGGTAAGCGCTGTGAACTGTGTAAGACTGATGAATCACAGACCCGTACCTCGGAAACAAATAATACATTATATGTTAAAAAAAAAAAAAAAGAAGAAGATAGCAGGAGGGG